>NC_088655.1:21500125-21576542 GCF_964019385.1 Sycon ciliatum | reverse complement strand
CCCACAGTCTTAGGCATGCCCTCCCTTAGTGCTATATAATTATATATATATATATATATATATAAGATATACCCTGAGCTGGAGTGTGTATGGAAATATGCACCAAATACAAACCGAGGACGAAGGCTGAGGTTTGTTTGATGGTGTATATTATCCAAACACATATACACTCTAGCGAAGGGTATATCCGACTTATACCTACCTCAGTCTGCTTGTAAAGAAGGAGTATTATATTAACGGTATTAATTTCTCTGCCATGGTGTATATTAACAGTCTTTATTTCTCCACAGTGGTGTATATTACCAATATTCATTTTTTCTAGTTATTCGGGTCGAACTCGAGTCACGTTCTGGAAACTGAGCGCCTGTGTTTTTTTTTGGTCGATGCCAAATCCCCGGAGGGTATCATTGTAGGATTGCATCTCTGTACGTGCGCTGTATAGTACATGTACATGTATACTCTGCACACAGCCCCCTGCCTAAAATATCACCGCTAGCCCCCACAGTCTCACACAGCTTTTTATGCCATCCTCTCCTGGCATATATACCGGCATGGTCGCCACCCGATCTTCATGTTGCCTGATAATTGCGTGAGCATGAAACTTAAAGTAGCAGCAAACAAGCCTTGATTGTCCTTGTTGTTCTGTTGTGTACATGTATATAAATATTCCAATGGCACAGTCATGTGTACACAGTGGCAGGGCAGCATGATCGATACTGGCTGTTGACTGTGTACAGTGGCGGGGCAGCATGATCGATACTGGCTGTTGATGTACAAGCAAAACCCTGCTCAATTCAATACTAGCTCCGCCCTTCCACGAAATCTACTTGTGGAGAAAGACACTGCCACAGCATTCCTTCCTTATTTCAGTATATCCAGGGTACAAGCATGTGTTTACTGCATGTAACATCACGTTGATCAAGCTAACGCCTCACAGATCCAGCGTCAACTTGCTTTCCTCAATCACGCCCTTTATCCTTGTTCCCTCATCCCTCCCTCCATTTAAGTATCTCTCTGCTGCACTCAACACTTCTCTTCGCCCCTTATCCATTTTGTTCAAAAGTTATGCAGTATGCGCCGTTTGTAACGTTCCTCAATTCTGTTCAACCAGTTTGCCCCCACCTGGAGCTCACTAGAATTATGTAGTTTGAAATATTCAGTGATGCAGCACACTATAAAGAAATGGATCGCGAATGTGATTAGGAATAAGCAGGGGATGTGTACTTTGCATATTAATTTTCTACTGAAGCCCTCATGCGGGTACTACTATGCATGATCTTAAATGCATACATATACACGTATACTAAGTTGGTGAAACAAAAAGTAAAATAGATGGAAGAAAGTGGAACGTACATAACTTAACTGCGAGGTGAAAAACTTGAAAGGAACACACCAATCTGATCAAATTACTTCAGAAAGGATTTTTCATGCAGAATACAATCGATAATAGGACGCCGAAAAAAAAGTTAATACCCAACACACGCATAGCTTATCGTTCCTCAGAAACATGGTACAGTGGCCGTAACAAATCTTTACTATACTTCCTGAACCACGAACGCTGTCTGTATGATTCCAGCTCAGCTACCCTCTGCTTGTCAGCTTCCAGTTCCTTCGCATTGGCTTGAACCTTGTCCTTCAAACGTGTTTTCTAGGCCTGAGAATTCGACTGATCCGCCTGTCTCGCCATTTTTAATTCCATCTTTTCACTCTCCAGTTTCTGGACCCTAGCATTCAGCTTTTCCTTATCGTCACGGTGACAGGCTCCCATCGTTTCGCCAATTTGTTCTCTTAGGACTTTCATACCCTCGGTCTGCTGTTGTTGCTGGGTTTGGAGCTGTTGTTGCTGGGTTTGGAGCTGTTGTTGCTGGGTTTGGAGCTGTTGTTGCTGGGTTTGGAGCTGTTGTTGCTGGGTTTGGAGCTGTTGTTGCTGGGTTTGGAGCTGTTGTTGCTGGGTTTGGAGCTGTTGCTGCTGGGTTTAGAGCTGTTGTTGCTGGGTTTGGAGCTGTTGTTGCTGGGTTTGGAGATGTTGTTGCTGGGTTTGGAGCTGTTGTTGCTGGGTTTGGAGCTGTTGTTGCTGGGTTTGGAGCTGTTGTTAATGGGTTGGGAGCTGTTGTTGCTGGGTTTGGAGCTGTTGTTGCTGGGTTTGGAGCTGTTGTTGCTGGGTTTGGAGCTGTTGTTGCTGGGTTTGGAGCTGTTGTTGCTGGGTTCGGAGCTGCTCTCGCAACAGTATATTTTCCGATTCTTCACTTTCTGTCTTCCGTTTAGCCTCCACCGTTGCAGCGATTCTCTAAGACATTCGTAGCACTACAGATAAGGAAAATGGAGCATTCCTTTCTCCACCGCAAATCATTGTCTGTGAATTTTAATCCTATTTCTGTGTACACCCAAAGCACAACGTCGGGTGCTAGCTGTCAACTGTTGACAATGAAACTAACACTATGCTAGCGCTGCGAAGGGTGCACCGTGCATGGGCTCTATTGACGAGGATAGGTAAAAATCATTGTACTCGTGCATACATGAATTCTTTCATTTGTTCTGGAATTTTTTCATTTTAATGATATCAATTAATGTTTTATACATGTACACGTACAAGGTTATGAGCGCACAATTACAAACTGTAGTATTATTCATTGCTATCGGACGTGAATGTACACCATAATCACCAGTTCCTGGAAGGGTATTGAGAACAAGGCTCTCAGCCCCACTGTCGTATGCGTGATGTGCACACGAAACACTTGAACACTGTCTGTGCACAGAACTGTATTACGACGTCAGTAGGCTTGGTATGATATTTGGACGTCCAGCACAGTACATAGGCATGTTGTGCCACCATCGATATTCAATGAATAGGAATGTAGCAAGGGTGGAATGGCAAACAATGATTGTACATGTCTGTGCACTGCGGATGTCAACTAGCTGCAGAGGTGCCCTTCAAAAGTCTGTATACACTAAACTGGCAACTGAAAAATGAACTAAGAAGAGAAAGAAAGAAGGAAGGACAAAGTGATAAGAAATAGCAGCTGTACATGACACCCATTAACGGCCAAGCTTGGCCGCACCAAACATGACACTTTACTTGAAAGCGCGAGTACACGCATTCGTTAATGCTCTCGCTTTCATTGTTAATATTCACACTTGTAAATTTCACTGCTGTTGTTCTTAGTGTTATTTCTCTAACTTAGATTTTCTATAATAGTTCAATATTGTTTTCATTGTCCTTTAGTACAACGAAGATTCCTGATGAGTGTTGTACGAAAACTTGTTTGAATCCTCATTTTCTCTACACCATTTCTTCACATTATCACAGTTTTATACTTTTATTGCACATTGTCTCCACAGTTTTACATTATATGAATAAAGTGTACACAGATGTCGATCCAGCTTGTTTTACTGATTGCGGTTATCAAATTATTATTAATATTATCATTCATTACCCACAGTCAATTGGGAACTTGTGGCCAGGCACAAGGGGTACATGGATGCAGCTAATGGGGTCGCTTTCGGCACTTGTGCCAGTGGTTGTGAGACTTACCCACTCACCCCCACCGCTAGGCGCTGCATCTGCCGCTAGGGTTTATCGGGTGGTAGCGGCCGTCGTGAGTTCCCTTCGGGAACGGATACGATAATTTACTTTTACTTATTCAAATAATCTACGTGGAGATAATAACTTTAATATAGCTATGAATAGGATGAAGTCCGCAGACATCACGCAACTACGTTACTTGTTTGACATGTATTTACTGTGTATTTTATAACAAAAATATTATTGAAAACCCATAATCGATTTTCTTGTTCCTATCATCAGTGGGAAATACACAGTAAATACATGTCAAACAAGTAACGTAGTTGCGTGATGTCTGCGGCCTTCATCCTATTCATAGCTATATTAAAATTATTATTATTATTGTAACGATTTCCTTTTGATCTTGTCTCATATTGTGCACTTTCCACAATATTCTGTTGCATTGTTAAAAAGAAGGGAAAAATTGTGATTCAAGACATGATCCTATAAACTGATTCGTTGATCTGCGACCTACCCTTCCGCATCCGTAGGAACGACACTATCTTCAAGGATCAGGGCGAATATGCAGCTCCTAATGCGATGGGAGGTGAGTAGATCAGACCCACCACAAAGTGGTCAATGACGGAAAAGGGGAGTAAAAATTAGGAGTCAAGATCAATGGCAGAGTGAGCAAGGCGAGTCACAATACTGCTGGCAATAATCGCCCTCACTTCCTCCTTGATTGGCCTTGGCCATGAGTGTGTGCGTAATAATAATACTTCAGTAATACAGTCATCTGCACTGTCTTGATGTGAACTATCGCGTACCGGTATGTATTGGTCTACTGTAGCGGACATGGAAATCCAGTCGATTGACCGGGGCCGGCGCCCTCAGCGCGTACAGACCACTGCATACAGTGTACATGTTGATCCGATACAATCAGTGCGGAACATTGTGCTTTGTGGCTGTTCAATGACTTTAAGACATCTTCAACATACTCTACTGTGATTGGCGTAAACTCGTCGAGAGTGGGAATGTCGACTGGCGGGCTGGGTAGAACAAGTTGAGACGGTCTTGCAGGATCACAAACTACGGTTGCAAATGTGCTGAAACTCAGTTCCGGCATCGGTCCGCCTTGCTGCTTCACCAAGTCAATTTCGTATCCCAATTCTAGATTGGCTAGGGTACCTCGTAAGGAGACCATAGGTCTGTGGGGATTGCCCTAGAGAAATATGAATAATACTATAGTGCAATAAAGAGTATAATAGATGTAGACATGGCCAGACAACAACGAGTTGATGGAATTTGAAAGGATTTTGATGTTATTCAAAATCGATTTTCGTGTTCCACTCATCAGTGAATAGTATCGGAACTGAGGGTACTGTGCACAAAAAAGAACATTTTATAACAGCATAATTAAAAGTGTGAACAAAAAAGGGAATTGCTACAGCATTACATAATAGGTGTCAAACATAGTGCTAAAATATATAACTGAGTGCAGGCACAAGGCATGAGGTGATCCGGTGCAACATGACACGAAAGTTACATCTGATAACCAGCTACGAGAACAACTTTAGCGCGACTACATGCTTCTTTTGTTTACAAAGAACAGGATTATGCACACGAATACATACAGCTTCCAGAACCTTCAACTGCTTAACATAACTTGCACAGCACAAAACAGAAAAGTGAGAATCATCGAACACACTAAGACAATCTGGACGTGATACAAATGACAAAATACAGCTGACGTTTTGCTCACGTCGCTTTCTTCCGTCTCACCCCGCTCCTTTCCTTCAACCTCCTCCGCCTCATCCTCGTCCTCTGTCTCATCTTCATCATCATCGTCCTCATCACCACCATCATCATCATCAGTCACTTTTTTCATCATCCATTTGATGCTCAGTTTCACTGCACTCCTTATCAGCCTCCAACATGGCTCCATCATCTCCACCAGCATCGCAAGTCGTTTGACCGCTGCTCCGCGTCACCGTTGCGTGGTTCTCTGCTACTACACACCCATTTACAATGTCCATTTCTGTTTCACATAAAAATTCTTTAAAATTCTATGAACTCGTTGTTGTCTCGCCATGTCTGCATCTATTATACTCTTTATTGCATTAATAAAATTGTTTTCTCCACGCCGACTTTTTAAATAATAATATACGTATACTATACAAATAATTTACTGGATCGTAGATCCCGTGATCTCTTGATAGTTTCTCTCTTTTTCTTGTCACTCCGTTTTTGCCACTTTTTGGATTTGCATGCTGTTTTCTTGACTCTTCACATCTATTTTGTTTCGTGCCACTTCTACACATAATTGGAGTGATGTATCTCTAAACTTCTTCCATATAGTTGTAGTCTCTTAGCTTATTTCCATCAGTCCCTGTAGTATTTTGACAAGAAGGGAACGAAAAAGTTCAATACTTTTGACTCATGTTCTTATTGACTGGTGGTGATTCTTGAGTAGATGCATGCGTAGACAATACATTTTTTGTAATATTTTCTGCGTCCGTCCTAGTTTCAAATCTACGTGGAGATGATTATTTTGATATAGCTATGAATAGGCTGAAGGCCGCAGACATCACGCAACTACGTTACTTGTTCGACATGTATGACTGTGTATTTAAAACGTTGAAGTAACAAAAATATTATTGAAACCCAGAATCGATTGAGAGAAAAGAGCAGTACGTAGCATGTGGCCTCTAATTTCCTAAAACTTTGAAATTCTCCGTGAAATCCAAATTTGAAATTGCAGAATCGATTTGCTCGATTTTCTCGTTCCTATCATCAGTGGGAAACAAATTCGGAACTAAAGGGTACAACCAAAGAAACTGAAGTTAAGTAAAGTAATAGAAAGATGTTAGAAATAACATCATGCTACAAAAAAATCGACATGAACGAGAACTCCAGGAAACCAAGCTGCAGCTTCCAGCCAGAACTCATCGCGTATCTCTTTCTGGTGCCCGCGTTTGGAAACGTCTTCCACCTGATGCGAGCAACATCACGTCCCCTCCAGTTCAAGGGTGTGTTGCACGCGCATTGTCTTACTGTAGCGTGAACAGCAACCCCTCCCCTGTCTTGAGTACTAGTAATCCTGATGTTCTGATACATGCCGAGGCTAGCTGTATGCTCAGTTTATGCATTATTGATCTCATCACTTTTTTCCTTTTTCTTTTCTCTTTTTTCTTTTTAAATGTTTTACTGCCACAAGTTGTCTTCTTATAAGGAGGCAGATATGCCTGTTTGTTGTACGACTTTAAACAAATCCAACCATCCTATATGTACGGGATAAATACCTGTACATTAAACATCTCCAAACACTCCCATCTTTTTTTCTTTTCTTTTTTCTCCAAAGAACTCAAACCCGGCTCGAGACCAAAATAAGAACAAGAAAGATAACAAAGTTGCACGCAGGGAGAACGAAGAAACGACTTGAACACAGAAGTTGTGGATTGACAAAACAAACAACAATGGAGTCGGGGCTGAATACAGGTACTACATGTAGTAGCCACTAGCGCAGCTGTGTAGGTGGGGCATCTCTGCATGGTGCTTGCATGTCAAAGGTCGCCGTCAGCTGCTGAGTTCCTGAGTCCAGAACAATACATTCTCATGCTTTACAACAGCAGGTGGGTTGGCAGAAATTTCTGCTAAAACGTAAAAATTATACAAGTAGACGCTCTACCTAGTCCGGGCAGGGCATCACCCTCGCGGCGAACATGCGCTGTACATGTGTACGGTACAAACATAAGTATGCACGATTATACGGCAACATGATACACGGAGATTAGTTAGAATGATAGAGACAGTATTATTCAGTGGGTCACATGCATGTATCTGTGAAGCATGATCAAACGTAGATACGCCGTCCTCCTCTCAGCACTTCTGTACGGACATGATAATGCTCGATCACCACCATGGTCTCATACATACTGTAGCTAGTTTGTATATAGATCCTGGGAATATTGTCTTCTCAACTCATTACTGAACGCCCTTAGCTAGCATCATTTAATTTTTTGTTTCAAAGCGGTAGCTAGAGTACTGAGGGGATAGTGTTGACTTGACACACCGCTACAGTCCATAACGAATAGTGACCGAGACGACTCTACTGCAGACACAATGTCACATTCTTGCGAGCTAACACTCGTCTCCGGAGAGGAGAATGAACCAGACCCGCACCCTTCGGAGAAACCCGATCGAGTCGTCATCTTGATGGGCCGTACAGGCAATGGAAAGTCAACGCTGGCCAACGTTATCGCCGGTCGACCACGAGGAGACCTCTTCCCAGAGTCCGCTAGAGTGCTATCGGAGACTGTTGGAACTCCTTCAAAGCGAGTCGCTGTGAGGTACGGAGCATCTCCCCGTAAGCGATATGTCCTGAAAATCGTGGACACGATCGGGTTTGGCGATACGGGGCAGTCTGCCGCGGATGTGCTAAAACAGCTTGGAGATCTGGCATCTGATTGCCGTAGTGGAATTCATCAGCTGTTATTCGTAACTCGAGGCCGCTTTACAAAAGAAGAAGAGGACGTGTTCGATCTCGTTCGGACAGTCATATTCGAATCATCCATCATACACCACATCTGTGTTGTGCGCACAGGCTGTGACGACTTTGAGGACGAGGAGCAGAATGAGGCCATGCGACGCGAGCTTCGCACTGCACTGCCATTGCTGAAGTCAGTCAAGATCATTCCGGTCAATAATACCAAGGTCACCAGGCGCAACGAGAGTGGTGCCCTGGAGGAGAGAGCAATCTCCCGACAGCGACTGCTGACGCATTTGATAACACAATGCTCCTCTGCCTACGTGCCGAGTCGTGACGTTATTCGCGGCGTGCAAGGCAGAATTGAAGGCCACGTTCGTGAACAAAATCGACATGAACGAGAACTCCAGGAAACGAAGACAAAATTGCTGGACTTCAAAAGTCAGGTGCAGCGTCAGAAGAATCAGCAGGCTATCGACAAGCGGAACATGGATGCAGCCATTGCCCGCGTTCGCTCACAAGAGCAGTCAGCCATTGCCGAAGCGCAGAGGAGCACAAGACAATTGGAAAGTGCTCAACGAGATCTAGAACGAAACCAAGCCGACCTGCGCTCGAAGGCAGAATCTATGACACGCGACACACGTGTACGGGATCGTCTCCAGCGAAGGGTGCGAGACCTGGAGCAAGAGCTTGAAGAAACGAAGGCTCAGCTCGCAAGAAGTGAAGAAGAAGAATCAAGGATGCGGGACCATGCTCTGTCTTGGGAAGCGGTTTTATCAGATGCGAAATCAGTACTTGCCCGTGCTTCACGCGCATGAATAGTGCCGTATCTCGAATAGTGCCCTAGACTCCAAGAGCCAGTGAAAAATAAAGCCCTCTCTTGAATAGTCCCCCCCCCGGTCTTGTAACCAAGCCCATTGTAACCAAGCCCATGTGCAAGTTTGGTGTTCTTTTGCTAATGTTCTTGGCCATTGCTTTGCACTGGTGTTTTGAGGAACAAATCGCAGGTCTTGTTCCCTTTCCTGTGGAGTCGTGAGCGTTAACAGTACTTTTTAGGCTCTGTTTTTCTTTGTTTTATGCTGGATGACGCAAGTGTACCAGCAATGAAAAAATAGTGCCCTCTATTGAATAGTGCCCTCTCTTGAATACTGCCCCATGGGCACTAATCGCGCGAGTACGGTAGTAGCTTCTAACGTCTAGCCTTGCCCTTGTTCCTCTGTGTACTAAGCCTTGCCGCCGTGGTAATGAACAATCTCAGCACATCGGGAGCATCCTCCGCTGATTTCTATATTCTTGTCCGCCACCACACCAACACCGGGATGCCGACTACTTCAACGATAACAAAAACTGTTCCACCACCCAACACAATAATGAGCAGACCAAGACGATCAACAGCTAACCGACTCAGAACACGTAATGTTTTGTGGTCTGGGTGTGCCCAGGTTTGCCCAATGCTGTTGTACTCCGCTTAGTTCGTAGCTGGTCAGATTCGCACGTTGTTTCGGCACTGATTGCTGGTCCCCACGTGTCCAATTGTTTCCGCTTTCCCTTCTCGCTCTCAGGGTTAGAAATCACACTTGCATAATCATCATGTCGCTGTGGACTGTTATGGTGTTCCCTCGGATGCGCAAAACTCGGTCTAACCGAGTCTATGCGAACCGTGTCTAGTCTGTACGAAAGGATTAGATGCTTTTAAAAAGACTGTTGAACGACGATCTTTGCGCATGTTCTTCATCTTATACCGCATCCGCGGTGAATGCTGCTGCACTCTTACAGTATGCATAGCATGGTCATGCCCCGTGCGGCGATGCTGTGTGCGTAGCGATCGTCTGCATGAGTTGCAGGGTCTGCGGTAACAAGGCTAGAAGTGCAGGGGCAAAGCGAATTTGAATGACGATCACCGCCTGGCACTGGCACTCGACAGTGACTCTGTTTAGAAAACCTTCCTTTTGGGCCGAGTTTAGCTGTGAAAGTGTTTGTTCAAGCACGCTGCATGCTGCTGTACGAATATTGGCCACAGGTTTCAGCAGAGTAGCATGAGACATTTGCATCGATTCTCTTAGAATTTTGTAGTGCTACAGACAAGGAAAATGGAGCATTCCTTTCTCCACCGCAAATCATTGTCTGTGAATTTTTATCCTTTTTCTGTGTACACCCAAAGCACGACGTCGGGTGCTAGCTGTCAATTGTTGACAATGAAACGGACACTATGCTAGCGCTGCGAAGGGTCCACCGTGCACGGGCTGTATTGACAAGGACAGAATGAATTTTTTAAACTGTACTCGTACATGAATGTACATGAGACCCAAGGTCGGCAGAGCATCCCAGACCACGCCACCACTCCCCTTATTCATGGCTCACACATGACGGGTTTACGTTGCTCTAGTAAAAAAAATGTACAACATAATCGCCAGTTCCTGAAAGGGTATTGAGAACAACGTTCTCAGCCCCACTGTCGTATACGTGATTTTCACCTCACTCCATATGCACCCACAGTCTTAGGCATGCCTGCCCTCCCTTAGTGCTGTATATGTATAGGATATACCCTGAGCTGGAGCGTGTATGGAAATATACACCAAATACAAACCGAGGACGAAGACTGAGGTTTGTTTGATGGCGTATATTTTCCATATACATAATTATACACTCTAGCGAAGGGTATATCCGACTTATACCTACCTCAGTCTGCTTGCTATAAGGGGTATATAAAACGGTATTAATTTCTCTCCTATGGTGTATATTGACAGTCTTTATTTCTCCACAGTGGTGTATATTACCAATATTCATTTTTTCTAGTTATTCGGGTCGAACTCGAGTCAAGTTCTGGAAACTGAGCGCCTGTGTTTTTTTTGGTCGATGCCAAATCCCCGGAGGGTATCATTGTAGGATTGCATCTCTGTACGTGCGCTGTATAGTACATGTACATGTATACTCTGCACACAGCCCCCTGCCTAAAATACCACCGCTAGCCCCCACAGTCTCACACAGCTTTTTATACCATCCTCTCCTGGCATATATACCGGCATGGTCGCCACCCGATCTTCATGTTGCCTGATAATTGCGTGAGCATGAAACTTAAAGTAGCAGCAAACAAGCCTTGATTGTCCTTGTTGTTCTGTTGTGTACATGTATATAAATATTCCAATGGCACAGTCATGTGTACACAGTGGCAGGGCAGCATGATCGATACTGGCTGTTGACTGTGTACAGTGGCAGGGCAGCATGATCGATACTGGCTGTTACAAGCAAAACCCTGCTCAATTCAATACTAGCTCCGCCCTTCCACGAAATCTACTTCTGGAGAAAGACACTGCCACAGCATTCCTTCCTTTTTTCAGTATCTACAGGGTACAAGCATGTGTTTACTGCATGAAACATCACGTTGATCAAGCTAATGCCCCACAGATCCAGCGTCAACTTGTTTTCCTCAATCACGCCCTTTATCCTTGTTCCCTCATCCCTCCCTCCATTTAAGTATCTCTCTGCTGCACTCAACACTTCTCTTTTCGCCCCTTATCCATTTTGTTTAAAAGTTATGCAGTATGCGCCGTTTGTAACGTTCCTCAATTCTGTTCAACCAGTTTGCCCCCACCTGGAGCTCACTAGAATTATGTAGTTTGAAATATTCACTGATGCAGCACACTATAAAGAAATGGATCGCGAATGTGCGTAGAAATCAGCAAGGGATGTCTACTTTGCGTATTGGTTTTCTACTGAAGCCCTCATGCGGGTACTACACTGTACCATGCATAATCTTAAATGCATACATAAACACGTATACCAAGGAGGTGAAACAAATATTTAAACAGATGGAAGAAAGTGGAACGTACATAACTTAGTTGCATAGTGAAAAACTGGACAGAAACACACCAATCTGATCATATTACTTCAGAAAGGATTTTTCATGCAGAATACAATCGATAATAGGACGTCGAAAAAACACCTGTACACGCATAGCTTATCGTTCCTCAGAAGCATGGTACAGTTCCTATTAGCTTCTACTAATCTTCTTGTACCACGTACGCTGTGCTGTCTGTATGCTTCCAGCTCAGCTTGCTTCCGCTTCCCAGCTTCCAGTTCCTCCGGATCGGCTTGAGCCTTGTCCCACAAACGTGCTATCATGGCCTAATCCATCAACTTCTTGTACCACGGACGCTGTCTGCATGCTTCCAGCCCAGCTTGCTTCCGCTTCTGAGCTTCCAGTTCCTCCGCATCGGCTTGAGCCTTGTCGCTCGCCTGATCTGTCTTCCGTTTAGCCTCCTCCATTGCTGCTAACTTGCCCAAACACTCCTTAATGTGCCTTTCAAACTTATTTTATTATTATTTTTATTATTATTATTATGAAATGACCCAAAGGCAATGTGCCTATCGAGGGGTTCATTTGATTGAAAGAACAGTAGATGTAGATGTATGTACAAAGAGAAGTAGGGATTGATGAGGAGAGAAATGGGGAAAATCAACTGCAAGGTGGCGGAATTCCGTTGATTGCATAAGCATAGTCAGCTGTAAATTTCCTGAGGGCAGCTTTGAACTTATAGAGCGAGGCTTCCGATGTTAGACTGGGGGGTAAACAGTTCCATATATATATAATTATCCGCAGAGATGAACCGTTGTCACCGCCAATTGGTCTATCTTGGCAGCGAAACTAGTCTGTACGAAAGGATTAGATGTTTTAAAAATACTCTTGAACGACGATCTTTGCGCATGTTCTTCATCATATACCGCATCCGCGGTGAATGCTGCTGCACTCTTACAGTATGCATAGCATGGTCATGCCCCGTGCGGCGATGCTGTGTGCATAGCGATCGTCTGCATGAGTTGCAGTGTCTGCGGTAACAAGGCTAGAAGTGCAGGGGCAAAGCGACTTTGAATGACGATCACCGCCTGGCACTGGCACTCAACAGAGACTCTGCCGAGAAAACGTTCCATTTGGGACGAGTTCAGCTGTGAAAATGTTTGTAAGTGCATGTTGCATGCTGCTGTATGAATATTGGCCACAGGTTTCAGCAGAGTAGCATGAGACATTTGCATCGATTCTCTAAGAATTTTGTAGTAACGTTACTACAGACAAGGAAAATGGAGCATTCCTTTCTCCACCGCAAATCATTGTCTGTGAATTTTTATCCTTTTTCTGTGTACACCCAAAGCACGACGTCGGGTGCTAGCTGTCAATTGCTGACAATGAAACTGACACTATGCTGGCGCTGCGAAGGGTGCACCGTGCACGGGCTGTATTGACAAGGACAGAATGAATTTTTTTAACTGTTCTCGCACATGAATGTACAACATAATCGCCAGTTCCTGGAAGGGTATTGAGAACAACGCACTCAGCCCCACTGTCGTATACGTGATTTTCCCCTCACTCCATATGCACCCACAGTCTTAGGCATGCCCTCCCTTAGTGCTGTATATATATTCCCCTCATGTGTTGTTTCCCGCATTTTTCCACTGCTCCATACATTCTTATGGTAGTGTAGTTTGAACTTGAGGCGCGTAAGAATATATATATATATATATACACACTAGTCAGAACAACAGATGGCTTGATCAGTCACAACTTAAAGTTTCATGCCATCTCAGGCACTCATCAGGTGATATGAACATCAAGAAAAATAACCCACTATTTAAAGCCCAGTATGGCGGGACAAGGATAACAGAAAGCGCTAGGGGACCGGGATATTTTTCAGTGAGTAGTCGATGTCCAGTCTTCTCAGTCCATCCATTGCTGGCTTTCCGCTAGAGAGAGAGCTCAACCAGGGACTGGGAGCAGATCCACACTGTTGTGAATTCCAGCAGAAATCCAAGAGAGCTCGATACCGGGAAGGTAGAGCCGTGACACACTAGTCAGAACAACAGATGGCTTGATCAGTCACAACTTAAAGTTTCATGCCATCTCAGGCACTCATCAGGTGATATGAACATCAAGAAAAATAACCCACTATTTAAAGCCCAGTATGGCGGGACAAGGATAACAGAAAGCGCTAGGGGACCGGGATATTTTTCCTCTCTAGCGGAAAGCCAGCAATGGATGGACTGAGAAGACTGGACATCGACTACTCACTGAAAAATATCCCGGTCCCCTAGCGCTTTCTGTTATCCTTGTCCCGCCATACTGGGCTTTAAATAGTGGGTTATTTTTCTTGATGTTCATATCACCTGATGAGTGCCTGAGATGGCATGAAACTTTAAGTTGTGACTGATCAAGCCATCTGTTGTTCTGACTAGTGTGTCACGGCTCTACCTTCCCGGTATCGAGCTCTCTTGGATTTCTGCTGGAATTCACAACAGTGTGTATATATATATATATAAGAGAGGAGGAGATCCCTGTCAACGCGAAGAGTGCTCAACAGTGCTGCAAAAGCACTGGAGCTGATTCACAATCCAGTATAGTCCTCACCAAGTACACGTTCTTTCTGTTGCTACTCAGAGTTTCTTGAACAATCAATCATCAGGCAACAAACAACAACAAACAAAGCATTCCCGGCTTTAGTTGTTTGTTTCCTGATGATTGATTGTTCAAGAAACTCTGAGTAGCAACAGAAAGAACGTGTACTTGGTGAGGACTATACTGGATTGTGTATATATATATATATAGATATACTCAATCTGCGGACAGCATGCTGTTTCGTTCTTTTTGAACTCATCAGCGCAGCACATATATATATATATATAAGATGACGACTACACCATAGCTCAGTGGTTAGAGCATCGCTGGCTACAAGCGAGGGTCCCTGGTTCGAGTCCTGGTGGTGACAGTCAATTTTTTCTTCAGACTTTTCCCGTTTGTCTATTTCCCTCAAACCAGTTGATATGTATATATATTATATATATAAGAACGAAAACGAAGCCAGAATTTATACTGGGGGTAGAGAATCAGCAAGAATATTCTTACGCGCCTCAAGTTCACACTACACTACCATAAGAATGTATGGAGCAGTGGAAAAATGCGGGAAACAACACATGAGGGGAATGCAGTACCAGAACAAACACGTGATAAAGTTGTCAGTCCGGTTGCAGCTTGAACAGCCGCAGCACCTTGATGTGCTTCTTTTTTCGACACAGCTCTGGCCTCAAACTGCGAATGTACAGCGCCTCCAGTGTGAATCTGTGCGCGCTGTTCCGGGCTGGTGTGATGGCGCTGTACATTCGCAGTTTGAGGCCAGAGCTGTGTCGACAAAAGAAGCACATCAAGGTGCTGCGGCAGTTCAAGCTGCAACCGGACTGACAACTTTATCACGTGTTTGTTCTGGTACTGCATTCCCTTCATGTGTTGTTTCCCGCATTTTTCCACTGCTCCATACATTCTTATGGTAGTGTAGTGTGAACTTGAGGCGCGTAAGAATATATATAAGAATATATAAGAAAAGGGTTACAAATCTTACAAATCTTACAAATCATCGCCGAGGTCGCAACCACTACTTCGTGTTATATATATATATATATATATATATATACTCAATCTGCGGACAGCATGCTGTTTCGTTCTTTTTGAACTCATCAGCGCAGCACAGAGGAAATGAGGCCGAACCTGATAGCAATGGAAATAAAAATTTCCAATCAGGCCCGAACGTACCTTGCCAGAGTGCTCAAACTGACAAGTCAGTGAGCTCTGCATAACGCAAACAGCAAAGGCACTACCCCACGCAAGAGTGCTCAACTGCTACAAGAGCAGGAGCGAAATACTCAATCTGCGGACAGCATGCTGTTTCGTTCTTTTTGAACTCATCAGCGCAGCACAGAGGAAATGAGGCCGAACCTGATAGCAATGGAAATAAAAATTTCCAATCAGGCCCGAACGTACCTTGCCAGAGTGCTCAAACTGACAAGTCAGTGAGCTCTGCATATATATATATATATATATATATGCTGTTTGCGTTATGCAGAGCTCACTGACTTGTCAGTTTGAGCACTCTGGCAAGGTACGTTCGGGCCTGATTGGAAATTTTTATTTCCATTGCTATCAGGTTCGGCCTCATTTCCTCTGTGCTGCGCTGACGAGTCCACAAAGGACGAAACAGTTCTGTCCGCAGATTGAGTATTTCGCTCCTGCTCTTGTAGCAGTTGAGCACTCTTGCGTGGGGTAGTGCCTTTGCTGTTTGCGTTATGCAGAGCTCACTGACTTGTCAGTTTGAGCACTCTGGCAAGGTACGTTCGGGCCTGATTGGAAATTTTTATTTCCATTGCTATCAGGTTCGGCCTCATTTCCTCTGTGCTGCGCTGACGAGTCCACAAAGGACGAAACAGTTCTGTCCGCAGATTGAGTATTTCGCTCCTGCTCTTGTAGCAGTTGAGCACTCTTGCGTGGGGTAGTGCCTTTGCTGTTTGCGTTATGCAGAGCTCACTGACTTGTCAGTTTGAGCACTCTGGCAAGGTACGTTCGGGCCTGATTGGAAATTTTTATTTCCATTGCTATCAGGTTCGGCCTCATTTCCTCTGTGCTGCGCTGACGAGTCCACAAAGGACGAAACAGTTCTGTCCGCAGATTGAGTATTTCGCTCCTGCTCTTGTAGCAGTTGAGCACTCTTGCGTGGGGTAGTGCCTTTGCTGTTTGCGTTATGCAGAGCTCACTGACTTGTCAGTTTGAGCACTCTGGCAAGGTACGTTCGGGCCTGATTGGAAATTTTTATTTCCATTGCTATCAGGTTCGGCCTCATTTCCTCTGTGCTGCGCTGACGAGTCCACAAAGGACGAAACAGTTCTGTCCGCAGATTGAGTATTTCGCTCCTGCTCTTGTAGCAGTTGAGCACTCTTGCGTGGGGTAGTGCCTTTGCTGTTTGCGTTATGCAGAGCTCACTGACTTTTCAGTTTGAGCACTCTGGCAAGGTACGTTCGGGCCTGATTGGAAATTTTTATTTCCATTGCTATCAGGTTCGGCCTCATTTCCTCTGTGCTGCGCTGACGAGTCCACAAAGGACGAAACAGTTCTGTCCGCAGATTGAGTATTTCGCTCCTGCTCTTGTAGCAGTTGAGCACTCTTGCGTGGGGTAGTGCCTTTGCTGTTTGCGTTATGCAGAGCTCACTGACTTGTCAGTTTGAGCACTCTGGCAAGGTACGTTCGGGCCTGATTGGAAATTTTTATTTCCATTGCTATCAGGTTCGGCCTCATTTCCTCTGTGCTGCGCTGACGAGTCCACAAAGGACGAAACAGTTCTGTCCGCAGATTGAGTATTTCGCTCCTGCTCTTGTAGCAGTTGAGCACTCTTGCGTGGGGTAGTGCCTTTGCTGTTTGCGTTATGCAGAGCTCACTGACTTGTCAGTTTGAGCACTCTGGCAAGGTACGTTCGGGCCTGATTGGAAATTTTTATTTCCATTGCTATCAGGTTCGGCCTCATTTCCTCTGTGCTGCGCTGACGAGTCCACAAAGGACGAAACAGTTCTGTCCGCAGATTGAGTATTTCGCTCCTGCTCTTGTAGCAGTTGAGCACTCTTGCGTGGGGTAGTGCCTTTGCTGTTTGCGTTATGCAGAGCTCACTGACTTGTCAGTTTGAGCACTCTGGCAAGGTACGTTCGGGCCTGATTGGAAATTTTTATTTCCATTGCTATCAGGTTCGGCCTCATTTCCTCTGTGCTGCGCTGACGAGTCCACAAAGGACGAAACAGTTCTGTCCGCAGATTGAGTATATATATATATAAGATATACCCTGAGCAGGAGTGTGTATGGAAATATACACCAAATACAAACCGAGGACGAAGGCTGAGGTTTGTTTGATGGTGTATATTTTCCAAATACATATACACTCCAGCGAAGGGTATATCCGATTTATACCTACCTCAGTCTGCTTGCTAAAAGGAGTATTATATTAACGGTATTAATTTCACTCCCATGGTGTATATTATCAGTCTTTATTTCTCCACAGCGGTGTATATGACCAATATTCATTTTTCTAGTTATTCGGGTCGAACTCGAGTCAAGTTCTGGAAACTGATCGCCTGTGGCCAAGCCATGGAAGAACGTTGGTTTAAACAGACTTGCACGAAATCTCACCTGGGAAGAATGCTGAGTAACTGAAAGTTAGATTGGGACATTAGTGCGGGAGCACCACCGAATCGTTCAGTGCATACAGGTCGTTTTTCGGCGCTCGACGTCCTCTTCAATGAATGAAACAATTAGCCAGGGAGCGCTCTGCGGAGTAGATTATTTTGTGTTTGAAACGGGGGTAATACCATACATGGTACTACTCACTGATGCATACAGACGATATCTTGCGCAATCTCCTGACAACATGCTGTTTCGTCCTTTGTGAACTCATCTTACAATATCAATACCTTGCTCCACTCTAGTTCTGCCTCATTCACATTAGTTACGTTCCTGCATGGTTATTTCGCTTGCCTTCAAGCCACATCATCGTGACCCAGTTCAGTGTTATTGCGCTGGAAGCCGAGCTTCAGTGTAAAGTGTAAAGTGTCCCTAGTAATGTTCTGACTCGTTCATGCGTGCCCAAACGCGCCCTAAGGCTTTCACAACAACAGCAATTCGATTATTCGACACGTATTTAGGGCGTGCGATGCCTTCGAGTACCCTCTTTCCACCTTCCATTTTAATTATCTGTCCGCTCTTTTCAACACTTCCGTCTTCACCCTCCATCCATTTTGTACGCGGTATGGGCCTTTTGAGACTTCCCACAATCCTGTTCATTACATCATGCCAATTCGTGAGCCTCAACAAAAGTTGAACACAGCACACTACATTCCAATAATTGTTTCGACATCACTAATATAAGAATTTTCATCCAGCGCATGCGCCAAGAGTGAGTAGCAACTAAATAGAGCGGTTGTCAGTTGACAAACCCTCTTCTAATTACATTGCAATACCAGTAAATTTTAACCATAACAACTGAAGGGAACTAATTCGGAACTAAATTTTATCGACAAACCTGCTTGCTCCCACGTGGAGCTCAATAGAACTGATGTATTCGAAATATTAAGTGATGCAGCACACTATAAAGAAATGGATCGCGAATGTGCTTAGGAATCAGCAAGGGATGTCTACTTTGCGTATTGGTTTTCTACTGAAGCCCTCATGCGGGTACTACACTGTACCATGCATAATCTTAAATGCATACATGTACACGTATACCAAATAGGCTAAAACAATGTAAAACAGTTGGAAGAAGGTGGAACACATAAGATCTAGCTGAGGGGAACACATTACTTGCACATATTGCTTCAGGAAGAACTGTTGATGCCGAACACAATCGATAAAAAGACGTAGAAAAAATGAAAATACCCAATACAAGCATAGCTAATCGTTCCACAAAAACATAATACAGTGGCCGTTACAAGTCTCTAGTAAACTTACTGAGCCACGAACGCTTTAAATTTCTGTCTTCCGTTTCAGCCTCCTCCATTGATGATAGCCCCCAGCCATACACTCCTTGTTCTGCCTTTAAAACTGATCCGCTATGATTTTGTTAGAGGCCGCTTAACCGTTGCATTTGTTCGAGTTGCATCTTCATCTGAGCTTACTCCGTTTTCATGGTCTGCTCCGGGTATCCATGGTCCGTTGAATGCTGGCCAGCTCCTTCAGCAATGCTGCTTGCTCCTTCTTGGTTGCTTCTAGCTCCCGTTGAAGTTTCGTTTCCTCGTACATCATGCCCTTGATTCTCTCTTGTACGCGATGCAGACTGTCTGGAAAATATATCTCTCTGCAGTTTAATATGAGATGTCCAAGAACTCGCTGGCGAGATCGGCACCTATCTTCCATTGCTTTTTGACGGGTTATTCCCCTTTCGGTGGGAGGATTGTCGACTAAGAGAAACTTATGAACGTGCTTCATGACGGGCGATTGCTGCTCCAAGTCTGTTCTCACCCTGAAATCCGCTGCGGGTTCATCATGCTCAACGCAGTTGGTACGAATAACACTGGTGTAGGCCAGCACTTCAGGCTGGAATATAATGCTCTTCATCATGTGGAAAGCATCCTCCTCCTCCTTCGTGAAGCGAGAGGATGTGACAAACAGCACTTGATTTATTCCTCCGGTACAGTTGTTCGCAATGCGAGCAAGCTGATTGAGGACGTCAACAGGATTTAGCATTGTAGCGCCGATGCTAATTGTGTCAACGATCTTCAGCACATAGCGAGTGCCTGCAAAATGAACCGCAACCAGCTTGATCGGCGTTCCGATCGTCTTGGAGATAGCTCTCGAAGACTCATCGAAAAGATTCTCTTTACCTGCCAGCACGTTCGCCATGGTGGATTTTCCCGCTCCTGTTCTACCGATAAGAACAACAACACGATCGGGCTGGTCATCCGGCATAGGATCAGGTCCTTCTTCGTACAGGCTTACCATGGTGCTATCACAATCGGCCATTGTCACTGCCAATTGGTCTATCTTGGCAGCGAAACTAGTCTGTACGAAAGGATTAGATGTTTTAAAAAGACTGTTGAACGACGATCTTTGCGCATGTTCTTCATCTTATACCGCATCCGCGGTGAATGCTGCTGCACTCTTACAGTATGCATGGCATGGTCATGCCCCGTGCGGCGATGCTGTGTGCATAGCGATCGTCTGCATGAGTTGCAGTGTCTGCGGTAACAAGGCTAGAAGTGCAGGGGCAAAGCGACTTTGAATGACGATCACCGCCTGGCACTGGCACTCAACAGAGACTCTGCCGAGAAAACGTTCCATTTGGGACGAGTTTAGCTGTGAAAATGTTTGTAAGTGCATGTTGCATGCTGCTGTATGAATATTGGCCACAGGTTTCAGCAGAGTAGCATGAGACATTTGCATCGATTCTCTAAGAATTTTGTAGTAACGTTACTACAGACAAGGAAAATGGAGCATTCCTTTCTCCACCGCAAATCATTGTCTGTGAATTTTTATCCTATTTCTGTGTACACCCAAAGCACGACGTCAGGTGCTAGCTGTCAATTGTTGACAACGAAACTGACACTTTGCTAGCGCTGCGAAGGGTGCACCGTGCACGGGCTGTATTGACAAGGACAGAATGAATTTTTTAACTGTACTCGCACATGAATGTACAACATAATCGCTAGTTCCTGGAAGGGTATTGAGAACAACGCACTCAGCCCCACTGTCGATATGTCGTATACGTGATTTTCACCTCACTCCATATGCACCCACAGTCTTTGGCATGCCTGCCCTCCCTTAGTGCTGTATATGTATAGGATATACCCTGAGCTGGAGCGTGTATGGAAATATGCACCAAATACAAACCGAGGACGAAGGCTGAGGTTTGTTTGATGGTGTATGTTTTCCATATACATATACACTCTAGCGAAAGGTATATCCGATTTATACCTACCTCGGTCTGCTTGCTATAAGAATTATAATTATTAACAGTATTCATTTCTCTCCTATGGTGTATTATTAACAGTATTTATTTCTCCACAGTGGTGTATATTGCCAATATTCATTTTTTCCTAGAAAATAGAGAGAATATACACTGGCTGAGGCTCTGGGTGATGAATGGGGTGTATATTAAGGTAGATGTAAGTATAGAATAAACACCGATGTCGCAGTGTTTATTAGAATATAAAACCGCTATAAAAACCGAGGCGTAGCCGAGGTTTTTATAGGCAGTGTTTATATTCCCATTAACACAAGACAGAGTTGTTTATTCTATTCATACCTAGCTTTGTTTTTGGCCTGAAAACTCCTCTTGGAAATGAATTTCTTCGCCGTCTGCTAAGACATTGCACAGAGTAGATTTGCCGTATCCCGTCCTACCGATGAGAACTATCCTCCGGAGTTCACACGACGTTCCACTCTCCGCCATGCTTTCCAAAGATATTCCAGCCCTTCGGAGCCAAACTGATCCCGTTCGGAAAGAAGCGCTGGACATTATACAATGTATCATACTATGCAGCAACCTGTCGTGCTGCAGCTACGCGGGGGTCCCTTGCGATGGTAGAGCCGCGAGTCGGCAATTCAACGGACTTTGGCGGTGCGTTGACAAAGCGTACGCGCAAAATATCTTCTATACGAGCCAGTGAAGCGTAAACAGGTTACTGGCGAAGTATGTGCTAGGAACACCTTGCGTAGCTGCATACACTTGCTGCAGCTGAGGAACGCAGCTCACATCATACCAACACAATGCATCAGATTCTGGTGGCGCTGTTCTCATGTGAGTGAGCAAATCCCTGACCACCGCTACCTGGCTACGGGCACATGATAGCGTTGTGACCGTTCTGTTAGCATGACGTTGACCCATGCACAACTGTCTGGAACTTCAACTAACTTTTCCTCTCAAGAAGGTTGTCATTCCTGGATATCAGGAATTGGTTCACGTCACGTGCTAGGCGCATGCACAACAGTAAAGTTTTTGATTTGGTGTACAGCTAGCAGTGCTAATGTCCTGCTGCAGGTACGGATATCTTGCGCAGCTAATACCGTGATGCCCGATTATGCAAACGGATGTCATCTCAGCTAACCTCTCCACAGCAGGCACAAAGCTCAATGACTGGCTACGTCAACGTGGCCTCATTCTGAATGAGACAAAGAGTCATCTCCTAGCAGTGTATGCCGGAAGCAAACAGCCAAAACCACCGATCAAAGTCACCTGCGACAAAACACCCCTCCCAGAAGCCTCCTCAGTCAAGTATCTCGGAGTGACCGTGGACAACACTTTGACATTCAAGGAGGACATTGATAAAGTGCCAGCCAAGATGGCTCAGAAGATCGGAGCACTCTTGCGCGCACGCCGCTGGAGCCTCAGTGAAGCTGCAAGGGCACGGTACGTGACCTCCGTAGTACTACTACTGCCAGACGCCATACGCCTCGCTCTCTTTCAGTGGCTCACTGTCGAGTGCTGAGAGGAGGAGGCTGCATGTTCTGCTGAATCGAGCAGTCCGCACTGTCTACGGTGTGCCCATGCGACACTCGGCGAACCTTTGCTGACCCGGCTGGGAGTTTTCCAGGTGTCAGAGCACTTCCACCAGAACACCTTAGCTCTTGTGTGGAAGAGCCTACACGGTGAGCCATTGCAGTCCGTCACAGAAATAATGACTCCACAAATGACCAGAGAAACCCGCCTTCAGCAGCAGGACGGACTCAGTCTTCCAGTCGCAAGAACAAACGCTGGCAAGTCGAGGCATACCTTCAACGCTACAGGTAAATGGAACAGATTACCTGGAGACGTCCGCTCCAGCACAACGCTGGAGACTTTCAAAGCTGCAGCAGTACTGTACGCAATTGCTCATTGACTGTGCCTGATGTATTCATTGCTACTTGTAAATACATGCAACAGGAGCAAATGCCATGTTAGACTATGGATCCCTACCATTGATCTCCAGCTGACTATCATTTCCAGTGCATACATATTTTTTTCTCTCCCTCTCTTCTTTTTTCTTCCCTCTTCGCTACCTTGTCATTGGGAAGAAATTCCAGTCTGGATTTTGCGAAGTAAAACAAAGTAAAGAAAAAAATGCATTCCAAGCGGAGACGGGCAACTACTTGACACGTGACCTCAAAGGCACTACACAGCAGGACCGCTTTGGATTGAACGGGAACGCAATGATCTACAATCAGCACACATACGCCGTCGGACCATGGTACCGTCCCGGCCAGAGAAATCAGACTTCATTATACAATGATTATAATAAATATTATGTTCCGCGCAATCTGAGAATTCCAGATTGGCTTCGCAATCTACAGCGCCTGGGCTCAGATTGCGCTGAGCTGCCCGCACAATCTGATTGTGCAGGCAGCTCAGCGCGATCTGAGCCCAGGCGCATTCTGGGGACGCTGAAACGTTTGTTGCACAAGACCAGGCACGATAAAACCGCGTACCTGAGCTTCTGCGAGACTTCTGGCCTGGGAGCACACCCAAGTTTGTGTGGTGCAAAATTCCAGTATGTTGTTCGTGCAATCTGTGGATTTCCCTCAAAACCTGAAGGGCACAGCGACTCCATTCGTATGCTATCTATGGCCCGATTAATCATCATTATTTTCCCTGTAAAGAACATGCAGAGTACAGCGAATCCGTGTGGGGCTCTATCTGTGTGCGCATCTGTGGATTTCTTTGAAAAAACATGAAGAGAATAGCGAATCCGTGAGGGGGCAATCTGTTTTTTTTTGCAATCTGTTACCCGATTTCACTGAAAAACAAAAAAAATGAGGAGCACAGATTTCCGCCACACGGATTCGCTGTGCTCTTCACGATTTTCAACGATATCCACACATTGCACCTACAGACTGCGCTCCGCATGAATTCGCAGTGCCTTTCAGGTTTTGAGAGAAATCCACAGATTGCACGAACGGCGCACGTGAATTTTGCACCACAATTTACTTGGGTACCGGTATACCGCTTGTGCTCCCAGAAGTCTAGCAGAAGCTCAGGCACGCTGATTTACCGTGCCTGGTCTCGTGCCACAAAATATTATCGTGTCATCCCAGATTGTGTGCGCAATCCGCGTAATTTGGAACTTCTCAGATTGCGCAAATTCTCAGATTGCGCGGAGCAATTATACAATGAAGAACATGATGACATTGTATATATAGTAGCACAGGGGATTACGGTCGTGGTCTTAGCATCACACAGCAAACACTGCGTACTTGAGTTCGGTGCTACTTTATTCGTTGGGTCTGATTTCTCTGCTCCGAAATTGAACATCTGTACACAGGTGCTAGTCGGCGTCAAATGTACCCTGTATTTCCACCAGCCATCTGACGTCTCGACTGCACTGCTGACAGTATAGTGATACTTCCAATGTTCAGCGCTGCGTTTGCTATCCTGTAGTACGGGCAAGGTGAAGGTTGAGTTGATTTTCGTCTGTGGCGATCCATGATTCAGAGATCACTTGTCGTGAGAGGTACCAAGCTCAAGTCCTGCTTGGAAGCTGAAGGATTTTGCCAGCCGTGCTGCGACCCACAGTGAATTGGGAACTCGTGTTCGTGGGGAGGGGGGGGGGGCATGGATGTGGCAAATGGGATTTCAGACTTTGGTCTCTGGTTGGTGGATTTGATCTATCCTCCATCACCATTTAGGAGCCGTTCTTGTCAGCAGAGCTGCGGTAGAGATCATCCCCATCTTCCATTACTCACTCCCTTTTTACAGACTTGCGACTTCAGGAAGGAAAAGGTACAACGATTTAATTAATTAATAAAAGAAGGAATCTGTATTGTTCCCTTTCCTACACTACTCCCTCCAAGCTGTCATAGTAGTCTCCTCAAGTTTAGTATACATGTAGATGTCCGTGGTCCTAATTGGGCGACAGAAGTCGCACAGATTAAACCAAAAAGAGCAACACTGTTCTGTCTTGGGATGAGGATATTGTGTCCCTGTGGCATTACCGGTATTTAAATTCGAATAACAAGCAGAGAGAAAGACCTAGGAACTACAAGTTACGCTATACTGTCCACTAACACCACCAGTTACTAAACAATCAGCTCATGTGATAACATTGCACGACACTGACCGACGGCACTGACGTTCTACAACTAACAGCTCTAGCACATCTATAACTTAGAACCTTCCAAGTTGGAAGGCTGTTGGAGTGCGCATCCAAGATGTGCTAGAGCTGTGAGCCAGTTAGTTGTAGAACGTCAGTACCGTCGGTCAGTGTCGTGCAATGTTATCGCATGAGCTGATTGTTTAGTAACTGGTGGTGTTAGTGGACAGTATAGCGTAACTTGTAGTTCCTTGGTCTTTCTCTTTGTATAAATTAAACCTTGGCTCTCCATCTGAGTCCAAATAAGCAGAGAGAATGAGATACTATTCGCGGAGACAATATTAAAAGCGATGAATAGAATAAACTGCTCAGTTACTATTTCCAACACACAGCAACAGGTAAGTTAGGTCCGCAAAAAAGGTTTGGAAAGAACCTTTTCTTGTGATGGTCACCAGTTGGGTTAATATCGCAACGTGTGCGCAAGAAAGAACAAACGAAGAGTAAGATAGGCTGCAGTAAGCATATTCTCTTACTTCAAGCAGATAGCATGATAAGGATGTTACAATAGCAGAATGAACCAAGTCGATCGTCGTTTCACTAAGGACACCAACCATTTCCCGGAAAAAGATGTACGTATGTCATGTCACCAATAATATCTTTGTTATGAAAAGTACCCGTGTTGAAAGTTTAGATTTCCGTCTTCACTATACCTGCACCCGTACAGACATCCAGAGCACATAAGGAGTCTTTTGCACCTTCCACTGGCCGAACGTGCAAGAAAGCACCTTTTCTTGCTCAATGCACAGTGTTCCTCCCCCCCCCCCCTCATCAGTTGAGCTTGAGAAGGTTATAATATTTGTCACTTGAAAATGAGAACCCGTACGTCTTCTTCGTACGGTATCACCAGATAGGAGCGTCAGTCAGTGTCGCTCGAGGACGGTGAGAACAGACGTCGACAACCCTCGGCCATTCACAACGCTGTCATCTCCAAACCAGTTAGTCGCAAGCCCTCGCTGGGCACAACAGTACGAAATAGTGGCTGTGACTTCAACACTGACTCACGCTGCTATCTGGTGTTCACGATGTGTTTGTCGCGCTGGAAACGAAGCGTCTCTGTAAGTTTGTATTCCTGGTGATGTTTGTGTCTGGACAGCACTATATAAGTGCTAGCGTTGGATCGTTGGCTAGTAGCCTAGCAACTCGCAGCAGCTCCCGAATAGCGGCGAAACCTAGTAAACCGAGTACCAGGAACGATAAGACAACAAGCGCCAGAAGGAGCCAGTGCAAACTGAAGGTAACCATCCTCTGCTACCAATGTAAACGTCTCACTTAGTCTGCTGAGGATTAATCCGTCTCTTTATTAGTTAAGAATCAGTTTTATACAGTAAGTAGAATAACAGCTGCTAAAGCGAAAGGTAGCCGTGAATAGTAAGTGCTAGAAGTTGCACAAGCTGTGCATCTGATAGGCGTGCACAAGCTGTGCATCTGATAGGCGTGCACAAGCTGTGCAACTGATAGGCGCACACAAGTTGTTTTTTATTCCCGTAGCTATGCAGAAGACGTTACTTCAGTAACGTCTTGCGCTAGCCAGGGTCCACACAGCTTTAATTTGGTATTTGTTTGTGTGTTTGTTTGTTTGTTTGTTTGTTTGTTTGTGTCACGCCTGGCGCTATCCGTATCTGACGGCAAAAAAAGCATAGGATGTTATAAATTTTTAAATTCTCCTATTTTATCCAGGCATGTCCTGGGATTCGAACCCGCACTATCGCCCTACATGCATTCCCCCATACACTTCGCATTCGTACCCATTCTTCCAAGTTGCTTCACGTTATTAGGGACCTTTCGCATTTGCTACGAAACGAATGCGAAACGAAAGTTTGATTCGGCTCGTAATCGTTTCGTTGAAAACAGATTTCAGGTTTCGCAAGTCGTCATGCAAATGTGCATGGCAACTACGAACACGGCCGCGGACGCCGGTAGTTTGGCGTACGGGTTTTTACACGCACACGTGCATGGATCATGGAATCAAGGGAAAATGTGTACCTTGCAAAACATGTGTACCTATCCAAATAAATGTGTACCTGACGGATTCGGAGCGTGCCACGAATGAAGAGGCTTCCATTCGTGAAAACGAGTTCTCCGCAGCTACTCTGACGAATCCTCGAACCCACGTGACGAATCAGCATTCGTTTCGTATCCGTACGCGGGGTGCGAAAGGTCCCTATTATCTTGCGTTTGAAAGCCCTATTTGAATATTGCGGGCAGCTGTATGTGGCCAGCTGTGTTTGATGGTACGGTACGGTACGGGAGACGGTGTCGTATTACCCTCGATCGTACCTGTCCCGTACCTATATCCCTTACCGTGCCGTGCCATCAAAGACGGCTGGCCACAATGCATATTCAAATAGGGCTTTCAAATGCAAGATCACAATGTGAAACAACTTGGAAGAATTAGTATGTATGCGAAGTGTATCGGGGGATGCATGCAGGGCGCGCGATAGTGCGGGTTCGAATCCCAGGTTATGTCTTTAAAAAAAAGGTTTTTTTTTAAAGAATTTATAACATCCCTATGCTTTTTTGGCTAGGTCATCAAGGCAACAAAGCATAGCGTAGGGCCCTGAGCCTCCAAGCTCTCTCGTTTTATTTTATTTTTACAAAAAAACACACACCATTTGACGGCACAAAGCAGCAAGGCAGCGATGAGACATACATGTATGTGATATGGAATGACAGGAGTGGGGGAGAGGCAGGGGCAGCTTGACCGACCATAGGGTCTCGGCTTCATTGCAACCCAAGCGCTCCACAAAAACAAAAAAATTACAGAAAATACGCAGGGAGGTAGATAACTGGGGATTACGGGGAAAGGTATGCACAATAAAAAGTTATCAGAGAGTCAACGAAGTGAATGGAGGAGGGAACAGAGTTAGAGCTTTTTTTCGTCTTTTTTCTTTGATTCATAGCCTGTCCGTTGCCCACTCCCAGTGGGTAAGGCGCAAGTGGGCATTGACCTTTTCTTTGAACGTCTGCAGTCCTTTCCTTGTTAGCTGGTTCAGTAGAACGCACTGCGGGAGCTGGTTCCAGACCTCCACAACAGCTTCAGGGAAGGACCGAAGGACATCATTCCGTGCTCTGGGCGGAAGAGTGGAAGTGCGCTGAAAGTGGTGTGAGGGATGCTTTTGTGTGCGTCGGCCATGGCGTGATGTGTTGGTCGCTCGGGGTGGATCGGAAGGAGGGTGAGAAGCATGTCTGGGCCAGTTGAAAAGTGGAGCTTGTACAGAAAGCAGAGTGCTCCAATCATTCTTCGGATGTCCAAGCTAGGGAGGTAGGCTCCATCACCGATTAGGTGAAGGCCACGGCGTTGGATGGCAGTGAGGCGAGCCAGAGTGGTGGATGCGCAGTGATAGGAAGGCAGAAGAAGGTGTAACAGTTACACCCGGTGCTTCAACATTTCAATTTCAAACTTGGATTTGGAAGGCCTGCGTGCAGTTTGTTTCTCTACTCCAGGTATGTCCGTTTGCAACATGACCAAACCACATTCTGCTCAAAGTAGTCAATAGATTGATGCACTCGTGACTTTTGTGAAATTTTGCTAGCTTGACAAAAACGTTTGGTCTAGCTGACATTGCGATAAAGCTCATCCCTCCACTCATGAGGCCTCGTAGGCTGTTTGATCTCTGAGGAAGGTACTACTTAAGTCTTCTACATGTGTGGCAGGTGCGTTTGGGAGATTCTTCTCGACATGCACAAACAATTAGCATGCACAACATGCGCCGCGCGTTGTGCATGCGCTTTACGCCAAAGTTGCTAAGAACAATTTTGTCCGAAGTTGTTTCTCAGTTTAGTATCTCCATGCCACATGTATGGACTAGGTTGAATTCTCTTATTAGCGCCCAGTTCAGACAGTATCGGATTGACACCTTACACACAATTCCGTAATTCAAACCATTTCTGAAATGTACCCGTGTGTTGGTCCTGTGGCCATTGGATTCATTCAATATGTGGGCATCTAGTCCAACTTAATGCAGCGTACCACTACGTCCAGGCATTCGAAATGGAACATTTGGACAAGTAGCCGCTTCTACACCATGATGGATGGAATACATTAATCGTCTCGCAACCAGTCTGACAATCGTTTTCGTCGGTTGATGAATGATGTGAAAATTGTTTGATGTTGCTGAAAGCAAGATAAATTTCACATTGTCGTCCATCAGCAAGCCAGCCATGCAATTTGATCTCGAAGCGGATAGTGGTAGACGAATTGCGTGTTTACGCAAATGGGGAAATAGAAACGGGTCATATTTCACAAAGCCTGCATCGGCAGAGAGGGTTCCACAAGAACAAACACTTCCTGAGAGCACATGAAACACTGTTAATAATCTAAGGAGATATCATGCATGCTATTGCATCCACTGCGCGGTATTGCAATTCCATTGTATATTGGAAATGCCAGAACGTTTACCCGACAACTAGCTCTTTGTCAGTCCTCTTTGGTATCCGAGCAAGAGTTCACATGGAAGGGGTGGGAGGGGGCGAGGCTGAATTGAAGGGTTGGGAATACAAAGCCCACGAATCAGCCCATTGGCCACAAAACCCGCTGCAGCCCCCTCCGTCCTTGTGAGTTGAGCTCTTTGAATACATGTACGTCCATGGCGGGTGAATGTATAAAAAAGTATTATGTTCTGCTGCAGTGAGTTGGTGATCGGCCAGGTCAGTCATTTGTTGGGTTGGGTGGCACACTAGCTGTTGGATTTGTTGTAGTAGGCAGAAGATTTGGTGTTCGCGTGGGTGACGTAAAAGGTGGGTCGATCTGAGGTCTTTTACAACTTTAATTAACCCTTTCACTGCTGCAGGGTTGTGCATACAGGCTCTGAAAAAATCCGAACAATAGCGCCAATGGCCAACTCCACAACTTCATGGTCCAGGCAACTGGGTCGGTGAACATTTGGGAAATAAACACTGCATCATCTCAATAGCATGAAAAGTCACTAGGAACAAGATGCAGGCGATGACGTGCAATGGCATCGTTGACGCACAACGAGCGCAGGGGAATAAAGAGCTCTAGTATCACGTAATTCACCCTCCAGTGCGCGTTCCCTTTTGCGTCCGCTAGGTTGCCAACATTTTTCGCGAATTCCTCTCCCGGTCCTTTCACGATGCACATGTCGTAACTAAGCTCGGCATGCAGCGGTGCACGAACCCACATTTGAAATTGTTCTACTCGCAATCTTCACACTGTCAATATCTTTGCTCTGCTGGTGCATCTTCAAAACGGCAGGACCAATGGTGGGAAAGGTGGGAATCGTTGTCTCGGTGAACTGTGTGCCTCAGTGCAATTTACTTCGAAGTATTATACTCTTCGTTGACGGTCTATTTTTAATGTTGTTGCGACTGGACTTGCTCCAGACCTTTTTTGAAGTTTTTCCTCAGGAACGTTGACAGAGGACGCAGGCAAAGCTGCCGTCTGCACCATGAGGTTTTTTTGTACTCAGGCCCATCGACTTTGGAGGTGGGGCGGCCGTGGAAGGTGGGGTCCGGGGGTCGTCCCCCAGGAAAATTTTCAAAAATTGAAGCCAATTGCAAGCATTTCCGGGCATTTGCTGCCATTTCAGTGTTACTGCAATGAAAGACTTTTTGATTCTGCAACAAACCAAGAAGACGCTTCGATTGGGGACATGGGTTCTTCATTATCTTCCCACGGGAAAAATTTCAAAAATTGAAGCCAATTCGCAAGCATTTCCAGGCATTTGATGCCATTTCAGTGTGTTGTGAGTGCAATGTAAGACTGCCAGTTTTGATTCTGCAATAAACCACGATCGGGTCAAGGATTCTTCATTATTTGCCACGTTTGGGCTGAGCTGCGATCATGGAGTGTGCTCCAAAAAAAAAAAAAAAAAAAACCGGCCGTCACAGCTGTGACGGCCTTGGACTACTTACTAGGAATGTTGACACCCCTGCATACTCGACAGTGACGTTTTCCTGGTCGGGCACAGGCTGCTTGATGCCTGCGGCTAGATGATGTGGTTGGCAGCTACGGCAGCACTCGCCTGCATGTCATCAGCATCAGGTGACGACAGGGGCACGGAGTTGTCCGTGACTGTTTGCATCGGGGCCAGAACAAAGATGCCAGGAGTAGTGAAGGCATACCATACCTCATGCTGTGCGGAAGCAGACGACGATTCGTATTTTTCATAACACCAGACACAATCAGCATGCGTCCTTCTACTCTGTGGGTAGACACAGAGTAGAAGAAGGCATGCTGATTGTCCTCTTCACCATTCTAATCCATTCTATCAATATTTGATTGTTGTTGTCTCCAATTGCCGAGCATCTCTTACACTACTGCGAGAGATATTAGACACCCGATTGAATAATGGGAATGCGCATCAATAGTGATACAAAGAAGTGTTTCTATCCGTTGACTCTCTGCCCAAATCAACCAGCTGCATCTCTACTGATGCATAATGTGCTATTAGGCAATCACGGAGGAGATCCAAGTACTGTAGTTCAGCCTGTGTGTGTGTGTAAGTCAAGTGACACGTGCATATTACCGCCCTTGTTGGCAAGATGATAGTCGGCAAGCTTCGCATACGCGGAACGTGATTTGCCCTGAACGATAATGTTCGCCTGGGCATCGAGAAACACTTCCTATTATCGAGTCATATCCACAGATATGAGTGGGGAATGACCGCAGCGCAGCAATGCTACCTGTAGTAGCCGCACACAATGCAGTGCCATACAAATACGATGCATCATTCATTGTTCTGTATTGTATAGACACTTTGGACTATAGTGTGACGGTACCATTGGATAGCAAACAAGACGCCACGAAGTGATCATACTGCGCTGGATAGCATCGACGAGCACCCTTCGGGAGGTAATTGGTGAAACTGGTAATACATACAGGCAGACAAGACAAGCGCTGGTGAATATGAGTACTAATACTTGAACGTAGGGTGTGTCGTCCTTGCATGAGGTGCAGGAGTTAGCACTGAGCGCGTTCCAGCACAGGGATCTGACCGGCGGAGTGTTCAATGGGTCATGCTGTTTTTGTTAGTGTTTTCTCTATTTGAATTTGCAAAACCAAACGGACAAAACTGTCCAGTGACAAGGCAGCGAATGATGAGCATCAGATCACTTTGCATAAAAGTATATAGGGGCAGAATGATACAGAATAAAAGAAGGGTTTGTACAACACTAATACCGAGAAGGGAGCACGAGGACGATGGAGCGGCCATAGTCTAAGCAAGAAACGTGCGGCAAGAAACACCAGAGGTGGTCCTATGTATGTATGTATGTATATTTGTATTTGAACTCGCAAGTACACTCGGACTACAAGCCCAATTACATGGAAGCGAATGTGACAATGGGGTTAATTAAAGAAAGCGGTGTAGGAAGGAGGAGGAAGGTTGCAACTTAACAGGGTGTACAATTCAGGAGCAAATTTACTTATGCACAGAAAAGCAGAGAGAGAGAGAGAGAGAGAGAGAGAGAGAGAGAGAGAGAGAGAGAGAGAGAGAGAGAGAGAGAGAGAGAGAGAGAGAGAGAGAGAGAGAGAAGAGAGAGAGAGAGAGAGAGAGAGAGAGAGAGAGAATGTGTGTGTGTGTGTGCTTGAGTGCGTGTGTGGTTTGTGTGTGTGTGTGTGCTTGAGTGGGTGTGTGGTGTTTGTGTGTGTGTGTGTGTGTGTGTGTGTGTGTGTGTGTGTGTGATGACTGGCGGCGTGGCCACTAGACGAACACGCTGTTTATCCAGTATGCGAGAAGTATAGAGGTGTACACGATGTCAGGTAGGATGATTGCCGTGTAGGGTAACCAATGGACTTTGAACGTCATCTCTTACGGCCAGAGAAGACCCCTCGAATTCACGAACCCTACGTGAAAAAAAGGAATACAGTAAACGGTGTTTCTAATATGCGAAGACGAACATTGAAAGCAACATGTGTATGCTGTAGGCTAAACAGAATAGAAGTAAAATCAATTGAAATCGGCCGTCGCGATAGTCTCCCTGCCCCATGATTTAATGGGTAGAGCTGATCCACAGAAACTATGCATGATCACGGTAAGCGGCACATAACGTTAGTACATCACCAAGCACATTCATCATTCAACACAGTACGCAACACCTACTACTAAGTTCACCCACCGGACTGTTGGGGCTGCTCTGATTTGGATCTTGACGGGTGGACTCCCGGTCTAGGGTCTTGGGATCGGTCACTTGCGGCTGTCGTTGCTTAGTTTGAAGCGTCTCCACTCCCTCGAGTCGCTGCATTGGGGCCATTTCTTTCACTAGGCTGTCCATTTTCGATACTATCTGCCGCAGGTTTTCCAGCCCGTCTTGGAACTCAGCCCGAAGCTGTTGCCATTGAAGAGCGACCTGATTTTCGTCTGTATGTCCGGTAGCGGTAGCTTCTTCAGCATTAGTAGTATGCGTTTTTTTCTCCACCACTAAGGACGGTGGGTTTTTCACCCTTTGCTTCTCTGCACTCCTCGACTTCAATTCTTCATCCAGCTTGGCAACTTGTTTTTCCTTGTCGGACACGTCCTTCTCGGTTATTCTCCCAGTAAGTTTCTGGACCTTAAGATATGGCCTGACTCTTTGCATCATACCTTCTTTCGCATTCAGAACACTGTACGGGGGCTTAGCGCATTGCGTAGCGAGGTGGCCCAAAAACCTATCACGCTCAGTGCAGATTGCGCTAGCGTCAGGGTTTTCAGCTCCAGTACAGTCTACTGGTTTCGGGTTGTCAACGAAGAAGATGTTCACGTCTTGCAAGCCTAGTTTCTCTCCGATTGCCTTCTTAAAGCCTTCAGTGAGCTTCTCCGTGACTTCTTCAGTTCGTGTTCTCACAAAGCAGGTATGGAACACAATCTCATCTTTGAAAACAGCCTTAAGCAGTTTGAAGCAGGCTATAGTGGCGTCATCGAAACGTCCTGTAGTGACGAAACACACCTGATCCAATCCGCTTGGGAAATCCTTGATAGCTTCCTCAAGATGACCAGCGTTTTGCTCGTGAGAATCAGCAACATTTCTGACTTCAATGATCGTTAGATCAAACTGCTGGTCCTGGACTTGAATGGGGAACGTTTCTATCTGGTTGGTTTCAGATTGATTCGACCCAACTCTGTCCGACACCGTGAACAAATTCGGGTTGCCTGCCAGTGAGTTGGCAAAAGCGGATTTTCCAACGCCACCACATCCTACAAGGAGCACGGCAAGCTGCTTACGAGATGGGACTGGTGAGGAGTTCTTGCTACTGGTTGCCATCACAGACAGACTGGCATTGTCGGAGTATCTCGTCCTGATAGCGTGTGGAATGCAAAATCAGAGTCGTTCAGGACTTCCTCAAGCGAAGAACAGATAGTACCTCAGCAAGACTAGGATCTTCAAGGACAGCCTATGCAGGGAAAAGCTCTTCGTGCCAATTCAAGAAAAAATAATTTCGTGACGTTCTCAGCTCTACGTTACGATCACGTACGCATTGGTCGAACTGGCAGATTTTTCTCGCGGCACCGCCTGACCACTGGCAGGTTGTGGGTTTGCCCTGTGCACCTGTGCATTCCATAAAGAAATGTCACAGATGTGCCAAACCGCAGAAACTGGAACTAAATTGATCACAAGGTGCCACTGCGTCTAGCTCAAAGTTCTACCAAGGGGTTTTAAACCAACCTGTGCAATAGGTGCGCGCACACGCCACCATAGATTAGAAGCGGCTTTCCTGTCCTTTATGACTGCAATGTACGAAGAAAATGTATGGTACTTGTTCAGGTGTCATGAATCTCTTGCCGAGATGATGGTAACATGTTGTTCCGTTTTTGATCTCACGCGTTTCGTGAAAACCTAACTCCCCCCCCCCCTCCTCTACACCACACCAACCGGCAACATGGATATCAGTAATACACTTCAGAATAACCTTTCCCTGTCACCAAACGTTTTCGCAAGCGAAATCACTGCTTTGAATTTTTATCATTTCTATTTTTAAATGATTGGGAGCACTAAACTCAAATTCAAAGGATCAGTCGGGGAAGTGAACTGCCTGAAAAGAGAAAAAAGTGTTATCTCTTTATACCTTTGTGCACAGTCCAGCACACAACGCAATGAGAAGACAGAAACAAAGGGAAGACGTGATACTACAGCGGGGAGCCGGAGCAGCGTGCTGATAATTTCGGAATACCTCCCCTGACCACGGGTCTCGGGTTCAGCGGCAAGACCAAGCATCAAATACAACAAAATAAGATTCTTGTATAATAGCACATGGAAATTCATATACATGTATGTGTGATGTAGAGGAAGCGAAATGAGATGGGGCATTGCCTGATGATGACGAAGAGGAGAGAGAGAGAGAGACTTGGAGTAAGTGTATGTGTTGGACAACTTGATTGTGCATGTACATGCACCTGCGCATTTGTGCTATGCCTAGGCACATAATCAAGTTGTCCAACACAGTCGCACATTTATTGACATGCAATGGAAAAAATGTGCAGATACCCTGTTTAATTAATATCACCCGGTGCAGTAATAATAACATGGCACACCTTATTCAAAGTCTTTACACTGCATCTCTGTAAGCTCAATGGGGAGTTGCACGGAAAGATAATCTTGAAACTGAATTCCAATGGTTGAATAATTGATCGGTAGTCCCGAGTATGTGTCCATTTACCAAATTCGTCTAGTGTTTCTGTGAGAATAAAATCTCCATACACACTACCTTATATCAATTGTACGAGACAGTGGGAAGGTTGCAAGCAGACACCTTTCCTGTTAATGATAATGCACTTTAAAACAGAAAGGTTCCAGGCTGTCCAAGAGAGTGCTCAATACCGAGAGGCAGAGCTAGTTCAAACAATACGTGGACGGAAAAAAGTGTTTTAACTCCGAGTTTCAAACACTAAGTGATCATCAGACAACAGCAATGGGTAAATCTGGATCAGTATTGGTTTATATACCCACAAACTTGCAAAGTGTAAATGACTGCTGCATCATGCCGCAAATCTAAACGGTGCGAATGACAGCAGTGCAAAATGTAATACATTTATCGGAAAGTCTATACGAAAACTGGTTTATAGTCTCGTTGATAATTTTAATCATCAAAATAAATACACGGGGAGAACGTGATACACGTGCAAAAATGAGCTGACAGTCAGTGAAACTGCTCGTGCGAAAAGAAAAGAGATCCGTGGGATTGCCAATAGGCGGCCAGTGTTGTGACGTACTGAATCAACCAAAGACAAACCGCTTGTAGAAACGTTTCGAAGTAAACTTGTTTAGCAAAGATATGTTGAAACAATTATAATTATTACATGATACACTTGGGAACTAAGACAAGTATACAGCAGGCACCCTGAAGACAGGTTCAGTAGCGTTCTGTTGGAGCTACGAATAGTATCATTGGGGTGGACAGTGAACGTAACAGAGTAATGCAATAATTTATATTAGTTTTCCACTACATTTCCATGCGACGTTTTTCAGGTAACGCCGTTTCTACAGCACTAAATAGAGAAGGAAAACATGGCACTACATCTAGTGGCTAATGGGAAGTAAAGGTAAGAGATGTGGCCAAAACGAAAGCTGATAGCTTACTTCTTCAGCGCTTCCGTCTTCATGAAATATGCCCGTCGGGGTCGCCACGTTTTCAGTCGGTCAAACCAAGTCAGATCGTTGTACTTTACCAGCGCATCCTTGTACATCGTCTCACGCAGCTCGGCAGGATCCATTGTGCTGTGCACCACGAATTGAATTTTGGTGGCCTGGTCATCTAGCTTCTTCTGGAGGTCTTCCTTTTCGCGGTGCTGGTGATCTAGCTTCTTCTGCAGGTCTTGCCTCTCGTCATGATGACGATCGCTCTGCTCTTTGAGCTGATGGTGACTTTCTTTGAGAGCACCCTTTAGCGCTTCCTCCCTTTCTACCTGCATTTTGTACTCTGTTTCCAGCTTCTTGTAACGAATCAAGTGATCTTCGATGGTATCGACGATTTCCACTAGTTTCGGTGGATTGAAGACTTCCGTGCAATTCTCAACGAGGTGAGCGAGGATCTTCTTGCGTGATGCTTGCCTTATCGACGTATTGGTTCTCCTTTTCTTGGTTGTACTTCTTGAAGTAAACGGCGGGTTATTCACTAGGAAGAAGTGATCGACTTCTTTCAAGATATCTGACAGTCCCTGCATTTCAGACTTGATTCTAGCCACAGTTTCATCGTCTTCGAAATCGTCGCAACGGGTGCGGACGACACACATGTAGGGCAGAATAGACCTGGCGAAGACAACACTCTGCACCAAGTCGAGGCACTCCCGCTCCACATCAGTAAACCGGTTATTTGTCACAAAGATCACTTGATGTATACCTCCCTTGCACACAACGGCCAGGTTTGCCAGTTCCTCTAGTACTTTCTCCGTTGAGAGTTCAGTATCTCCAAAGCCAACTGTGTCTATCAGATCGAAAATCAAGGTTTTTTCGCCATACTTGACCGGGAACCTTTGAGACTTCACGTGTTGCGTAACACTTTTTGCTGAATCTTCTTCGTGGAAATGAATGTCTTCGCCGCCTGCTAAGACATTGCACAGAGTAGATTTTCCAGATCCTGTTCTACCGATGAGAACTATCCTCCGGAATTCAAACGCCGCTCCACTCTCCGCCATGCTTTCCAAAGAGATTCCAGCCCTTCGGAGCCAAACTGATCCCGTTCGGGAAGAAGCGCTGGACATTATACAATGTATGCAGAAACCTGTCGTGCTGCAGCTACGCGCGGGTCCCTTGCGATGGTAGAGCCGCGAGTCGGCAATGCAACGGACTTTGGCGGTGAGTTGACAAAGCGTGCGCGCGAAATATCTTCCATACGAGTCAGTGAAGCGTAAACAGGTCACTGGCGAAGTATTTGCTAGGAACACCTTGCGTAGCTGCATACACTTGCTGCAGCTGAGGAACGCAGCTCCCATCATACCAACACAATGCATCAGATTCTGGTGGCGCTGTTCTCATGTGAGTGAGCAAATCCCTGACCACCGCTACCTGGCTACCGGTACATGATAGCGTTGTGACCGTTTTGTTAGCATGATGTTGACCCATGCACAACTGTCTGGAACTTCAACTAACTTTTCCTGTCAAGAAGGTTGTCATTCCTGGATATCAGGAATTCGTTCACGTCACGTGCTAGGCGCATGCACAACAGTAAAGTTTTCGATTTGGTGTACAGCTAGCAGTGCTAGTGTCCTGCTGCAGGTACGGATATCTTGCGCAGCTAATACCGCGATGCCCGATTATGCAAACGGATGTCATCTCAGCTAACCTCTCCACAGCAGGCACAAAGCTCAGTGACTGGCTACGTCAACGTGGCCTCATTCTCAATGAGACAAAGAGTCATCTCCTAGCAGTGTATGCCGGACACAAACAGCCAACCCCACCGATCAAAGTCACCTGCGACAGGACACCCCTCCCAGAAGCCTCCTCAGTCAAGTATCTCGGAGTGACCGTGGACAACACTTTGACAAGGAGGACATTGATAAAGTGGCAGCCAAGATGGCTCCGAAGATCGGAGCACTCTTGCGCGCACGCCGCTGCCTTAGTGAAGGTGCAAGGGCACGGTACGTGACCTCCGTAGTACTGCCAGACGCACTATACGCCTCGCCCTCTTTCAGTGGCTCACTGTCGAGTGCTGAGAGGAGGAGGCTGCATGTTCTGCTGAATCGAGCAGTCCGCACTGTCTACGGTGTGCCCATGCGACACTCGGCGAACCTTTGCTGACCAGGCTGGGAGTTTTCCAGGTGTCAGAGCACTTCCACCAGAACACCTTAGCTCTTGTTATGGAAGAGCCTACACGGTGAGACATCGCAGTCCGTCACAGAACTAATGACTCCACAAATGACCAGAGAAACCCGCCTTCAGCAGCAGGACGGACTCAGTCTTCCAGTTGCAAGAACAAACGCTGGCAAGTCGAGGTACGCCTTCAACGCTACAGGTAAATGGAAGAGATTACCTGGAGACGTCCGCTCCAGCACAACGCTGGGGACTTTCAAAACTGCAGCAGTACCGTACGCAATTGCTCATTGACTGTGCCTGATGTATTCATTGCTACTTGTAAATACATGCAACAGGAGCAAATGCCATGTTAGACAATGGATCCGTACCATTGATCTCCAGCTGACTATCATTTCCAGTGCATACACATTTTTTTCTCTCCCTCTCTTCTTTTTTCTTCCCTCTTCGCTACCTTGTCATTGGGAAGAAATTCCCGTCTGGATTTTGCGAAGTAAAACAAAATAAAGAAAATAATGCATTCCAAGCGGAGACGTGCAACTTGACACGTAACCTCAAAAGCACTACACAGCAGGACCGCTTTGGATTGAACGGGAACGCAATGATCTACAATCAGCACACATACGCCGTCGGACCATGGTACTGTCCCGCCCCGTCCTGGCCAGAGAAATCAGACTTCATGATTATAATTATAGTAATTATGTCACGAGTCCGCGCAATCTGAGAATTCCAGATTAGCTTCGCAATCTACAGCGCCTGGGCTCAGATTGCGCTGAGCTGCCTGCACAATCTGATTGTGCTGGCAGCTCAGCGCGATCTGAGCCCAGGCGCATTCTGGGGACGCTGAAACGTTTGTTGCACAAGACCAGGCACGATAAAACCGCGTACCTGAGCTTCTGCGAGACTTCTGGCCTGGGAGCACACCCAAGTTTGTGTGGTGCAAAATTCCAGTATGTTGTTCGTGCAATCTGTGGATTTCCCTCAAAACCTGAAGAGCACAGTGACTCCATATGTATGCTATCTGTGGCCCGATTAAGCATCATTATTTTCCCTGTAAAGAACATGCAGAGTACAGCGAATCCGTGTGGGGCTCTATCTGTGTGCGCATCTGTGGATTTCTTTGAAAAAACATTAAGAGAATAGCGAATCCGTGTGGGGGCAATCTGTTTTTTTTGCAATCTGTTACCCGATTTCACTGAAAAACAAAATGAGGAGCACAGATTTTCGCCACACGGATTCGCTGTGCTCTTCACGATTTTCAACGAAATCCACACATTGCACCCACAGACTACGCTCCACATGAATTCGCAGTGCCTTTCAGGTTTTGAGAGAAATCCACAGATGGCACGAACGGCGCACGTGAATTTTGCACCACAATTTTCTTGGGTACCGCTTGTGCTCCCAGAAGTCTCGCAGAAGCTCAGGCACGCTGCTTTGCATGTCATGATTGGAAGCTGTGGCCTTAGTGAAAAAAAAACAAAAAACGCTGAATTACCGTGCCTGGTCTCGTGCCACAAAATATTATCGTGTCATCCCAGATTGTGTGCGCAATCTGCGTAATCTGGAACTTCTCAGATTGCGCAAATTCTCAGATTGCGCGGAACAATTATACAATGAAGAACATGATGACATTGTATATAGTAGCACAGGGGACTACGGTCGCGGTCTTAGCATCACACAGCAAACACTCCGTACTTGAGTTCGGTGCTACTTCGAAGTACTTTATTCGTTGGGTCTGATTTCTCTGCTCCGAATTGATCATCTGTACACAGGTGCTAGTCGGCGTCAAATGTACCCTGTGTTTTCACCAGCCATCTGACAGTATAGTGATACTTCCAATGTTCAGCGCTGCGTTTGCTATCCTGTAGTACGGGCAAGGTGAAGGTGGAGTTGATTTTCGTCTGTGGCGATCCATGATTCAGAGATCACTTGTCGTGAGAGGTACCAAGTTCAAGTCCTGCTTGGAAGCTTAAGGATTTTGCCAGCCGTGCTGCGACCCACAGTGAATTGGGAACTCGTGTTCGGGGGGAGGGGGGGGACATGGATGTGGCAAATGGGATTTCGGACTTTGGTCTCTGGTTGGTGGATTTGATCTATCCTCCATCACCATTTAGGAGCCGTTCTTGTCAGCAGAGCTGCGGTAGAGATCATCCCCATCTTCCATTACTCACTCCCTTTTTACAGACTTGCGACTTCAGGAAGAAAAAGGTACAACGATTAAAAGAAGGAATCTGTATTGTTCCCTTTCCTACACTACTCCCTCCAAGCTGTCATAGTAGTCTCCTCAAGTTTAGTATACATGTAGATGTCCGTGGTCCTAATTGGGCGACAGAGGTCGCGCAGGTTAAACCAAAAAGAGCAACACTGTTCTGTCTTGGGATGAGGATATTGTGTCCCTGTGGCATTACCGGTATTTAAATTCGAATAAAAAGCAGAGAGAAAGACCTAGGAACTACAAGTTACGCTATTCTGTCCACTAACACCACCGGTTACTAAACAATCAGCTCATGCGATAACATTGCACGACACTGACCGACGGTACTGACGTTCTACAACTAACTGGCTAACAGCTCTAGCACATCTATAACTTAGAACCTTCCAAGTTGAAAGGCTGTTGGAGTGCGCATCCAAGATGTGCTAGAGCTGTTAGCCAGTTAGTTGTAGAAGGTCAGTACCGTCGGTCAGTGTCGTGCAATGTTATCGCATGAGCTGATTGTTTAGTAACTGGTGGTGTTAGTGGACAGTATAGCGTAACTTTTAGTTCCTAGGTCTTTCTCTTTGTATAAATTAAACCTTGGCTCTCCATCTGAGTCCAAACAAGCAGAGAGAATGAGATAATATTCGCGGAGACAATATTAAAAGCGATGAATAGAATAAACTGCTCAGTTACTATTTCCAACACACAGCAACAGGTAAGTTAGGTCCGCAAAAAAGGTTTGGAAAGAACCTTTTCTTGTGATGGTCACCAGTTGGGTTAATATCGCAACGTGTGCGCAAGAAAGAACAAACGAAGAGTAAGATAGGCTGCAGTAAGCATATTCTCTTACTTCAAGCAGTTAGCATGATAAGGATGTTACAATAGCAGAATGAACCAAGTCGATCGTCGTTTCACTAAGGACACCAACCATTTCCCGGAAAAAGATGTACGTACGTCATGTCGCCAATAATATCTTTGTTATGAAATTTACTTGAAGTACCCGTATTGAAAGTTTAGATTTCCGTGTTCACTATACCTGCACCCGTACAGACATACAGAGAACATAAGGAGTCTTTTGCACCTTCCACTGGGCGAACTGGAAGGAAGCACATTTTCCTTCTCAATGCACAGTGTTTCTCCCCCTCCCCCCCCCCCCTCCTCATCAGTTGAGCTTGAGAATCTTTTATATTTAAGTCACTTGAAAATGAGAATCCGTACGTTATCTTCGTACGGATTCACCAGATAGCAGCGTCAGTCAGTGTCGCTTGTGGACGGTGAGAACAGACGTCGACGACCCCCTTTGACCTTCTTTTCAGCAAACGGCCTCATTGATCTGCATCGCTTGTATTGTATACCTGTGTTTAATGCTTACTGCTTACTGCTGCCATATTGTTCCAAGTATCAGTTTAGTTTAGTTTAACCATCTCTCCCAAAGCAGAAAAAGAAAGCTTGAAAGGAGGCATGAAGTACAGCACTGGGATCCATATGACCCAAGGGTGAAGCACCAATCAATGAAGATAAAAGAAAATCCTGAACACATTTTGATAAACTTCATGAGAGAAAAATTCAACTATACCAACTTCGATACTCACATCAAATCACAGTCATGTATAACAGAACTACTGAAGTAGTAAACACCAAGCATGCTGCACATGGGACACTCCAAGCAAGACAAACTCAGACGAGATAAAACGGCATATGCAGAGAAAGACAATACATGACTGGGGGCATATGGCAGAAATTCACGCCTCTCGGCTCGTCACACAGCACAATCATGATGCACCACAATCATAAAACACACATACTGAGACACATCGAGACATTACGGGCAGGCTAACATAAAGTCAACCGACCGTTCCGACCATGCCACTCTCCCATCCATGACCAGTTCCCGACCGCACAATTCTCAGGGTACCCAGAATAGCACATTGCTGCAGCCGCTGGATCACGGACGCGTGGAGCCCAAGGCTTAAGATGTGGCTGCGGCTCGTTCCTTACATACCACCCAGAGCACCAATGATAACTGGAACAACAGTTATCTTTTGTTCCAGATCCTCCTCAGCTCTGCTGCCAAGGGCAGGTATTTACTGATATTCTCCTGCACCTTCTCATCGACCCTGTGGTCCAATGGTACACTGACGTCCAAGAGCAGTGCCCGATCATCCAGAACCAGCACCAGGTCTGGTCTGTTCGCTTTTATTACTCGATCTGTGGGAATGGAAATCTCCCACATAAGCTTGCAACTGGCAGAACTTCTGACCTGTACCAGCTGCTTACTGCTGGGTAATCCATGCTGCTTACTATTATTATTATTATTATTATTAAGTAGTGGTTGCGACTTCGGCGATGATTTGTAAGAAAGGTTTGCTCCCCACACCGGAGCTCGCGCTATTCCGCCGACTTTACTTGACACTTGACTGACTCACGACTGCCATCCAGAGCACACGAGAAGTCCATCGAACCTTCGACTTGGCAAACCTGCAAGAAAGCACCACTCCCTGCTCAATACACAGTGTTTCGGGAAATTCACCCCTCATCAGTTGAGCTTGAGTAGGCTGAGGAAGATTGTGCCTGAAGAGCACCACTTATATAGTGCTCTCCAGGCACAAACATCACCAGGGATACAAACTTACAGAGACGCTCCGCTTCCAGCGCGACAAACACCTCGTGAACACCAGATAGCGGCGTGAGTCAGTGTCGCTCCTGGACGGTGAGACAGACGTCGAGGGCCCTCGGTCATTCACAACGCTGTCACCTCCAAACCAACTAGTCGCAAGCCCGCGCTGGGCACAACAGTACGAAGTAGTGGGTGCGACTTCGGCGATGATTTGTAAGAAAGATTTGCTCCCCACACCGGAGCTCGCGCTATTCCGCCGACTTTACTTGACACTTGACTGACTCACGACTGCAATCCAGAGCACACGAGAAGTCCATCGAACCTTCGACTTGGCAAACTTGCAAGAAAGCACCACTCCCTGCTCAATACACAGTGTTTCGGGGAATTCACCCCTCATCAGTTGAGCTTGAGTAGGCTGAGGAAGATTGTGCCTGAAGAGCACCACTTATATAGTGCTCTCCAGGCACAAACATCACCAGGGATACAAACTTACAGAGACGCTCCGCTTCCAGCGCGACAAACACCTCGTGAACACCAGATAGCAGCGTGAGTCAGTGTCGCTCCTGGACGGTGAGACAGACGTCGAGGACCCTCGGTCATTCACAACGCTGTCACCTCCAAACCAACTAGTCGCAAGCCCGCGCTGGGCACAACAGTACGAAGTAGTGGTTGCGACTTCGGCGATGATTTGTAAGAAAGGTTTGCTCCCCACACCGGAGCTCGCGCTATTCCGTTGACTTTACTTAACACTTGACTGACTCACGACTGCCATCCAGAGCACACGAGACGTCCATCGAACCTTCGACTCGGCAAACATTCGAACCAAGTCCTCAACGTCTGTCTCACCGTCCAGGAGCGACACTGACTAACGCTGCTATCTGGTGTTCACGAGGTGTTTGTCGCGCTGGAAACGGAGCGTCTCTGTAAGTTTGTATCCCTGGTAATGTTTGTGCCTGGAGAGCACTATATCAGTGGTGCTCTTCAGGCGCAATCTTCCTTAGCCTACCCAAGCTCAACTGATGAGGGGTGAATTTCCCGAAACACTGTGTATTGAGCAGGGAGTGGTGCTTTCTTGCAGGTTTGCTGAGTCGAAGGTTCGATGGACTTCTCGTGTGCTCTGGATTGCAGTCGTGAGTCAGTCAAGTGTAAAATAAAGTCGGCGGAATAGCGCGAGCTCCGGTGTGGGGAGCAAACCCTTTCTTACAAGTCATCGCCGAAGTCGCAACCACTACTTCGTACTGTTGTGCCCAGCGCGGGCTTGCGACTAGTTGGTTTGGAGGTGACAGCGTTGCGAATGACCGAGGGTCCTCGACGTCTGTCTCACCGTCCAGGAGCGACACTGACTCACGCTGCTATCTGGTGTTCACGAGGTGTTTGTCGCGCTGGAAACGGAGCGTCTCTGTAAGTTTGTATCCCTGGTGATGTCTGGATCTGGAGAGCACTATATAAGTGGTGCTCTTCAGACACAATCTTCCTTAGCCTACTCAAGCTCATCTGATGAGGGGTGAATTCCCTGAAACACTGTGTATTGAGCAGGGAGTGGTGCTTTCTTGCAGGTTTGCTGAGTCGAAGGTTCGATGGACTTCTCGTGTGCTCTGGATGGCAGTCGTGAGTCAGTCAAGTGTCAAGTAAAGTCAACGGAATAGCGCGAGCTCCGGCGTGGGGAGCAAACCCTTTCTTACAAAGTCATCGCCGAAGTCGCAACCACTACTTCGTATTATTATTAAGGTTTCCCGTCAGTCATTTCCCACGTGGTCATGTTTCGGCTGCCAACGGCGCTTTCTGCGCTCCGTTTAATGTTGCTTGCAGATGTAGATTCCCTTTCTCTTTGCTGATGATGTCACTCTTCTAAATGTTCATAATTTATCCCCTCTTTAGATGAGAACATGTCCCACCTCCAGCAGGATCTGGCCAGCTGCCAGAATTGGGCTCAGAATATCCATGGGAAATTTTCTCCAGAAAAATCTTTCACCTTTTCGAATCATGACATTCCTGACTCCTCCTCTATTTTAATGGACGGCGTTCCTATTGCCTTTGGACGTTCTGCTAAGCATCTCGGCGTACAGCTCTGTGATGGTTTGAAGTTCCATGCCACTTCCACACCATCTTCAGGAAGTTTCAGCAACGAGTCAACCTTATGTTTCGTGGGCCGACATTTACCATCGTTTCATATTCTCCTCTTGTATAAGTCTTATGTGCGTCCGGCAATTGAATTATGCCATTCCTGTCTGGTCATTTAGGACCACATTCGCTCAGTTAAAGTCCCTTGATGTACTCCAGGCTAAGGTTTGCCGGCGACTCCTGAAGTCTGCGAAAATAACCTTTGACATCAATGAATCAAAATCCAATTTGAATAGATTGTGTCACTTAGAATTTCTCTTGTTTTATTTAAGTACATCAATTTCCACCCAGAATTCCCCCCCCCCCCAAAAGCTCATTTTTAACTCACATGGTCGTATTTTTTCATCCCTTTTCCTACAGAAAACGGATGCTCTTTGGAATTGTCTTCCACCCCGATTGACAACTTTAGATTCCCTATCTGAATTCAAGCGTCATTTACGTATTCACAATGCTAAGTATCAGTTCGACTGCACTCGTGCACCTTTGATGTGCAATCATTGATTTACATGCTTGTTCTTTTTCTTTTCTGTCTTACTTTCTTTCCTTGTGTTTCTTATTACAAGTATTTCTTTTTAAATCCAACATTTCACACTCACCTTGCGCACTTTCTCTCGCATCCTTAACTATGCGACTAGTACATACACAAATAGCAGATCCCCCAGATAGGCGTTAGCCTTTGGGTAATCCTGAAATAAAGATTATTGTTATAATTATACAGATGAGAATTGTTGCGTGTTTAGATAAATGCATGATGCACCACAACTGCAATATCAATCTGGTGAAGCATTTCACTTCGCTAGTGTTCCTGGAGGAGGCTGTTTACACGACAACGATTGAAAACGATGTGCGTTTACAGCTTTACACGACAACGAAATACGGCGTAAACGGAACGAAATCGTTGCGTTTTACTACTATCGTTTACACGACACCGCCCGAAAACGATACCTAAACGGAACGAAATGGAAACGCACTTCAAAGTATTTTGAAACGTTTTCAAAACGTTTCCGTTCTCGTGTAAACGGTGAAAACGATTGGAAACGGAGCGCGGTCATGGAAACCATTCCGTGCTGGAGTATAGTTCGCGGGAAATACCCAATCCTTGACACCACCAGCACGTACCAACTCCAACTAACGTGTTACTTCCCGCCCTTGCGCCAAGCCAGCCTGATCATTAGTTTTCCGTTTTCGTGTAAACGGTTCAAAAAGCTTTGCCGTTCTCGTGTAAACGGTTTGAGAACGATTCGAGGCTAGCCCGTTTTCGTTTCGTTTCGTTTCATTTCGTCTCCGTGTAAACGCAGCCTAATAATTGGTCAAGGACGTGTGTTGGTAAAGCAATGATTCTCAATCAGAGATGGTATTGAAACAGGACAACGTTTATTCCCAGGAGACCGTCAAAGGGAGACCGGTATCGTGCATCAGCATACAGGGAGACCGGTATCGTGCATCAGCATACAGGAAGACCGGTATCGTGTATCAGCATACAGGGAGACCGGCATCGTGCATCAGCATACAGGGAGACCGGTATCGTGCATCAGCATACAGGGAGACCGGTATCGTGCATCAGCATACAGGGAGACCGGCATCGTGCATCAGCATACAGGGAGACCGGCATCGTGCATCAGCATACAGGGAGACCGGCATCGTGCATCAGCATACAGGGAGACCGGCATCGTGCATCAGCATACAGGGAGACAGGTATCGTGTATCAGCATACAGAGAGACCGGTATCGTGCATCAGCATACAGGGAGACCGGTATCGTGCATCAGCATACAGGGAGACCGGCATCGTGCATCAGCATACAGGGAGACCGGCATCGTGCATCAGCATACAGGGAGACCGGCATCGTGCATCAGCATACAGGGAGACCGGCATCGTGCATCAGCATACAGGGAGACAGGTATCGTGCATCAGCATACAGGGAGACCGGCATCGTGCATCAGCATACAGGGAGACAGGTATCGTGTATCAGCATACAGGGAGACAGGTATCGTGTATCAGCATACAGGGAGACCGGTATCGTGTATCAGTGTGGTAGATTTGGTGTCACGTGTTTGTTTCGTCTTGGTCGCTGTGGACACGCGTCATTGGTTGGTGGTATTGTGCGCATGCGCGAAACTATGTGAGCTAGTCTTTGGTCTGTCGTCTTGTCAAGATGTAGTCGTTTTCCGTGTTCTTGTTTATTCGTCAATAAAAGAGTGTAAAAAGGCAGTCCAGTGGTGGCGGTTGAGCTGATGCAGTGATGGAGAAGTAGTGTTAGAATTACAACTACAACATTTGGCGCCCAACGTGGGGCTCAAACCCACGACCCTGAGATTAAGAGTCTCATGCTCTACCGACTGAGTGTCGCTGTGCGTCCGCCGTTTCGTTGTCCTGATACGAGTGGAGTATCAGCTCAAGGGGCTCTCAGAGGTCGAGACGAAACTGCTGTGCTCCCTCCCGGGTATCGAGTCGTCTGTGATTGAGGTTATCAAGACCCTGGCGAACTTAGCGTCCGAGTCGGCCGATCGCGAGGATCGCCTCAACAAAAGAATCAATGACCTGTCGCGGCAAGTGTCAGGCCTGACTCAGGAAGTTGTCTCCCTCAAGGAAGCCGCCATTGCCAAGGCAAGTGTTCTCCCAAATGTTCAAGCTTCTCAGCAGAGCCAGCGTACGAAGCGTAGATCTACGAAATCGTCAATAATTCGTACCCGTAGTACCCGCACAGGCCAGGCTGCCGCGTGCACTGCTAGTACGGGTGATCCCCGTAGCGTGGGTGACACTGGCAGTGACCCTGAGCCTGAGGCGTCCAGTGAGGAAGACAGTAATTCTGAGATCATTGGCATTGAGGGCCCCTACAGCAGGAGAGCTAAACATCGCTCCAAGCCAGTCCTGGAGGTCTTAGACGACGACAGCTGGCAACTGGTGTCAGGAGAGCCTCCCAGGTCCAGGAGGGCAGTTTTGTATGTAGGCAATTTAAGCTCAAGCTGCACTGAGGAGGGACTGAAAAGCTTCACCCAGCAGCGTGCAGTTGCAGCAGGGGGTACGGCAACGGTGCACACTTGCAGCCTCCACACCACGGAGGCAGGAAGAGTGTCTGCCCACCTAACTGTGGACGCTAAGGACCTCACCCTAGTCACAACTGAGAATTTCTGGCCAAGGCCCCTGTACGCGAGGCCATGGCGATTTAAGGAACGCACTGAGCAGCAATCCAAATGATGCCCCCCAGCCTAACGCTCCTGCTCACAAATGCCTTCGGACTGCAATCCAAACTTGGTGAGTTCCAGCACACCCTAGACCAAGTCCAACCTGATATCGCCATCATCACAGAAACCAAGCTCACCCCAGAAAGTACTACGCAAGCAGAGCTGACGGTCCCTGGCTATTACTCACCCTTGCGGCGTGACAGGACTCGCCATGGCGGTGGTGTGGCAGTCTGGGTTAAGACTTCCCTCGCTATGCGGGAGCTGGAAACAATCGACGTGCTTGATCAGGAGCTCATCTGGCTAAGCGTCAAGCTGTGCAACGGCCAGTCTGTGGTCATATGTGCAGCTTACCGCCCTGGAACGTGCTCAGACACGGACATCACCATTTTTGACGCCATATCTGCGGGCCTCGAGTCGACAGCGCGCCGAAATTCGCCTGTGATTCTAGCTGGTGACTTTAATGTGCACAACCAAGACTGGCTCCACAGCAGTCGAACGACACGTGCAGGCGAATATGCAGAGGACATGTGCCACATGTATGGTCTTGAGCAGCTCGTCCATGAGCCAACCCGTGGTCGCAACACATTGGACCTCGTGATGTCAGATTTACCAGGCAGAATCGTCACGCCTCTGCATCCACCCCTTGGCAAATCCGATCATGCAGTGATAGTTGTACATTTTGATGTGGCACCAACCCCAGACCGTCCGACCAAGCGCACAGTATGGCGGTACCAGCAAGCCGACTGGCCCCGCCTACGCGCCTTCCTGCGCCACTCAGACGGGTCCTTCCTTGCTACTGATGACGTTGACACCTCATGTGGCAAACTCACCAGGAAAGTCACTGAGGCAATGAAACGATTCATACCATCCAAAGTATTGAAGCAGCGAGCCAGCAACCCAATCTGGTGGTCTCCTGAATGCCAAGCATGTGTTGACAGAAAACAACAGGCGTGGAGGCGCCATCGGGCGTCCCCAGATGATGCTGCACTTCTTTCAATCTTCAAGGAGGCAGCAACTGCCGCAGTCGCCACTCTGCATCGAGTAAAGATGGCCCACATTGCGACAGTAAGGCGCAAGATCAGCGCTGGAGGTCTCTCCAGCCGAGAGTGGTGGACTACGATCAAACGTGCTGGTGGCCATAGCAGCCGTTCCTCGGAGATCCCGACCTTGACCCAGGCCAACAGTGTCGAAGTCAGGCAGAGCGCAGCGAAAGCTGAGGCTTTTGGAAAGTTCTTCTCGTCAAAGTGCAGTTTGGGTACGGATGACTTGCAGGCAGACGCGCTCCCACCAGTTCGTCGCCGCTCAGATGCGCAGCTCCACACAGTGCACTTCCGACCTTGTGCGGTCGAGCGCGAGCTCAGGAAGGTCTCCGCTGCAAAAGCCACAGGACCAGATGGCCTGCCTGGCCGAGTCTTGCAGGAGTGCAGCAAGGAACTTTCAGTCCCTGTGTCGAAACTGTTCGCCAAGTCATTTCGGGCAGGACGCCAGCCTACCCTATGGAAGACTGCCATGGTTGTACCCGTCCACAAGAAGAAATCGAAATCTGATGTGAGCAACTACAGACCTATCTCACTCCTCCCCATCTTGTCCAAGGTGATGGAGGCTATCGTCAACCGTGCCCTCAGGAAATTCCTTGAGTCAAACAATATCCTCTCCCAGAGCCAGTATGGGTTCCGCAGCAGACTTGGCACCCAGGATATCCTCACCCTATTGAATTCCCAGTGGGGCAGGGTGGCCGCAAGCGGTGGTGCAGTAAGGGTGATCGCAGTGGATGTGGCTGGTGCGTTTGACCGTGTCTCGCACACCGGAGTGCTCCACAAGGCAGAGTGCTATGGCGTAGCTGGTCACCTGCTTGGCTGGCTCCGCGACTACTTGAGCAACCGGAACCTAACCGCAGCTGTTGGTGGGGAGCTATCTCAGCCCTACCCGGTGAGAGCTGGCGTCCCCCAGGGCAGCATCCTGGGACCGACACTGTTCATCCTGTACACAAATGACGCCGAGGACCATCTCCCTCCTGGAATGGACCTCGCAGCATATGCCGATGACACTACGCTCTTCAACTTCATCACCTCAAGAGTGTCCATACCTGGCAGCTCTGCTATCATGCAACAGGGTGTGGATGCACTGTCTCGCTGGGGCGTGGAGTGGAAGATCAAGTTTGAGCCCTCCAAGACCCAAGCCATGACAATCGCACATCATCGCCAGCCTTGGCAGCTCCCGGGAACCACTTTCGACGCTACGCCAGTCAGCGAGGCAGGCCACCTGAAGCTCCTGGGCGTCACCTTTGACTCCCAGCTGACATATGCGCAGCACATCCGCACGATCCGCTCCAGAGCACAGCAACGCCTAGGCTTCCTGCGGAAGGCCTCTGCTATCCTAGAGCCCCCTGGCCGACTCCGAGCCTACAATGGGTTTGTCCGACCTGTGCTGGAGTACTGTCCCCTGGTCTGGCTTGGTGCGCCACCCTCACACTTGGCCAAGCTAGACCAGATCCAGCGACGAGCCATCCACATCATCGGATCGGGCTCCTGGCTCCCTAGTCTATCTCTGCGGCGGACAGTGGCCTCGCTTGCATACTTGTACAAGCTATTCTGCCTAGATGCGGACAGCCCGCTAAGGGGATCTACGACCGTTCACCGAAAACGCGTTCACCGAGCGACCATTCACAGAACGACGTTTCATGGAAAGACATTTTCACAGAATGACAGTTCACCGCCACTGCAGATTCACCGAAATATCTATTCACCGAATTTTCATTCACAGAATTCTGTTTCGTCGAATCCCGGTTCACAGACGCATTTTTTCACCAAATGGGCAGTTCACCGAAAATTACTTATATTTGACCCAAAATCATGGCCGCTTTTAAAATGTGCAGTGAAAGGTACTCAAGCCTCTCTTATCGGCTAAAACTAACACAATGAAATAAAAATGCAAAACAACACTGGAGAAGAAGACTTGTGGTGCCATTTGATGGAAATAATCACATCACAGCTCCACAAAGAAAGCCAGATTATGGGCAATACCACGCAAAAACTCCAGTGGCGGGCATTGCTCAAATGTGGTCACTGCACTGCGCAGGCGCTGATCAACCTTCCTGTACCGCTCCTTCCTTGTTGGCCCATCTTGCCCAGCATGCATTCTTTCCAGATTTTCTTCAGTGCTTTGTTGCTCGTTCCTTATGTTCTCGATCAGCTTCCACAATGTCGGATGATGGCAGTTTACTTCAGCTGAAAATTGGCTATGCCCACCTTCCTGGATGTTGTTCATTCTGTGTTCTCCATTAGCCGTTCTTGTGTGCGCGTTCCACCATTCATGCCGGAACAAAGGCGTTTTTCTTGTCCCATTAGCTCTTAGACTGCCTATGTAGTAAGTTTCAAAGTACGTTAATACTTCCTCCGCCTCGGGAGGAAAGTCGGCTTCCAGTGACTCAAAGTAATGCGCAACGTCTCCCAGCGGAATGAAAGCAAGGGCTTGTTTCACAAGTAAAAGGACTCAAATTCGATGCATATCAGAATCGCTGGAATTAGTGGCATGTTTTCGGTGAAACTGTTATGTGGTGAAACTGCTATTCTTTAGAGGATTCGAATGCGATATAATTATATCGGTGTCATCAGCGACCTTTTTTCGGTGAAGCTGCTATTCGGCAGAACTGCTATTCTGTGAACCGATATTCGGTGAACATGCTCTCGATGAACCTGTTTTCTGTGAACCTGATTTTCGGCGAAATGAACAGTCGCTAAATCTTACACTCTGTGAAATGTCTTTCTGTGACACGTCGTTCTGTGAATGGTCGTTCTGTGAATGCGTTTTCGGTGAACCGTCGGGATACCCGCTAAGGCCCCGGTCACACCGAAACAAGCCACTTTGGGCTTGTTATCGCTGGCGCCCAGCTGGCTTGCGTGATCCCTGTGACGCGGTCACACCAGACCTTGAGTGCAAAGCTTGAATCATCATGAATGGCTTGTTTTTCTTACCCGCCAAATTTTGAATATCTCGAAACACACCAATGTTTGCAAGAAACTGGAGAGCAGAACGTTCGCGATCTAAAACTGTACTTGTTCTAGTGTTCAGTTTTGATGAAGAAGCAAAGGAAGCCCGGATTCTGAATTGCGAAGTCGTGCTCTTTTTATTTGTTCGGTGTGCATGGACGCGATGGTTCGCGGGTGGTGTTTCCTGATGTCGAGCTTTTTGCCCCGCCGGTTGCCGTTATTGAACTCAGTTGCAATCCACTCTCTTCTTCGTACCCGGCTTTCTTCATGAATTCGGTCGTGAGTGTGGTGCCTTGTCTTGGCCTCAAACCACAGCTCCAACAATCTACGCAGCAGTCTAGAGGCACAGCGGCAGAAATCCATGGTCGTCGGACAAAATCCAAATCAAACTGAATACAGTGTAGTTGGGGTAGACAGACTCACGGTCAAAACCAAAGGCACAGGGATAGCACGGTTCCACGGACACAAGAAAGAACATCAATATCAGTTCATCATGTCAACTAGCTACATGGTGTGCTCCGGAGCTCCAAGCGCACTCAAATTATTTTTTGAATTTCGGCTTTCAGCCGCTTGTACAAGCTGTGGCTGAAACAAGCCGGAAAAAACGGCTGAGAGTCAGCCACGGCTGAAAGTCGCTTGTAGGACATTTTTCAGCCATTTCCATGGTAATAGTGACGTAAACAAGCGCTTGTTTCGGCTGAACGGCTGAATCGAGCTCGGTGTGACCGCGGCCTTAAGAAGATCCTCCCCCTGGTGCCCAACGTCGACCTCAGGACATACAGCCCACCCGCGTGTCTGCTCAGCCTACGCACCCACACCAGCTATCGACTAACCTGCCAGCACGCACCCGAAACAGCTGTCTTCGCGCATTTCCTGCCAGCGCTGTACAGACATGGAATGCTCTGCCCCAAAGCATACTGCTGAGACCCCCACACCTGGAGGGCCTGCAAGCCTTTAAGTGCCGTGTCCACCGTCACCTCCAGCTGCACCACTGGAGCTGGGCGACTGAGAGCCTCTAGCAGACCTCTCACACCCACCTCAGCCGTAGTGCACACACCGCGTCTGAGACAGTGTCTTTATTGAAGTTTTTTCGCTAGCCTATACTCTCCCTCGCTCTATGTTGCGGCACAGTAGCTCCCTTGTTCATGTAAAAGCTGGCCTACTGTAACAAGTATGACTTTGCTGGCCAAATAGCTGAGGCTGCAGTCACCTCACCAATCATCTCATATTTTCAATGTTCCTTTTATTTTACTTTAACAATTTCGCAACCTCACTCTCCCTCCCTCTCTCTCTCTCTCTCTCTCTCTCTCTCTCTCTCTCTCTCTCTCTCTCTCTCTCTCTATCTCTCTCTCTCTCTCTCTCTCTCTCCCCTCTCTCTCTCTCTCTCTCTCTCTCTCTCTCTCTCTCTCTCTCTTTCTCTCTCTCTCTCTCTCTCTCTCTCTTTCTCTCTCTCTCTCTCTCTCTCTCTCTCTCTCTCTCTCTCTCTCTCTCTCTCTCTCTCTCTCTCTCTCTCTCTCGCTCTCTCTCGCTCTCTCTCGCTCTCTCCCGCTCTCTCTCTCTCTCTCTCGCTCTCCCTCCCCACCCACTCTTGGTGCGTCTAGGTGGCTATGAAGTCGAGACCCTAGGTCGGCGGAGCTCCCTAAACCTCACCACCACTGCCACGATTCAGGTTGTGCGTGCTTCCCCTAGCTGCATCTCATGTTCGGCATTAAGTGGTCTTTGTAAAAAAAAAAAAAGAAAAAAAAAAAAAAGCTTCGCAGTTGGCTTCCTGCTGCTCCGAAGTCGTGTGCTGGCTGGGAATGCGCCGCCTTTCTTCTCTCCATATCTCTCTTCTTTTCTTTGTTTTCCGGTGAGTGTTTATGTGTGTGCATGCGTGCGTGCATACGGGAGTTTGTTTGAATTGCTACTTGTCTTGGGAACTGGCGTCTGATCATGGTGAACCACGGTTGGTTCTCCTTGTGGCAGTCCACATCGAAGGCAACGAACGTCCGATCAGGGTGAGCCCCGGTTCATTGCTGGGAGCTAGACTCGCTGCTTGTTTGTCGTTGCCATGTATATATTTTATTTATTTTTGTTTTTTCGGTGACAGTCATGGGTTTGGCTGGCGTTGTGTGGATGGGCAGGGCCCATCGGTTTTTAGGCTTAGGTTTAGCCTGTGTTTTTTTGTGTGTGCGTGGCTAGACAGCAATGCAGTGTTTCTTCTCTTCTCTTTAACATTCACCTCTCTTTCTTTCTTCTGGCTTTGGTTGCCCTGTTTTATTCTGGGGAGCTACATGCGTTGGTCCTGTGGCTACTTTTGCTGTTTGCGGTTGCGTCTCTCTATGCGTTGGTCCTGTGGCTACTTTTGCTGTTTGCGGTTGCGTCTCTCTGCGTATTGTGTTTTATTTGGTCATACCGAGGACGGTATGTGTTTTTTTGGTCGGGATATTGTGGTAGATTTGGTGTCACGTGTTTGTTTCGTCTTGGTCGCTGTGGACACGCGTCATTGGTTGGTGGTATTGTGCGCATGCGCGAAACTGTGTGAGCTAGTCTTTGGTCTGTCGTCTTGTCAAGATGTAGTCGTATTCCGTGTTCTTGTTTATTCGTCAATAAAAGAGTGTAAAAAGGCAGTCCAGTGGTGGCGGTTGAGCTGATGCAGTGATGGAGAAGTAGTGTTAGAATTACAACTACAACATCAGCATACAGGGAGACCGGTATCGTGTATCAGCATACAGGGAGACCGGTATCGTGCATCAGCATACAGGGAGACAGGTATCGTGTATCAGCATACAGGGAGACCGGTATCGTGTATCAGCATACAGGGAGACCGGTATCGTGTATCAGCATACAGGGAGACCGGTATCGTGTATCAGCATACAGGGAGACCGGTATCGTGTATCAGCATACAGGGAGACCGGTATCGTGTATCAGCATACAGGGAGACCGGTATCGTGTATCAGCATACAGGGAGACCGGTATCGTGTATCAGCATACAGGGAGACCGGTATCGTGTATCAGCATACAGGGAGACCGGTATCGTGTATCAGCATACAGGGAGACAGGTATCGTGTATCAGCATACAGGGAGACCGGTATCGTGTATCAGCATACAGGGAGACCGGTGTCGTGTATCAGCATACAGGGAGACCGGTATCGTGTATCAGCATACAGGGAGACAGGTATCGTGTATCAGCATACAGGGAGACCGGTATCGTGTATCAGCATACAGGGAGACCGGTATCGTGCATCAGCATACAGGGAGACCGGTATCGTGTATCAGCATACAGGGAGACCGGTATCGTGTATCAGCATACAGGGAGACCGGTATCGTGCATCAGCATACAGGGAGACCGGTATCGTGTATCAGCATACAGGGAGACAGGTATCGTGTATCAGCATACAGGGAGACCGGTATCGTGTATCAGCATACAGGGAGACCGGTATCGTGTATCAGCATACAGGGAGACAGGTATCGTGTATCAGCATACAGGGAGACCGGTATCGTGTATCAGCATACAGGGAGACAGGTATCGTGTATCAGCATACAGGGAGACCGGTATCGTGTATCAGCATACAGGGAGACCGGTATCGTGCATCAGCATACAGGGAGACCGGTATCGTGTATCAGCATACAGGGAGACAGGTATCGTGTATCAGCATACAGGGAGACCGGTATCGTGCATCAGCATACAGGGAGACCGGTATCGTGTATCAGCATACAGGGAGACCGGTATCGTGTATCAGCATACAGGGAGACCGGTATCGTGTATCAGCATACAGGGAGACCGGTATCGTGTATCAGCATACAGGGAGACCGGTATCGTGTATCAGCATACAGGGAGACCGGTATCGTGTATCAGCATACAGGGAGACCGGTATCGTGTATCAGCATACAGGGAGACCGGTATCGTGTATCAGCATACAGGGAGACCGGTATCGTGTATCAGCATACAGGGAGACAGGTATCGTGTATCAGCATACAGGGAGACAGGTATCGTGTATCAGCATACAGGGAGACCGGTATCGTGTATCAGCATACAGGGAGATGCGAGAATGCGTCCTACAGTGCTGTGCATGTATTATATGCCGCAACAAAATAGGTTGTACATCCATTTAGCGTTTCTTCCGTTTGCGTTCAGGCTATACTGGTGTATTTGGCGACACAACCACAGTTGCTCGCACCAGCAGTGCTCATCACTCATGCTCAACTGATGAGGGGTGAATTCCCCACTGTGCATTGAACAGGGAGTGGTGCTTTCTTGCAGGTTTGCCGAGTGGACGGCTCAATGGATTTCTCGTGTGCTCTGGATGGCAGTCGTGAGTCAGTCAAGTGAGAATTCCTGTAGGCAGGAAAAGCGTGAGCTCCCATGTAGGCAGCAACACACAATTCCTCGACAGTTAGTAAAACTATTAAAAAACTGTCTTGCCACAAGCAGTGAGCATTATCCGCCAATGCCTAACCGAGGGTGCTTTTATGCTCACTGCTTTTGGCAAGACAGTTTCTTAATAGTTTTACACTATTCCTCGACAGTTTGTAAAACTATTAAAAAGCTGTCTTGCCAAAAGCAGTGAGCATTATCCGCCAATGCCTAACCGAGGGTGCTTTTATGCTCACTGCTTTTGGCAAGACAGTTTTTTAATAGTTTTACTAGCTGTGGAGGAATTGTGTGTATGCCCGCAGTTTAAGTTAAGTTATGGCCTTGGTGCTAGCAGACGCACGGTAGACACACGGTAGACCAGGACTGGTACAGTCAACTCCTGCTACAACGAACACCAAGTTTCAGCAGAATTACTTTTTTATTGCCAAAATTCGAAGTAGTGGTTGCGACTTCGGCGATAATTTGTAAGAAAGGGTTTGCTCCCCACACCGGAGCTCGCGCTATTCCGCCGACCTTACTTGACACTTGACTGACTCACGACTGCCATCCAGAGCACACGAGAAGTCCATCAAAATTCGTTGTAACAGAAATGCACTCACATTATACGTGCAGCAAGTCATGACTGGAAAGTTTGGTTTGGTTTGGTTTTTATTATTTCAGTTCGTTGCCTCAACAGTACAAAGTACCAAGAGGGACGAACGAAAAGACAAAATAAAACAGAACAGAGAGGAAGATGCAACTGAAAGAAAAGAATAACGGAGAGAAACGGAGAAGGAATGTGGACTGGGTGGATTCATGAACCATTACTAGAGCAGGGCAGCGCACGAACAGCAGGGGCAAGTCCGTCGATATTCATGTTTAAAAAATTCCAAGCCTTTTTTATTGGTCAAATACATTTTTTCAAAAAGGAGGGGATATAGGGATATAGTCAATTTGCCGTCATTTAGAGCGTGCAAAAGTTCTGTAGAAAATGATCTAATGTCCCGGGGGAGTCACTTCCTTTCAAGTGAGCAGGGGGGGGGGGGTGGGGGGCATTCCACATAATGGATGCTCTGGAGGAAAGGAATTGCACCCTACCATGGATTTATACAAGCAAATTGACAATTTGTTGTTGTAGTTCCACGAGTTGACCGCTTAGAGGTGGGCAAAGGGAAAAGACTGCGTAAGCATGTTGCAAGTGGCCCATGACAGTGTCAGTAGTATGAATGCACTTGGTTTGCATGCGGCCCTACAATATTTGATCCGTTATAAACGAAAACTGCTCGCCATAAGACTTAAGAGGGTCAATTTTGTATGGGCTCAAACAGGAACATGGTCAAGGGTTCGCTGTACCACGAAGTTCGCCATACTACTAGTATGCAAGTTAGTTCGTTATAAGTGGAGTTGTTTGTATACACAGCTGTGTGGTACCAAGACTCGCAAGAGTACTCTTGCCTTGGTGGTAGACTACTAGTGCGTGGACAGGACAGAGCAGACGAGTACGCATTCACAGTGTATAAGGGGTCTAGCTACAGTCTGCATCCCTATTCGCAGTGTGTAGCGTGACTCCCAAAAACGTAAAAGTCTTGATCCTGGGCACACTAGAAAATCGTGCTGCATGCTGCCATGCAGGCCCGCGCCGCTTGTCCCAGTTTCAGTCTTTCACCTTTTTAGCCTGTGATACTTCTGAGCTGGGTCTAGGCGGGCGATAGCACTAAGAACAGTAACAGTTGTCAAAGCTTGTTGGTAACTTTTTCAAGTAACTACAGGAAGAACTCAACTAGGGAATGAGTTGTAGAGTCGGAGGGAAGAGACACGGACCTTCAAACTGTGTGGTCTTCATTCGAGCGTTACTGGTTTTCTTGCTATCAAGTTTCAAGACGGTCTCACTTTCCAACAGTAGGCTATCTGTGTTGAACCAACCGAAGAGCCCTGAATTGGCTCGTGAGGTTCAGTGATCGCTACTCGTCGTCGACGGGATGGAAACCATTGCTTGCAAATTTGTGTTAGCCCCAGCAACCCTGTTTCGGTAGATCCGTAGTTTGGCCGGCCCAAGAAAGCCAGCTTCGCAAAGACGTTGTGTGTTATCGTGAGACGTGGTAATTTGTCGTCACAACGAGTTTGGACGGAACAATCATAGTCCGTTCATATGCGAATGGCGGAGCTGGCGACTGTCTTTGTACTCCAGACCCAGTTGTACTCTCGCGACCTGATCGACCCGACGCTGGATAAGGTGTGCGGTGAGTTCATGTTCCATCTTACACTGTTTTGGAACCTTTCGTACCGGTGGACAGCACCTTACAAGAGCATAAAAGCGCCGTAAGCGGCGCGAGGAGACTTCGCTCAGTACTTGTGTACATCGTAGATCTACGATGTACATAAACCAATACTGCGATAGTACATGCATGTACCCGTGGTGACCCACATTATGAGCCCATGCGCTTATTAGGCTGTACTCACACTACTTGAAAGGTTGACGCGAATGTCGCGTTCAAAACTAGACAAAAGTACTTGAAAAAGCGCCTTTCCAAGCACGCTGCACTCCAGTGACGACTTGAAACACTTTTGTCAGCAAATTTAGGGTTCACGGATTGGCATGCTAGCGTCGCCAGCTACATCATGCACGTGACAGGCGCGTGCATATACTGTCCCACACAATCGGTCAGTGCTCAAATCGCATTTTCCCATCAATATCACTCACTTTCAACTCTACGGGATTCATTACGGTTGGCTCAAACTGCCTGAATTTTTGAATCCACACGCACGAAAGACGTTCCAAGACTTCCACCGTTCGTATTTTTTCAAACGAGTTCCGGGTTTTTCAGTAACTTTGGCCAAAGTTCGGCTAAAAAACAGGGGGAGCCGTTGCGTTTCCGTAAAATACTGAACGGTAGAAGGATAGCCAAGGTCGAGAGTAAAACAACAAGCCATTATTTGTCAAAATCGAACAAGAAACGGCTCAGCGCATCTATTTTCCGTGCACGCGCGCGCGTACTTTGGCCGACAAGGTGTGGAGAATTTCTGAAGAAGAAGAATAACAAGAGCAGCAGCGCTCAGAACAGCCGTGCTGGATACTTCCAATCCCGACGATGGAGCGTGTTGGCTGTCGTGAGCTGCTGAAACGACCATGACATTTCTTTTTCTTTGTATACCCTACATATATTGACGTGCCTAAGCTCAGTTTCGGCCTCTTTACAGGAAGAATATTTTCTTCCATGGCATCAGCGGCCAAACAGCAAGAAGAGCAACAGATCGAGATTTTCAGGGCAAACAAAGGATGCGTGCAGCTACATCTAGTCAGGTTCGATGCAGCTGCGCTTTGCCAGAACCTCAGCAGATAAGAAAAGACGACAGAGTGTCTCAGATGGAACTGGATCTTTCGCCAAGACCGCCGCCGCCATCATCAAGTCCAGGTCAGTCAGAAAAATGCAAAGCCCGAGTGAAGTGAAGCCACTGAAGCCAAGGAAAAATTCAAAAAGTACGCTCTCCGGCTAGACTTCGAGTCGATATTTTTTTACTTCGATAGGCGCTGTCGCGGCCTGTAGCGCGCGTCCATAATCCAAAATGGAGGCGCACGTGACGGGTGCTTTTAGTGGCAAGCCGTGAACCCTAAAATGACCATGGAGAAACATGATTGTCATGTGGTAGTTTTGCAAATCCCGAGGCACGTTCCTTCAAATTGTTTCCGCTCAATCAACTTGGCTTGCGATCATTTCGACAGATCCCAGATCCACTAGATCTCTCAGTATCTGTCAGTCACACTAGAACACATTCACACAATGCTACCTTGAACATGCTGAGTAGAAAACAATAAAGAGAAGAGCAAAGTACATTATGTGCTCCGTTCCCGAGGGAACTCCCGACGGCCACCAGCACCCAGTAAATCCACCCACAAATGTGGCATTTGACATTGGGGTCGTGGGGATAAAGCGGGATTAACAGAAGCTATTGTTTGCGATGAACGATGCGATCTGCGATGGCGGCGTGTGATGCGAACTCGCGAAAGATCATTCACAGAAAAAGTCAATGATGCGACGTCGCTTTGCTGATTTGGCGCGAAGTTCAATGCCGGTCAGCAAGTTACCATGGTATTCACGTGGCTGTATACAACTTGAGCAAATCTACAAGCAACTCTTGAACCTTGAAAACTTTGCTGCAGAAAAGGTCCAAATCGTACATCGCATCACTTGTCGTGTCGCGAAAGTTGAGCTGAGCTCAATTTCTACAAAGGTCCAGTTGTGACAGTTGCGTAAGCTGCGAGATGGATTGCCAATGTGGGATTTCACGGTTTCGCGGCTGTCACATCTTGCATTACATTGCAAACATTGCAGACTCACAAGCAGTGGCACTGTGACCCATGCAGAAAACACCATCAGCCACATTCACGTACCGCTTGTGCTTGGCCACAGCTTCCCATTTGACCGTGGGTAGCTGCACGGCTGGAAAAACCGCTTCCAGGCGGGACTTGAACCCGGTACCTCTAGTATCCCAATCATGGTCTTTGACCAACCCACCGTGCCTGACACTACCTGAGTACATCGGGAGAGATGCATTCAAACCTTTTCTGTTGAATCTCTTTCACGCCAACCTTTTCCGTTTTTTTTTGTTTTCAGGAAGAAATGAATGTTGTGAGGCTGCAGTGGTCCTCCACTGTAGCACGCTGCCTGCTAGCAATTCTCTGTGCGTGTGGGGTATTGGCAAAAGCAGCATGTGAGAAGAATACGATTGTCATCTGTCCTCGTCTTGCTCTCTTCCGTTTGCCGTTCTTGTCTCTCTTTCTTGTCTTGTAAATATGACGTTTTCCTTCTTTTGTGTCTCTGTCTCTCCAAAAGGGTGTTGATCATAGGGGATCCTTTAAAAACAATTTAAAAAATTACAAAATTAATAAGGACAGTAGAAAAACATGGCATGAACCGTAGGGGGGGGGGGGATTGCAGCAATTGCCATGGCAACATATGTAAAACCTAAAAATAACAGAGGCAACAGTGCATCTTGGCAAGCGCACCAAGCATTATATGACTAGGTGACAAACAGCGGAGTTTGAAATGTAAAACGAATATTGGTGATGGTGCTGGCACAAGAATGCCCACACCCTGCGCATGCACACACACGTTTCCTTGCACTTCCTCACGGCCAAAACTGTTCACATGGGTCTCGCAGAAAGCAGGGTGAGAGATTCAAAAGGAATCTTGGAAAGATGACTCGATTGGCCATTGAACCCCTCAACGGCCGACACCCCATGGGTGGACTTGGAAATGAACCCACCTATGGACTGCAGAGAGAATATTTAAAAGTGCAGGGATCCATGCACGTGTGCTGTACTCCCTGAGAATACCTGGGAGAGAGAGTCGGAAGCAGTTTAAGATTGGTGCGGCCAAAGTGTGAGGGGGGGGGGGGGGGGGTCGGGGATCCTCCCCCTGGAAATGTTTTTGAAAATTGGGCCTACAAGGCTATATTTTAATGCTACAGAATAATCTGAGAAATAAGAATATGCATGCTGATAATACACCGCATTGTCAATGTAAAACATGGTACCTGTGCAAAAGTTGACAAGCCATCAACAAGGTTTCTTCGGAACACTACTTGGCTAAACCCCGAAGGCTCGCTTTGGGTAGTCATGCGACCTGGGTTGGAAAGGAGCATCTCCCATTTCGGGGTAAACATCCATCTCTTCGAGTCAGTAAATAATAAACTGCCGCCTCTGCCACTGTACGTGATTTGCCAGCTCCGCCCATGCTCCGGTACAACGGTTCACACAGTACAGCGTACCGTACATTTTGTTTATGCATGCATGTGATACCCCACACCTTTTCAGGCCTGCAAAAAGCGTAGAATAGATTTTTGAATTTCGACTTGGAATATAGAAATATATCATTGTGTTACTTCTGCCCGTACATGTATACAAGAGCTAGAGGCCGGTTCCCATCTAAAAAAAGAAAAAAAAAGAACTTCGAAAATTATTGGTGCGGTTTTGGCCGCACCGATTTCGACGCCCCTGGGAGAGCTGTTATTGCAGCAATGCTCGTACCAACCACCGTGTTCTGAACTTAAAAAGTTTTTAATTAGCTCTGTTGTACTTCACGAATCTAGGGTGTAGCAAGCGTTACCTTCACTGGACGCATGGCTAAATGCAGTTAAATCCGGGAGACCGAGGTTACTCCGTCGCCACTACTGGTTTCTTTTTCAAACGTGTCCCCCTGCCCACTTAATAGGGAGGTTTAGTCCCACTTAGCGGATATGGGAACGTGGGTGATACATGTAAAGTTCATGCAATGGACCCATGTTTGCAATGTTGTCTTTAGTCACACAGAACAAACCGTGAAAAACATGAAGCGAAAGGTCCAAACGTGGTCAAAGACGAAGCTTCGAAGCTCATCGAATATTTTGATTTCGTGCTTCGGAAACTTCTTCAGCTGAGCACCCTCACAGCTTGCACAATGCACTCCGTTCTGATTTTCACCGACGTTCTGGCGAAACGTGGGTGAGCCTCCATACACGGTATGTCGTGAATCAGAAAACGTCTGTACGTGGGTCACTGAGTATCACGTGGTACACACAAGTAAAGTACACACGGATGACGTGGGACTAAACCTCCCTAGTGCCATGTGCCGAACGCATATGCAGGTCCACATTTTGCAAGTAAACCGGTTGGAGGGGAAGCACTGGAAGCCGTTGGGTGGTTTAAATTGATAGCCAATTTTCTCGTCAAATTGATCTCCTCACCCTCTCGCAAGGGGAGACCCATGTGTCCATTATCTGGCAGTGAGCATGTGTAAGTGCAAGATTTGCTTCACTTTGAAGTGCGTGCGTGGATCTTTTCCAAGGCCACCCAGAGTTTGGAAATTTGAGGGGTGTTGGTCGTTGGGCAGGTCAATAGCCAATTGAGTCATCTTTCCAAGATTCTCTTGTGACGGGCGTATACATGGTACATGGTACATGGTGTGTGTGTGTGTGTGTGTGTGTGTGTGTGTGTGTGTGTGTGTGTGTGCATGCACGTTTCTGTCTTTGTGTGTGTGTGTGTGTGTGTGTGTGTGTGTATGTGTGTGTACGTGTCTGTGTGTGCATGTGTTCGGTGTGCGTGCGCGTCTGCACTCTTCATTCAGTCTTGGCTGGTGATTCATGGCAGGTAGGATCGCATCTCTGCACTTCGCCGACCTCGGCGTGCGGTTGCCGTCAGATGAGCTCCGCCAACTCCTATTACTGCCGGTGTGTTTACGGCTATGAGTATGATCCCACCTCGTCAGCATTTAAGTGCAGGAATACCAATGAGTGCATAACTGAAATGCACCACTGCGATCCAGAGAAGCACATGGTCTGCCGGGACATAGCGGGGAGTTTCCGTTGTGATTGCCGGCAGGGCTACAGGCAGGTCGGATCCGGGTGTGACGATGTGAATGAGTGTAACGTGACGCCGAACGTTTGCTTCCCAACGGGGAGGTGTGTGAACGCGGCGGGTTCGTACGAGTGCCGATCGTGTCCTCATGGTTACTTGTCCCGACGGGGCGGTGGTTGTGCGGACAATGACGAGTGCTCTCTCAAGCCGGGGTTGTGCGGTACGGGTGCCGTCTGTCGGAACACCCCGGGCTCGTACTCGTGTTTCTGCAAGGCAGGATATACCCGTAGGGACGGCTCAAGCCTGCCGTGCCGTGACGTGGACGAGTGTGTAAGTGGCGCACATGACTGCCGGCCGGGGCAGCTCTGCCTGAATTCTGCCGGTTCGTTCTCCTGCTCCTGTCCGCCGGGCTATGCCTTCAACTCAGGTGCTGGCGACGGCGTGTCCGTGTGTTGGGACGTGAATGAATGTGAGACGGGGACTGATCAATGCTGGGCACTGCAGGATTGTACGAACACAGTCGGTTCGTATACGTGTACGTGTATGCAAGGCTACGCGACCCAGCGCATCCATGGCTTCTTGGTCTGCCAGGACTATGATGAGTGTTCGCGTGGCAGTCACGACTGTGCTGCAATACAGTCCTGTGAGAATACCCCCGGGTCCTTTGTCTGTAATTGTCCGCTGGGCTACTCAACAACCACCGTTAATGGAATCAAGGGGTGTGCTGACATCGATCAGTGCGCACTAGGTGTTCACCGGTGCAGCTCCAAACAGCGTTGTTTGAACCATCCCGGTTTGTATAACTGCTCATGTTCACCAGGATTCAGGAGTCATTCAGCATCTACCGCAGGCTGTTCAGACATTGATGAATGTTTGGAAGGTGCTGCTAGCTGTAGCGGCTCAGAGCAGACATGTTCCAATACAGACGGGTCTTACGATTGCATTTGTATCTTATCTGGGTACACCAGCACCCAAACGGGCTGTTTGGACGATGACGAATGTTTGCAAGGGACGCATCGGTGTAACTCTGAGCAGAAGTGCAGAAACTCTGACGGTTCTTACCAGTGTCCTTGTCTACCCGGGTACAAAGAGAATGCTAGTTCATTGTCAGGATGTTCCGATTTAGATGAGTGTGTACTGTCCAATCACCAATGCCAGGGAGACCAATCATGTATGAATACCGTTGCATCCTATGTATGTATCTGTCCGACTGGCCTAGCTGTGAGCAGTATCACGTCGTCGGGCTGTGTGGACATTGACGAGTGCTCCGCGCAAGTTGCAGTCTGCGGTGGAGCTGCCAGATGTGCAAATATGTTCGGTTCTTTTCTGTGTGCTTGCCCTGCGGGGTATTCATACAATTCAACCCTATCTCCGTATTGTTTGGATGTGAACGAGTGCAGTGGCAGTTTGTTGAGCAGTAGTACAATGACTAGTATCACACAGTCTCCTATCGCAGTCACTGATCCAGCCAGCACCTTGGTCCTGAATGGAGGCAGCGTGTGCAACACGAACATCTCTCATTGCGTCAACACGGACGGCTCATATCACTGTTCTTGCAATGCAGGCTATGTCCACCACTCGTCCCAGGTGTGTCAAGAATCACTCCGTAAGTTTCTCTGCTTTGCGGTGCCTTACAAACTTGTCTGATATTCATGACTTCTAGTGATTGTCACGGTAAACCTGCGTTTAGCGACCACCTGCTTTTCCTGATCGTTTTTCCATGCACGGACAGTTCTACACAGACACTGCATCGGGTATAGTGACCAGATGCCTTGCGCAACCAGCGACCAAATTTTAGTGTACCAAGTGCCATATTCAAACCTGCGTACAGCGACCAAAACTAATCAAAAGGTGCCATCTTGGCTGGCAGGGTTGATTGCAACATGGTTGAAGTGCGCTCTGAAGCAAGTGCATGCGGTCAACAGAAGTGAAAAGTGACAAAGCAGGATGCGCTGCATGCACTTGAGTGAGGTGTGCTTTGCCTGCACGAAAGTAGTCTATGCTCTACACCTGTCAATATGAGTACATGGAAGTAGAATCATGCACACGTATGTACACGATCCCGATCCAATATGCCACGAATGTATGAGACCTGGCTCCAAAGTGTCTTGTTGGACCTTTTTTGTTTTGTTTTAAAGTAAGAAAGTGTCTGGATTGTGTTCCGTATTGTCTGGATTCTTGCAGCCTCCAGCGCGGCACAGGTGATGGGTAACACATCCGTTAGCTCTGAAGCATCAACCACCCACACACCACAGCCTAACAACAACAACAACAACAACAACAACAACAACAACAACAACAACAACAACAACAACAACAACAACAACAACAACAACAACAACAACAACAACAACAACAACAACAACAACAACAACAACAACAACAACAACAACAACAACAACAACAACAACAACAACAACAACAACAACAACAACAACAACAACAACAACAACAACAACAACAACAACAACAACAACAACAACAACAACAACACCACCGTAGCACCAGCAGGAGCAGGAGGAAGTGAAACCAGCATGCCCATCATGTTCATCTCCGGCATCCTGCTCGCCGTGGTCATCATCAGCATCTTTATTGCCATGGTGATTTTCCGCCGGAGAAAATCCGCCCCTGGAAACGTCCGTGACACAGACACCATCAATCGTGAGTTCTGTGAAGTCATAGCTATGCTCAGGGGTGAAGGCAGGGGGCAAGGGAGGGGAGGGGGGGGGTCAGGTGTGAAGGCAGGGGGAGGGTGAGCGTCGGGGTGTGGGGTGGGTGGGGGGATTTCGGTGCCAAAGAATCCTCTAAAATATTTTGATCTTAGGTTGAGAAAGACAGGCCAACCATGGTACACAGACTGCAGGTTGTTTGTGAGACTCGTGACTCCACGTTAGCTGGCTATGTACTACAGTGCTACTCAATGAAATCCAGTCGCGTGCTTCAAGTACGCGCCGTGCGTTGCGCAGCCCCCAGATCTGCGAACACTGGGCTGCGAAAAGGTGCAAGGCGCAAACTTGAGTGACGCGACTGGATCTCACGCAGCAGGATTGTACATACCCAGTTTAGATCTGCCTGCTACATACATAGATATCTACCTGCTGACTTGAAACCAAACTACCTGCCATGCCTGCAGATTACATGTACTGTACCTGTGCAGTCACCCATTCATTCATCAATCCATCCCTTCATCCTCCATCCGTCCGTCTGTCCATCCACCCATCCATCCATTCATCCTTCCCTTCGTCCATCCATCCATTCATGCCTCCATCCGTTCGTCCATCCATCCAAGTATCCAACCATCCATCCATTCATCCATCCAAGTATCCATCCATTCATTCATTTATCCATCCAACCATCCATCCAACCATCCATCCAACCATCCATCTATTCATCCATCCATCCATCCATGAATCCATCCATCCATGAATTCATCCATTGGTACAGCAATCCACTCCTCCGTTCATCCGTCTTTCTGTCTGCCAGCCCGTCCATTTGCCTGTCAGTTTATAAGTCCACTTATCTGTCCTGCGTGTAGGTGCTAGTGTGATACAGGGTTTGTGTGTATGCATACGGGTATGTATGTACGTACGTACGCCATTCTGGGCATGCTGGATGTTGTCGCAGGAGGCGATGCGGCTCATGAGCAGACCTTCACAGCCCGGTCTAATGGGACACTGGCGCAGTTTCAGAGAGAGGACAAAAGTACGGACAGCCGGGAAACACGCGTGTCTATATGGGAGCGCATGAGAATCTCTTTGTTTGGCTCGGATGTGGGACTCTTCCCTAGCAGCAGTTCAGGGCGGGTTGAGATGGTCAATACTTTGGAGCGTGTGGAAAGCGGCTTTTCCGACGAGCAGCATCGAAGCGTGTCTTCTGTCTTTTCGTCGGGTTTCAGGCGTGTGTCGGTGTTCCCGAACGAGGTCAGTAGCAGCAACCAGTGGCTCTCAGAATGGGACTCGCTTCCCCCAGGCCACTGTGACACAGAGTACAGTTACCTGTCCACGCCGGCCGCGGAAGATCCAGTAGTGTACGGCAGTTGCACTTCGGTACTCAGCCATCAAATGCCAGGGAGCACATCAGCAACTTCTGCTGCTGCTGCTGTTGCTGCTGAATGCCATGCACCCTTGAAGCAGGCATATTCAGTTCTGGAAGGCCAACCACCACCGCCACCGCCGCCATCACCACCACCGCCGTGTAGAAACTCAACTGCGCGGGATACCACAACATGGCAACAGCAGCAGCAGCACCATGGTTCTGTGGAGTCCACCCAACCAACTGCAGAGAAAGGTGGCGCACTGCAGCAGCGAGCGACGACACTGCGCGCACATTCAGGAATCAAGGACACAGCCTCCTTGAAATCCCCAGTGGAGCGCGTGTACTCTACGCTGGAAGATGGCGTGGTCTCGGAGTGTTCCTCGTGCGCTGTGAGCATGTGTTTACCACTGGAAGGCACTGCCTGTTTGCCTTGCAGTTCAGTACAGCATCCCTATCCAGTGCTTGAACAACAACAATGTGTAGCACGGGAGTGCAACACTGGAGAAGCCGATTACATGTGTCCAGTGCGTGACGAGGATGCAGCGCGCCAATTCGATGCTGAATACATGTGTCCAGTGCGTGATGAGGATGCAGCGCGCCAATTCGACGCTGAATACACGTGTCTTGTGCTTCAACACACAGCAGCGCAGGACTGCGACACTTCCACTGGATATATGTGTCCTGTACTTCAAGACACAGCGGAGCTGGACCGCGACCTTCCCATTGAATACATGGCTCCCGTGCGTGAAGGTGCTGCAGCGCTGGACAGTCGCGACCCACCCAGTCAATACGTGTGTCCTGTGCGTGAAGGCATTGCAGCGCTGGACAGTAGCGACGCTTCCCATGACTACATGTGCCCTGAGTTGGATACGGTTGAAGCTCTGGACCCACCGGTCACTTTGGACCCTGCACAGAAAACATAACCTTTCTGCCAGCCAGTCTAAAAGTGGAGAACCGAGGAACATGACTTGATTGTGAGAATGCACATAACCTTCTCGACCACAATCAGCACTACTTGTAACGACCTTTTTCATGTCTAAATTGAAGATTGTCTCCGACCGTACGGAGTTGCTCTAGTAGCCGACACCTTCCAAAGCCTTATAGCTTACCTTTGTATCTTCCGAAACCAACGTAATTATTCACTTACAACGACACAAGCAGCACTGCTTCATCGGAGATACATAAGTTACGTCCACCACATACATGTACATGTAGATGTAAACATCATCAGTGCCATCGATTGGTTGCAGCCGCACCGTACAACTAGGTGCAGCATTGATCATCCATCAATCCATCCATCCATCCATCCATCAGGCCTTAAGTTAGCGCCTGGGAGTATCACCATGACTACCACATAATGCACACCGGTATATTGACTGGCTGCAAGTGGTGATGCGGGAGAATCTCTAGATCTACACTATCCGTCCTGGGCAATGCCGTGGCAGTGGACATCCTGCTTTATCCCGGACACAGACCGCATCACAGTAAATCTGGATTTGCACCACCCCATTTGCAAGAGTCAGTTCAACAATGTTCGTCCGTGTCAGCACACGGAGCCGGTCGAGAGCACCAATCTAGCACCCATTCTGACCCACAACCCAATCTCCTTAACATTGTCCTGAAGCAGTGATTGAGTGTGAGCCTGTGTTTCTTACACATCACGTTACAACCTTCAACATGTACGAATAGCCGTCACAGAGACAGGATCTTTATTGTGCAATGTCACAATAAGTGTGATTAGCGAGGCGGACATTGACCGTAACAATAAAACAGTATACACTCATATTTTAAAACCCAATTAGATAACCACCAGAACAACACATTACTATTGCCTAGCGGGATTGACGGTGACGGTGACGGTGATTCGGTCGGTGATTCGGTCGGTGATTCGGTCGGTGATTCGGTCGGTGATTCGGTCGGTGATTCTCGAAAAGAGTGACTACAGGTATTGCCTTAACTTAGGCTTAAGTTACAAACCGGTCATTTGCCGCTTTTGCTTGCTTGGCCTGCCGCATGCGTGTGGCGTCTAAAGATTACTTTGTTCGAATTCCCATAACTTTTTTTAAGGATTCTGTGGTGCGTTCATCTGAATCAACCCTCACTAATCTTGTATGAACACTTTCTGATTTCTGTTTGTTCCTTAAACACATAATATGCTGTACTGTGCCTTTACGCTCTAGCTGCTCCATAACTTGCTTCATCCAATGCCATTATTACCATCGCAGGATATTTCGACTATCTAGGCAACATTCGTGAAGTTGTTGTTGCCGTCCTCGTCGTTGTTGTTTCAAGTCTATATTATCATGTCGTCCAGTGGCCAATAAGAAGTATCTGTTTTCGTTGTCATTGTTGTCGTTGTTGTCAACGTATGTGTGACTGGTGTTGGAGGGGGGGGGGGAGGAGCTGAGATCAGCGATCAAGTGACCAGAACTACACAGTGATGTATTCTGGACACCAGCCCGGTCCGGTGTCTATGAAAGTCTCACCCTCACCGCCCCCCCCCCCCCCCTCCAGGTACCCCATGACAATCTCCAGGATAAAGAGCAACCATGATTTGTCTCTACCGCCAAAAAAAAAGATCAATTATGATGTGAGGATTCCAATACAACAACATGCATGGCAAAATAATAATATACAGCAGAGAAATGTTGGCTAACACACACCGGGAGAGATGGTGGTTTGCAGCTCAGACAGCGCTGTGTGGGAAGGGATGCATTTACCATCATTTACCCAGATGTGTCTGTTTACCACCATTTACTCGGGTGCGTTTTAACCACAATTCTTCCCTATCATGAGAGCATGGCCTCACAAACAGAAGAGATAGATAGAGAGAGAGAGAGAGAGAGAGAGAGAGAGAGAGAGAGAGAGATAGAGAGATAGAGAGATAGAGAGATAGAGAGATAGAGAGATAGAGAGATAGAGAGATAGAGAGAGATAGAGATGGAGAAAGAAAGAGAGAGAGAGAGAGATCATTCTCGATTTTTCTGTAATGTGACCTTCAAATAAACAGAAATGCCAGAGCCAAGATATCGCCTATACGTCCGAGCTTTTATAGAGATTCCGCTGGCCTGTTCATATCTAAAATTTAATCGCTTCCGTGAAAGCATGTGCAAAACCACTGGAAAGAACATTTAATTATGGATATTGTGTGGCACCGAGAAGGCGCCATACTGGATCACAGGACCAAGATGGGGACGTAGATTTGCATATGGGGTTAGGCAGTAAAAAGAGCAGTGTAGAGGAAGGTTGATGGCACGGTTAGGAAATGGACAGGAAATCGGATCGATGCAAACAACAGTGTGCACTGAGAATGTGTTGCAGGAATATATTAGATACAGGTAGTTAGGAGGGGAAAATGCACGGTTATACTCAATTAGGCTGAGCATTCCGCATCTGTAGGACTAGAAATGCCACCACCCTTCCGGATCAAAGGCGCAGATGCAGCTCCCAAAGCAGAGGGAAATCAGCCTGCATAACTATTACCGTAACGTGAGGCACTTCCGCTGGAGATTAATTTCGCCATTGACGCACCCATCTAACATTCGCAGATATAAATCACCGTGAACTGCTCTGTACAGTGATTGATAACAGTGCAAGAACCAATTGAAGAGGCAAAATCGAGAAAAGTCGTTTATGGTGATTGGTGAACCAGTACAATTGTTGAAAACGAAAAATGTACGTGCCATGAAAGCTTATCGCTTTAGTATAGGCGAGCAGGCATTTCCACGTCCTATAGCTTGATGTAGGCAATGCCAGGCGTGTACAGTCCGTTGCTATCCGAGTAGTTCACTATGGCGATGGCAGCCTTCGGCCCCCCGTGGAAGTGAATCTGGCCGCCGAACGCGAAAGGATTGATCTGCAGAAAGGAAGATAGAAGATGCATGTACAGACAACTAGATCTGAGCCTGTATTTCTGCATTCCAATTTTCATTTGTATAGCTGAAGTACTGAAGTTGAAGTTTGTTCAAGTAATGTAACATTACTGATGCCTAGGGACAGCTAGCCAAACATACACAGAGCAGCAGTCAAATACAGTAGTTGTCAGTTGATAAGCCACTCATTGCTTTCCGCACAGTTATGTAGAGAAGAAAGTTTCCAAAGCGGGGGTGCCTGGCTCAAGTATTGCTAGTTACACTCAGCTTTTTTTGACCTTGCCAACTCGCTCAGATGTATGGACTTTCAAGGGAGTCATGAGTTTTGAAGTCTTAAGAGCATGTTGAACACTCGGGTTGGGCTCTGCTGGAAAAGCAATGCGACCATAACGCAGTGGCAGAGTATCTTTGCTCTTAAGTGTTAGGGCTGAAACGAACATAAAATTTGAGTATTCAAACGTTCTTGATGTTAACGAACGAACGAACATTCTCTAACATTCTCGTCGCACGCGCGTGCTCGTGCACGAACCGGCATAGGCAAGAAAATAGTGGAATTTTTGAATACAGTATAGCAATAAACTTTTGTGGCGCACACATTTTGCGTTTTCATGAATGCGGCTGGTTTGTGATGAGAATTTTTTTTCGATTTTTACCTTTTTTGAATCTTGTAGTTGTGCTGTCTACAATGCACGTACTGCAGTTTGTGGCGATTTTTCTTCTCCAGAATGCGCAATGGCCGCGAAAGTAGCGAAATTGTATCACTTGCGAAAGTTTCTAACTTTACAGTACGTCTTTTATGATGCTTTCAAAAGTTGAGGCACAATGGCCTCCAACTGAACAACGCCATACTGCCACTGCTGAGGACCAGAACGTTGCGTCACAGCAACGTTTGTCATCAACTTGCTTCCTGTTCAGTGTTGATGCCGTAGAAATAACTGCACTCCCAGAGACGACAGAAGAATGCTGAAAGTTACCGTAGTTGTGTTTTCAGGTGCGCATAGAGGTTGCTCGCCGTTTTGCCATACTATAAACATACGCTGCGGGAAATCCTGCAGGTAGCTGACTTCTCATCCCCGGATTTTGTAAAATGATCCCAAACAACAGAACGGGGAGCACGACCAAAAACAGTTTCTGACATGGGAACAGTGCAAACTCGAAACAAAAGAAAACTACGAAGTAGTCAAAGGAAGAGCGAGCAGCCAAAATATGTAAGTACATGTACGAGTACTCGTGCTTTGTTTCGATGTTCGTCTACATGTCGTCGCCCCGACTCCAGCCAAGTGCCGGTTCAGATCGTGAACCGCGCGCGCGCGGGGGTCGTGTACCACCTGGCGCAGCGCTGGTCACAAGCACGCAGCTACACATATTCTACAGGCGGTGTGTGAAACGATCGTGACTGATCGTGATGTTTTTACGGGTTTATCGTACCGTACGCACATTTTCAAAGTTCGAATGTTCGTGAGAACTACGAATGTTCGTTCGCTGTGGCCTAACGAACGAATAGTCGAATGTTCGGTATATTCGTTTCACCCCTATTAAGTGTTGGTGTCTAGCTCTAGCATGGTGACAGTCAATTATACTTCGTCCTTTTGTCTCCTTCAGAACTCCCCTGAACTTATGAATACTTATGCTTATAGTAATCATAATTAATCGGTGGGGAATAGGCGGACATACATAGTTTCGAGAACCCACTCAAATGTTGCGCAGCCTCCCTTTCTCCACCTCTCAATCCGCGCCCAGTCCCCCACCCCACACACATGGACACCACAATATGTACACGCATAAACATGCATACCGATAGAACAATGTTTCGCTTACCCCTAGATTGGTCGGCGTGGGAATAGACACGGGCTCCGCTTCGGCTCTCAGGTACGGCCATGAGAAGCGATTGATGACCAGACGCCATTGTTGCCAGGACGACGGATCCGGAATGCGCTGCATTGCCAGAATCTCGTGATAGGGATCCTTCTTCTCCTGATCCATCCAGTGTATGAACAGACTTTCCCAGGTTCCGTTGAGAGCACGACCGATCTGCAGCGTAAACGTAGCACAGTAAAACCTGTCAAGGAGACCACCTGTACCAGAAAACCACCTGTTCCGGAAGACCACCTGTACCAGAGGACCACCTGTCCCGGATGACCGCCTGTCCCAGAAAACCACTTGTCCCAGAAGACCACTTGTCCCAGAAGACCACCTGTCCCAGAAGACCACCTGTCCCAGAAGACCAATCAGGTCCAAGGGATGCAATATTCAGTCAAATGGCCCTGGATAAGGAGACCACCTGGTAACGGAGACCCTGTTTTGAGGATTACTTCAGTCGTCGCCTTAGACAGGTTTCACTGTACTTGTGAACCTGTTAAGGCAACCACCTCACCCAGAAGACCACTGCAACCATGACCAAGGTATGCTACTTCCAGTCAAATGACCCTGGATAAGGAGACCACCTGGTAATAGAGACCATGTTTTGAAGGTCCTTGGAGCGGTCGTCTTAGACAGGTTTCTCTGTAAAGACGATGAGCTGATTGACATTTGGTTACTGTATTCGACATAATTGATGACAATGAATAGAAATAATGTGCAACATTGTACGAGACAAAGAGAACGGATTGAGAAAGAAAAATCATGTTCTGTTCGTAGTCACATTTTTCGATGTGCGTAGGCTTCACTGCACCCAATTGGTCATGTCTCAATCTCCGTCTTCACCATTGTTCGTTGTCACATGTCCAATAAAGTGACCAATGTCAATTCAGCTTATCCTCTTCATCGCGGTTCTTAAATTGTTGTCTCCCCAGGCGCTTGCTCCACACAATAATGCCATTTTAGTTTTTTTTTAATTAAAAAAACCGTGGACAGCCTAGTTGCACGCTGGACACCATTATACATTTCTTAATTTTTTACTGACGTCACAACATACTCGTCAGAAGAGGGAGGGGGGGGGAAGTAACAGGACAACACAACAATGGGAAGAGTAGGGGCTGCAGGACGGAACCAGTGCTGCTGAGCCATGCCAGCGACTCCGGCCTGTGATCTTGGCATCACGGCGAGCTTGCTCGCCATTGGGCTAAAAGAGCTAGATACGATGGAAACTACAGTGCTGGCAACTGAAATCCGGCCGCCTGAGCGGTGCGCTCACATCGCAAAGACCCGAAATAGAGGCCGCTAGAAAGTGAACGCGCCGCCCAGGTGGTCGGATTTCAGTTGCCAGCACTGTACGATCGAAATGTATGTATATGTACCTGTAAGTCGATGTTGAGATCTGAGCTGGTAGCGACAGTGAGACCATTGCTGAGGAAGATCCGGGTCTGGTCGTAGCTGAGCCAGGCACGGCTCGGTGCGTAGAAGGCTCCGTAATTCATGTATTTAGTGCGGACGTACTCTGCGCACCTGTAATCACGTACAACATGCACACACACACACACGATGTGCACGCACGCATTCGAACACACACACACATGCACACACACACAAACATACGCACACACACACACACACACACACACACACACACACACACACAAGAATATACACATGTACACACACCCATGTAAAAGCGCATGCGTGCGCACACACGCACACACACATACACACACACAAGACGAATAAGCTGTTGACCGTGCCCTGGGACTCGTGTCATATTCTGTGCTGATCGAG
>NC_088655.1:21370125-21495125 GCF_964019385.1 Sycon ciliatum | reverse complement strand
CGGACTCAGCACGGCTGGCGACACTGAGAAGGAGGAGGAGAGCTGAAACGGCGAGAAACGACATGGCTTCTATCTCGCCTGGTAGGTCTTCAGCCAACAGATGGATAATGGTCTTCGATCGGAACTTTTCGCTACAGGATTGCGGAACGCACGACCCGATTCATTTTATAACTCCGATCTCGGACGAAAGCTACCTCAGCGGCTATCGCGTCTAACGGCTAGATTTTACATGCTATCTGAGGGCCGGGCAGCCTTCTTGGTTGCTGGAGTGTTTGGAGGGCAGGCTACGATTAGCAGTACAGTACATAGCTGCCCGCGAACGGCGAAGGGTCTTGAGAGCAAGAAAACCACTATTTCAACTTCGGATTTCTCTGGACTCGTGATCGTTTGAAAGACACACAAAGGCTCAAAGCATGATGACTTTGTCAGGCGCTCTGAAGAGTGAAGGCACTGTGAGTCCCTCAGTCCCGAGTACGAGTGTGACTGGGACAGGGACACAGTGCAGATCTGTACTGTACATGTCGTATGTCCAATGCTGACCAGAAGGTCCTCACAAGTCGTTGACACCAAGTAATAGTTTGACGCATCGCCCGTGCCAGGTGCAAGTGTTGCATCTTCCTGTCCCCATCACGTTAGCCTTCGTTTTCGTAACACTGAACGAAGGTTTCCAACTCGGCTAATCACTATCGTAGTACATGGGAATGAGAATAACCGCCATATCCACCACTTCGCTTGGAAAGTTGCAAGATTTTCTGAGGTAAGTCCTTAGGAGAGAGTAATGTTTTGGTACCCACCCGCCGCGACATGTGATCGTCCAACAGATCGAGATTGCGCGCCAGCTCGCCAGTAGTAACAGAATGGCTAGCGCCAGAGCCACGCACACAAGAAATGCACGAGGGACCCACCGACACGATGAGAGAGAGAGAGAGACACACACAAACACACACACACACAGTGACACACACACCATTTGACCATTTGACGCCCATCACCGGAGTTGATGATAGCGACGCTACGGCAGAAGCCATAGCAACTTGTGCTGCGATTGCACCATTCAGCCTGGTCTACATCACACAGTATGAAGTGACTATTTCTGGCCAGTAAATTCCTGCTTTTGGTCTTTTTCATTTTTGTCCCGCGCACACATCACACCACAAACATACGCACAACCGCACACCCACCCACCCACACACACGCAGATCTACCGTAGTTAGTCTCCTTCAACTATGTATGACCTACGTTGTCTTTATTGTAGGGGAGCTGGTTGTGGCGTGTACGCGGAACATACCACGATGGGCATGTATGCAGTAGTATCACCACCGATAGTTCAGAGTGATGTAAGTGTATCATTTACCTGCATGCAGACCTATCAACGGCATGCAGTTAGAAAAGAGTCCGAGCAAAGCTTGAGCTCCTCAGGTGCACTGAAAACTCGTTCATGGTAGGGCAGCGTCGATGGTAGCGGTAGCGTCGGTGACCTCGTATCATACGAGGTTACCGACGCTACATTAAATATATCTCTTGCCGATTGTTGATGGCAGCAGCGAGTCACGAGTACTCGCGAACGTAAGGACATCGTACTTTATTCTTGTAATTGACGTAGATGTAGACCCGTACACGTGCTACGGATATGCGGTAAAGTGCACTGTTCGGGTACAAGTTTCTTGATTTTTTTAAAAGCAGGTATGGCCGATCTGGGTTTCATGCTTAGTACCCAACTGTTCGACACAGTAGCAAGGTTTTTTGTCCTGGTCCATTTCATTTACCGAACATCGTCTATTTTCGCGCTGACGGCAATTCTATGCCGTTAGGCAAGAAGTCGTTTTGGAAAAGGGAGAAATTGAGAACAGATAGAATTAATCCTGTAGATACAAGACACGCTTATTCAACCCCAGCTGCGAACCACAACCATGAGAATCCAAAAGGATGAAGACAGGAAGTGTAGCGATGCTCTCAACACAGCGTCAACATGGTTCACGCCTACGCTCCATCGCTATCCAGATCACGTCGGAGCTCCATAATGGGCAATGAGCATCCTTGCTGCGCACATAACAGTTCCTTGCGCCGGCCGTGCACTCAAGCCTGTCTCACTGCGTCCAACTATCATGAGCCTTCGATCTGTCTTTCGACCACGCACAAATACCATGTGTTTCAAGTTTTGAATGCTGCTTGTGATCACATTTGTACACGAAACGTTACAACAAAGCGACTACAGTGGAATCTGTCTAAGACGACCGCTCAGGGGACCTTCAAAACGCGGTCTCCGTTACCACGTGGTCTCTTTATCCGGCGTCATTTGACTGGAATTAGCATTCCTTGGTGCTGGTTTCAGTGGTCTTCTAGTACAGGTGGTCGCCTTATCCAAGTGGTCGCCCTGACAGATTTTACTCTACTAGTAGTGTCCGGCCCCTGACTTAAAAAAACGTTTTTTTAATTATGAAAGTACACATGTCTATATAGAATGGAAGAGAACAACAACAACAGCAAGAGAACGTAGGGGACTACAAAGGGCGTGTAGGTGCTATAAAGCTGTGCTGGTGAGGTGAAGTGCGCTCCCCCGGCCAATGGTCTCGGGATCAAGACGCACATCACTCACCATAATATTATTGCTTGCTTGCTTGCGCGTGTATGTATGTATGTATATTATGCATGTTCATTCACGTTCATGCGTGTCTTCAGTATTGCTCCATTAAAGACACGTCTATTTCAAAACTGGTATAGTAAAACAAATCGGTGCAACCAAAATCGGTTTAAACCTACCCTGGGTTGGCACTCACGCAGCAAACAAGTATTCATCCTCATAAGGTTGCACATACATACTGGTGTTATGTACCATCACGTTTCCTGATTATTATAGATTAGAGAGCTCATAGAAACTCGAAGCCGTGGAACATGGTTGGGAAGATGAACATCCTGGGAAGACCTCGATCCAACACCACGGGAAAGCGTCCCCATCTGGCGTTGGTTGACCGTGAATTGCCGTAGCCTACTAGGTACAAGAGGAGAGGCGGGAGCACGGAAACGAGGTACCAGTCGATTTCGCCATTACAGTTGCGTATTTCTGTGCCATGAAGTGTGGTGCGTGCCTTCCAATAGCATCAATGCTTGGGTGCCTCCAGCCCGCTCAAGACATGCCAAGAACACACTGTAGTGAGTACGCATAAGATTTCATGGAGTGAAACAATATCAAGAACATGTATATGTTACGCTGCAAGACAGATTCATGCTGGCATTATCCATTAAGGGCTATGGAGGATGATACATGACAGGCTTTGACCTTGTAGTCCATGACGAATCTATCTCGATTGGGTTTGTGATCAAGAATAGAATATCACACGGCAACTGAAGGCGCAGTATTGAGGAGAGACAGAGAAAGACACAGAGAGAGACAGACAGATAGAGGAAGAAACAGACAGAAAGAGAGAGACACAGAGCGTAATGCTGACTAAAAAAAAAAAGATGTATGCTGCCTGTGTCCTGTTCTGAACAATCAAGTGTGCGAAGATCTACACGTAAGAGTTACATGTACAGGTACATTGTTATACGGGTCGTACTTTGTCACTGACTAACTACGGAAGGAGTAACTTCATGAACTATAAACGCACGCACACTATACATGTGCACACACATACATACACACAAACACACAGATTATCAGGCATAGATTCGTTCTAGAGATACTAGTGTGATAGCTATAATGCTAAGACCAGTGCACTGAACATCCCGATCTGCTATCTTCCCAGTATCTGAACGTCAACACACATACACACACATGCCAGGCGGTGGAACCAGTATACATTAGACTGTGCCATCCTGGCATGACAGACAGTTGCGAGGGGAGCTCTGACATTGACATCCGTCCACGTATGGAATGTCAGCCATCCTCCTCCAGCCTCGATCGTATTGCTGCGTCGAAGTCCCGACGTAGACCTAGTTACATGTTGTACCCATGAAGTGCACACGATTGTAAACTCTACACGAGTTGATCATGCGAAAGGCAAAATGACGCCACAAACGTCCCTAAGCTTACAAGCGCATCCGAAAACAGATGGTTCGCTCCGTTTTCTTGTGCGAGTCCCTTTTCTCGAGGAGCCTTCATGACGACTTCTCAAGGGGCATCGTGTTGTTGGTGCTCGAAACTAAGATGTAGTGCGCCACCTCACAGAGAGCTGCGTTATACGGTTGGTGAACAGTGGCTTTGTCACACCAACATGTCCAGTTTAGCTTATCAACTCGTTCATCTTGGGGACGCGCCGCGCCAGGGACATTGGGCACCAGATGGTGAAGCCGCCCTCCGTGACTCCTGCCTCCATTCCAGCGCGCCGCTCCTGCCCAATCGTCCCTACATATCTTCCTGTGTCAGCCTGCCATTGCTTTCATAGCAATAAGATCACTGTGATCCGACCGCCAGCCCGGCCATTGCTTTCATAATCATGGATTGTCACTGTGATCCGTCTACCTGCCCCAGCCAGTACAAAACGGCGTGCATTTTGGAGCAATTTAATCATGCAACGTAGTAGGCTGGCATTGCCTGCGTGTGAGCGTACTGAGATCCCTGGGCTCGTCAGTGATCAAATACACACAAAGGGATAAATACCGGCTATGTACGGGCATCGTTTGTTGCCTCACTGAGGCGACAGGTGCGAACATGAGTACCCAATTCGTACTAGCTGCCTGCGTACAAGGTCTGGCGCTAAATGCTGCAGCCTTCTGGCACTGGAGTTGGTGCTGGATGGCGTTGAGGGCTGTGTTCGTCATGGAGAGCTATCCGTCGTCAGGATATCCTGCCTGTGATCAGGGGCAGAGTGGTGTACATGCGAACAGTGCGAGCACCGGTGATTTCAGCGGCGGTCTTGTAGGACCAATGCTGGAACGTGTGCTGCCCAGCCAGCGTGATGGTGATAGAGCGAGAATTGGATGCGCCAAGTGAAGGTTCAGCGCACAGCGCGACGCAATGCAATGCTGCAACAATTTATGTAGTCCTCGTCCAGGCCATATGGTCGGGTTTGTACAGTGTATTTGCCTTCTGCAGAGGCTCTTTGCGGCGGAACTTTGAAGCTGGCACCACAGCACCATGATCGTCTGGTCATTCACCCTCCGAATCATGCAATACCTTGCGTTGTTCACTCACCTAAGAGTTTCAACCTTGAACCAATTGAATGTACACAGACACACGTGTAGACAGGACAACGGAACAAAAGAGCTGTGGTGGAAACGCTGCTCTCACTACCGTTCATGCCCAGTACACATAGCATTAGTGATTAAGGTTACTTACAGCCCGTATCAGTGTGCAAACCTCTCCGTTTCTGTGTATCCATGTATGATCTGTACTCCTACTGCGAGTTCCCGCCGCTGCTCAACGCTTGCGGCCCTTACGCCTCCATGCGGAACAACACGAGCCAGCACACGATACCTGGTCTTCTTGTGGGACACTTGCATACCCGATGCATACCCGGGACGTGTACAAGATAATGGCTGCATCGCCCTCATGCCGTGCTGACACTCTCTGGCACGCGCTACACAATAATATTGTTATCACCCAATGTATACGTAAGTGAGCACGGAGAGGTGGCCGCGTGAGCGTCCCAGTCACCCATGGTCGCTAGTATTCTGATATCGTGCCTGTCGGCTTCCAACCATGTATATCTGAGAGGCGTGATGCAACTGGAGAAGGCATGCTTCACGCTCACACTGCCCTCACAAAAGTGTGAGAAAACTGCCCCAGGCGATCATTTCTGTCCATCAACTCGGTCCTCTCATCTCTCGACTTGTCATTATCCCGCAGGCTCATTCCGGAGCAAGTTTACTTCAGAACCGTACTCCCAGAAGGTCTCGCAGGATCATTAGCTTGCGCCTGTACCCTCAAGGCATAGCCGGTAGTGACCCTTTCCCCTTGCAAGTCCTTTCTGAAACAGTAACCTTTAGTTGGAGTGAAACACGACATCGAAGTTCAGGTTGCCCGTGGCTGTAGAGGTTTCGTGGTCTGGTCACCCAGCCAAACGAGCGTTCCAGTGCCGAGCATTTACTCCCCACGGCGGGCTATAACCAAGAAGAACCTTCACAGAATGGACTCCCTCATCAGCTTACTATGCTGTCTGGCGCTGACCGCCTACCTTGTATCAGGTAAGTGTGAAAACTGCATTGTTGCATGCTTGTATCTTCGTACCCAGAACATGTGTGTATTCTAGGTTCTGGGGAAAGTAGTAATTTCATTTCAGAGGAACTTCTAAGGCAGATTCTTTGCTCCAAACTAGCAAACGCTTGAACTTTCATTACCGAAAAGAAAGGTAACTGTGTTGTGCAGGCTTGCTTGGATCGACTGACAGAGGCCATTATCTATGATGGCTACCATCTGGTGAATAGGTATTAGCTGGGTGCCGGCCAACAATCTGTCTTTAGCCGTCACCCTCACGTTGACAGAATGCAGTGCGAACGTGTTGGCTGAGATCTACGTCAGGTGAGAAAAGGGTGAGACCCTGAGCGGACACGAGTAACAAGTTCGTTAACTACCTCCTCTGGTCTTGCCCTTCGTTTCGTATGACGTCACACATCCCGCCTCTTTGAACAAACAAATGAGTTTTAAAGTCTTCTTTTATCCACTGGAGTCGACCCACCCCAGAACTAACACGTACAGATTAGGGTCCAGCGGATTCTGCCGGCAGAAAAATTGGCAGAATTCGGTACTTTTTCTGGTAAGTTTCATGTGGATTACGAAATGGAGCGGAATTCGAGGAATTGCCCGCCATAAGGTTTGTATGGTTCTGCCAATTTTACTGCTTTTCGAGCAGAATCTGCCACCTTTTCGAGCAGAATCCGCCGGTCCCTAGTCCAGATACCCTTGCGAATAACGACCCTCGATCGCGCCTGAGGAAGGTGTGGTATTCGCGAGTTGTTATTATTCGTGTGGTAGACAGTACGAAGTAGTGGTTGCGACTTCGGCGATGACTTGTAAGAAAGGGTTTGCTCCCCACACCGGAGCTCGCGCTATTCCGCCGACTTTACTTGACACTTGACTGACTCACGACTGCCATCCAGAGCACACGAGAAGTGCATCGAACCTTCGACTCGGCAAACCTGCGAGAAAGCACCACTCCCTGCTCAATACACAGTGTTTCGGGGAATTCACCCCTCATCAGTTGAGCTTGAGTAGACAGTATGCAGGAAAATGGTCACTAGATGTGAAGATTGCGTTTTCATTCGCGGGTTGTTGCTACTTATCCGAGAACGTTATTCCCCAGGTTGGCCGTACCTAACACAGTGAAACCTGTCTAAGACGACCGCTCAAGGGACTTTCGAAGTGTGGTCTCTGTAACCAGGTGGTCTCCATATCCAGTGCCATTTGACTGGAAATAGCATCCCCTGGTCCTGGCTGCAATGGTCTTCTGGGACAGGTGGTCGCCTTATCCGAGTGGTCGCCTTGACAGGTTTTATTGTACAAGCACAGACTTCTGTGTGTAGCTGCTGCAAGGTGTTCGACTAGATTTATCCCACCCCCTCCCAGAAGCCGATTGCCAAGCACGAAAGCCACCCGTTGTCTGACAACGATGGCAGATGGTTGCAGCTAGCGGATGCATACATGCAGCTACTCGCAATAGAGGGACACCAATCCGTCCAATGTCCTCACTCGTGTCGATAGAAATCACTGGAGCTCCTGTCTTCACTAGTTGGGGTAATGGAAAAGGAGAAAGTCCGAAGAAAAAATTACTGTTATTACCATGACTCCAGGGAACCAGGGATCTTCGCTTAAGCCCAGCAATCTCAACTCCTTGATACCGTTTTCAAAGCTTTAATTTGATTGGAACATTGAGTCTGTGAGGAAGCAAAGCCTGCAAGCACGTCGTCGAATTGGTTAATCAAGACCAGCACACAGCCTCCACATATGTGTACATGTCCTTCTATCCTGAACAAGTTGAGGGGAGGGTACCCTTCGAATGAAGGGTGCTTGAGTAGGAATGAGGCGTCGATCGGTGCTTCCCATCAGCAACCTGATCCATAATTCACGCATGCTTCGTTTACCATACTCCGAAGGTAAAGCATGATCTCTCGCACCACCGTGTTGAAGGTGTTCCGACTACTGCTTGTAGCAACCATTCCAGCTGCGTTTCTATCCCACCGCTTGCACGCCCCGACGCAGGCAGTATTATTGTATTTGTATGTTGTATTTATGGATTCTCCACAGACCTTAGCCTAAATGAAGGGAGTCAAGTAGTGTATGTGTGTGTGGGGTGGGGGGAGGGGGGGGGGGGAGGGGTATTTCTGTGCCATTGATAGCTGCTGCACGTTGCATAGGTTGACTACCACTGTAGTTAATAGTTATAGACCACTGGTGCAACATAGTAGTACTAGTAGCTCACGTATATGCCTACATGTATGTTCGTGGTCTACCACCACCACCACCATTGGTTAAAGCTGCACCTCCCTTTGAGACATACATAACATAAATGCAAGCACGCACGCACACATACATACACACATCACAACACGTTCACTCATATTATCATAGGAGGTCTCGAGAACTCGACAATCTCATTAGCTATACGATCTTCTGCCCATCTGGACCGGTCATTGGCGTCGGCTGGGCTTCTTTTGAAGTCGAGTGTCCTGTCCGACTAGACATCCCTTCGCCTCGACGTTGACATGACCTTCAGTCAATCGCCTCGCACACAGCGCAACCCGTTATATGAAAGGTATAAGGGACCTGGGGTCCACCAAGTCATCATCCTTGGCTCCGGTTACGCTGAATCAGAATGCCAGTCAGAAACTCTTTACTCGTCGACACATTGCGACAACAACCCTCTTGCCTAACTGACGAGAACTGATTCTTTAATGAACGTGATGGCCAATAGTCGCGTCTTCATGTTTACCCGACTGAGAATTTAATTGATCGGGCGAGGATAATCGTGTAACACTCAAATGCAATGGAACTCGCCGCATACACGACGTAAGACAGTCTTGGCGCGACTGCACTATTGCTTGAGTCACACTTTTTTATGTGTTTGGTCGCCTAGGAGTCCAGCTAGGCCGATGCTCAATGTCTGATGCTATCTCTGAGTCTGATGTCGCTGCGACGCCTTTGTGCAGCGACGGCCAACGTGACATGGGTCATGGCGGCACGTCCCCATGTTCAGGGAATCTAGTAGAGGATATAATCACATTTTCGAACAGCTCGCAGGGTCCAAACGTGCCCTACGCCATCGGGTTGTACTTGCCACTCTGATGAATTCGACCATGTTTTCTGCGAAAATGTAAAATAGAGTCGAGCAGACATGTGGGTTGGCATTATTTGGATGTCTGATGAGTGCATAGGGTATTGTTCTGTTCATGTAACCTTTGGTATCTGCGAGAGATAGTGGTGGAGCCTGTAGCGCACTTCTCACGCCGATTGGCCTGTCACTGAACTCGCATGGCCGCCCACCTCGCTGAGGTTGATCTGGAGGCGGTGGTTTAGGGCCGAGCCGTAAAAGGGTTTGTGTTTCTGGTGGTGTTTGTGAAACTATGTGTGACGACATCGATAATGGGTATCGCGACGGTCAACATGGGCATTCTCACGTTTACGCGTCACAGTCCTTGATCGTGAGAGGTTGATGGGGCAAAGACTTGAAAGGACTTGTCAAATCGGTGGCTGCGGATCCTGGCAACGCACTGCAATCAATCACATCTTAGTTGTGCAGGTTGAATAAGCCTCTTAAACGGGCAATCACAGAACATCATTATCACTGGCCTGACACAACAGCTAAAGAAAAAGCAAAACAAAACAAAGAAAAATGTTAAAGAAAAAGAAAATGAAACTTGACAATCTGCAACACGATGGCAACTCCATTCATGATAGTCTCTGTTAGATCGGTTTAGTTGCGCAGGTGGCAGGCGTATAGGCATTGCTATGGCGGTCACAACACAATCACAGTGTACAGCATCCTCGCGTTCTCTCTCATAATACAAGTACGTTGTGAAAAAGGCTGGAAGCACTTGTCACGTACTAAACAGTGTTAAAAGGCACTATATCAAAACAACCTAGTGTTGTTCTCTACTAACGAGCACGGACGGCTCTAAACGTTCTCGCTCTATCAAGGTACGAGTACAGTGCTGTCAACTGAAATCCGACCCCTGAGCGGTGCGCCCACATCGCAAAGACCCAACACGGGATAGTAAAACTACGAAATGGAGACCGCTAGAATGTGAATGCACTCCTCATGGGGTCGGATTTCAGTTGCCGCACTGTATGTAGTGATTCAATACAATGCAAAAGTAGTCTTTGCAGTGCTGGCCGATAAGATTCGCCTTTTGAATACAGTGGTGTAGCATTCGGACACACAGCACAGCAATCGTTGTGCTAGGGCACTGCAGCGCCCTGTGTGATCTAAAGAGGTCGGATTTCACTGGCCAGAACCTTTTTTTATTGAATAACAGTGAACCTTTAGTAAAAAAAACACCCAAGAGACATGCAATCCGTAACTTTTAAAGCAGCGGGATGTACCTGTCATTTCACCTTGGATACACCGTACATCGGCTATTATGTACAGATTCAATGTCCCTTGGAGGTGCATTGACATGCAGTTACCAACCAAGCCGAGCCAGAAAGCAGTGGAAGACGGCAGCGATGAGCAGGCAGTCATTTGTACCCACTGGTGCGTTGAGGTTGTCTATGAATTGAAGACAGCCAAGAATACATCCGACGCGAAAATAGGCCTTTTCGACGGCCATTTGCAGCTTTTCCTTCCCATTCAATCGCCACCGCACTAAACTTCCGATGATTTGTACATCAAGCTATTATTATCCCCTCCTCCTCCTCCTCCTTCTCTTCCTTCTGCTCCCCATCTTCTGTAACCCTAACATGTAACATCCATGCGTGAAGGGCCAGGGAATCAGTTAGAACTGGCAAAGCAGCAATACATTGAGGTGGTCGAGGTAGTTGAATAGAAGTCTACTGTCCCAACCAACTGCAGTGAGTCTCGGTAAATCCTCCAGTGATATCAATTTAATATTTGCAATGATGATGCCATGGTCTGTCGGCTGGACTGGATCCATCCTTTTTGGCATAGTCACGGCGCCTTGTCTGCCCCACTAGTACATGTATTTAGAATTCTCTGCTCTACTCGGAGTGAGCGTAACATGGACGCAGCTAACGAGGTTCGTCCCCTTGTCGGGTATTTGTTGTGAGAGTTACCACCTCACCCTTGACGTTAGGCGCTGCTTCTGCCACCCTGGTATCACAGGCATGGTGGTGGCCTGGCACGAGCGAAACTTCCTAAGCTGGTTGTGAGTCTCAACGCAGTTGCAACGCGGACGTGCGAACTTTACTAACTTGGGGTCACAGCGGTAAAGTGGGAAATCCCTGATTGTGAGGGATCAAATCCGCAACCAATTGGCGTAGAGAAGGGCGATCTAATCCACCTGAGAGCCAGCATGCTGCTACTAGTCCTAGGCCATCGTGCAGACCACCCTGGAGCGTTCACTTCCCCAGCAAGACCATGTAGGCGGCTGCCCTTTGCAGTGGCGTCTGGTATTTTGGCTTGGCAGCAAACATCATCACCCACGGCTAAGTGTTTTGAAGCAAATATCACGGATTGCATGCCCTCCAGCAAGCCTTGAAGTGGGCTAGAAACGGCAACCGTACATGTACAGTGAAACCTGTCAAGGCGACCACTCTGATAAGGCGACCACCTGTCCCAGAAGACCGCTGCAACCAGGACCAATGGATGCAAGTTCCGGTCAAATGACCCTGGATTACGAGACCACCGGGTAGCGGAGACCACATTTTGAAGAGCCCTTGAACGGTCGTCTCAGGCAGGTTTCATTGTACTCCGAAGTTACCGTAAACTAACGTTACATGCATACTGCCATTGAGACCAATGTATGGATAATTCAAGGGCTTGCAGGTGCGCTATCACTGTGAATTGGTTGTTGGAAAAAAATCCAAGTATTAGTTTGAAGGGAGATGTCACAGAAACCTGCACTTAAGGAATGTTACGCAATATGACAAATATCACGTTCCCCTCATCGGCGATACGTGTTGGTAAACGCAGACCACATACTTGTACTTGAGTACATGTACTCCGATCACACAAAGGGAACCGGGAAGCATCATCCTGATGCAGTTTGGACTTGGTACGGGTGGTTCGTAAATAGCTACTTTGACAAAGCCACTTTTTGGAACTCGATTAGGCTGCGAAAACAAGTGCTTCGAAGTGGCAAGAGCATTTCGTAGGCGTGACTAGGAAATTGTAGCCGCGCTACAAGCTCTGGTCTTTTCCAGGTGGTTGCCATATACATGTACATGTACATGCGCATGTAGGTCTATATCGCACAGAGTAGGGGAAATCGTCGTATGAGTATTGTAGCAACAATGTGTGAATGTCTGTGTTGCAGTGCACGAAGGCATAGAGGGACACAGGCATACATGTACCAGAGAGACCAAAGCAAATGAGTGTCTACTGTTACATGTACATGTAGACATGTTCATTGTACTTCAGTAGGAAGAAAAGTACAAATTTGAAACTCCTTCACCACTATCCTCGGACTCGGGGACTCAAGACATTTTCACGAACTCGTTTTCTGGATTGGGCAACTTCTTTCCTCCAAGAAAGTAAATTGTAGTTGTTTACTATCACGTAAAAGTATTTTGAAATACGTTTAACCGTTTGTCTTCTTTGTTCTGCTCCCCCCTCCTCCCCTCCCCCCCCCCCCCCCGGGTCGTATACTCAGCAGTGACTCCGAGACCATTACGGTCGGCAGAGCTTGGTTTGCTCCACCTACTCCTCCTACTCCACCCTCTCCATTGGTGCTTCGAAGTACATGTACATGTAGCTGCTTGGTATGCGCTGAATGGCCATCCTTGGTCCCTTCCCTCTACAATGTACCTTGGTAGAAAGTGCATTTCGTGGAAATAAGCAACGGTGAAAAGATCAGGATCGTGGTGTGAACATGTACGTGTGTACATTACCTAATCCGAGTTGCATCATAGAGAAAACATTGTCCCACTGTTTAGTCTAACTACAGTACTTCATTGTCCTCTTCAAAGCAACCCGTCAAAGATTACAGACGCCCATAGGCTGAAAGACGTTCCTTTCTGCCTGGGCTCAGCTAGCACTAGAACCTGTCATGTCCCGGCTTGTTCTCTGGCGTATCCACTTCAACAAAATGTCAAACATAATGCCGTTGGCTTGCCCAGGCAACGAAGTAGGCCATCAGGGTGAATGCAATAACTTTAGTATAATCGTAACTCGCAAATACAGCCGTCTGAGATCATGCAGTGTACAATGTACCTGGGTAACATGATGGGTTTAGGGAGGCTACAGTCACGTTACTCCGTCATCAGAAATTGCACATAACACGTGCAACACTCCATACAATGTGTTTACGGGGTAACAGGCTTTTTTTTGTTGAACTTCCAACATGTTCAAACGAATGAAAAACGCAAAATGTTTGGCACCTATGATCAGGGGATGGCCCACGCCTGGTAAAAAAAACAAACAATGGGAAGTTGCGTACAAAATTAATCATGTACAGACAGACTATGGATTCGAACATAACAGAGTGGAAAACCGGAATCCGAGAAAATGATAACATACAAAATCATGCATGTTGGAAGTTCCAAAAAAACAAAAAAACAGCCTCTTTTACGGGCAAGATAAAGTCTATGGATGTGGACAAAAGCACCACATAAATAATGAACACCATTAGACAATACTGTCATTGGCACAATCTCTCTGCATACTACCTCATCGGCACGCATGCCAGGCTCCTCTGTGTTGTCAATGTTCGCTTGTCCAATTTTGTCTACCTCCCCTTTTACATGTATGTTGCTGGCCAGTGCTTTGTAGTAAAACAACAAAAAAAACAAAAAAATCTATACTCGTACATGTAGCTAGCTACCGACCAGTAGCACGTTACGAATGTCGTTGTTTTGGGATTTCCCCCCGCCACGCCCTTGCCGTGACTGGCGCGGTAATCGAATTATGGCCGATCATGTACCCGTAACTTGTAAAGAACTACGAACAGTATGAGGTCGACTGCAGGCAAAGTGCATGATTGTATCACTAGTGGTTCAGGCCAGTAAGGGCACGCCGCAAGCAGAGCCTGTTTTTCTCCAGTGTAGTACGCACTTGTGGCTGCCACTGAGAACAAACGACGCAAATATCACGTTCAAGTTGACCATCACAGCACCTGTGAAGGGACTCGAGCAATCACCTGTGGCATATACATGTACAATGTACATCCCGCAGGCGTTTTCAGCAGCAGTGCAAAGTGCCAAAAAACATACACAGTGTACAATGTACATGTGCAATCACATGACTAAACAACAAGGCACAAGACTTGTACTCTGAGTTTCATGCTATGCCATCATCAAGCAACATTTTGGAGATGCTGTTGGCCACGCCCGCATCTACATGTACATGTACATGTACATGTGGAAGTATGACAGGAGAGAATACTTGTGTTTTTTTTCGGACCCTCTGGTGTATAATTCCATCATTTACATGTCATCATCATCATCATCATCATATGACCAAGCCGCTTTTACGGGCAACAATATTATGAATATAAAACGCAAGGTGTTGTAAGAGCAATTTTCTGAAAATAATGTTAAAACACGAAATATTAAAATGCATTATCACACCGTAGCCACTTTTATGGGCAAATTCCAATACAAGGCAATAAGAAAACGAGGATGAAGTTAACCTTTTAACCCAAAGAAAAGACAAAAGATGTCAACAATAGAACTACAAATATAAAAAAACAAACATCAGGTCATAAAAACTACTTTAAAACATAACCAAATGACAGCAAAGCGTGGAGAATGAGATTGACTTACAAAACAAAAGTAGTCCTACTCATCATCATCATCATCATCATCATCATCATCATCATCATCATCATCATCATCTGCGTTGCCGAAAAAATAATAATAGTAAAATAAGCTCAGTGGTTAGAGCATCACTGGCTGCAAGTGAAGGTCCCTGGTTCGAGTCCTGGTGGTGACAGTCAATTTTTTCTTCAGACTTTTCCCGTTTGTCTCTTTCCCTCAAAAACCAGTTAAAATAAAAAATGAAAATAAAAAACGGTGTTTAAATGCAGCTGTGTAAGCAGTAGATGCACAGTGTGACTGCCATGTACATGTAGGTCTCCCCAATGTCAGGGATGTCCTTCTTTAGAACAAGAGTTCGGACTTTTGTTTGTTAGGGCGCGTTACATGTACATGTACATGTACATGTACAATGTACATGAGGATTGTACTATTGTACACAGCTGCCCGAGCATAGTGCACTCCTACAGTATCAGTATTGGCTATAATATTTTACTGACAACTTACAGCTACACTGTACACTGTACACTGTACTCCAGTCTTCCATTTTCTTGATTAGATGTGACCAGGTTGTCGAATACAATGATTATGTAGACCTGCTAGGTATACATGTAGATCCAGCACCACCATTATTCTGTCAAGAAGATCACACAATGTAGATCTACATTGTGGAGTGGAGGAGATGCAGAGGATTCGAATGTTTTCGAACCCATCCTATCACGGCACGTGTGCGCGCATTCGCGCACCATTGCATCGTCGACGCACTAGCCTGGGTTGCAAGTAATAGTTATGTAGATGCTACTCTCACTCTTTCTCAATCTGCAGCTCTCTTGCACAGTTACCGTGGTTACATGTGCGTATAGGCTATGGGCGCAGACTTGACCACGCGTTCGGATTTCATTGAGCAGTGCATGTGGACGTGTACGTGGTGTAGGTCTACTCCTGGATCGGGTACCGGGTACGGATGTCCCCTCGTCACTTGGAAATTTCCCCAGTGCTTCCCCGGCCACCAATCTCCCGTGTAGTCTGTAGATAATCTACATGGTGTACTACATGTAGTAGTAATAGTATGCTGGTGAAGACAGACAGAACTCTTTCTGACCCTTTGCCCATCACCGCTGGCGTACCCCAAGGTTCCCATCTCGGCCCGCTCCTTTTTAACCTGTGCATCAACTCCTTTCCTGATGCCCCTGCTTCTAGTACCCTATCCCTTTTTGCTGATGACTCTAATTTAATTCTTGTTTCTCCAGCAAACACCTCACTTCCTATCCATCATGCATTGCTCCAGACTGACATTGATAAGTGTTGTCAATGGTCATCAGCTACTGCCATGACGTTTAACACCAGTAAATGCGTCCACCTACCCTTTCAAAAATATGCATTAGCCCCCGGCCCGTCATCCCCCTTGACAATGAACGGTGTGCCTATTCAGGAAGGTGATAGCCACTGTCATCTCGGCGTGACTATCACTCCTTCACTAAATTTTTCTGACCATATAAAATCTATCACCCATAAGTTTCGCAGTCGTGTTTTTCTGTTGCGCCATATGGCCCATTTCCTTTCTGCTTCAACCGTGAATTTGCTCTACAAGTGTTACGTACGACCACTGTTAGAATACGCAGTCCCTGTCTGGTCATTCGCCGTATCCCATTCAGATTCGCTTACGTTAGACCGACTGCAAGCCGTTGCTGCTCGTTCATATCTGCTTTGTAAGACCCGGCACCCTCCTGAGTGGGAAACCCCGAAGCAGATTCTTAATCGTACTTGTGACTGGTCATCCCTGAAGTGGCGTCGTCAGATTCTGTCCTTGCTGTATTTTCATCATGTCTTTTACCAGTTTCCGTCTTTGCTAATTCGTTTCAAATTCAATGTATCCCTTAGTTGTCGTCACCCGTCCTCTATAGTTTTACCTCGTTCTGGCGCCCATTTCCTTAAATCCCCTCTCTTCAGTTTATCTGTGGAATGGAACAAACTTCCAGAACACATCCGCTGCGTTCAGTCCTCTGTCAATTTTCGCATTGCTCTAAAGGCTCATTACTCTCAGCATAGATATTCTGTGACTGGAATTCCGAACTTTTCCGTTTGAGAAATTTTTTTTCCTTGAAATTAATCCTTGCTGGGTTTTTTTCATCTAAATGTCCCGCTATTATCTGCAGAGGTGATTTCTTCCCTCGTCGATTTCTTTCCTGCTTTTATACCTCGATATTTAGGTACTTGTTTCCCTTCTTCCCATGCTTCATCTTCCACTCTCCTCTCCCCATTTCCCCATTTTTCTTGCGATATTTATGTGGGAGACTTCCGTGATAAGCATCCATTTGCTTTTGGAGAATCCTTTTAAATAAATACAATACAATACAATACAATACTGGTAGTACTAGTAGTACTCGAAGCACGACTCCCGGACTGCCCGCGCAGTCATTTACACCTACACGAACTACAGAAACTACTTACTGCAGTCGCGCATATTCTCAAAATCATTCTATGATCAACACACAATACACGTGCTTCGCTTCATTTCCATTATTCGCTGTTGGAGTGTTGCCTACAGCTATCTAGTACAGAAACATTTCAACACGCAAAAACCAACAAGGAATCAATCTGATGGTTGATTATTTTTCATTTTTTGATATCCCCCGAAACGTTTCACAAAAATAATTTTGCAAGTAACTCGCATTGTGTGTTTGTTCGTCCTGTGCCGTGAGCAGGTGAAGCACTTCCAGCTCCAGCCGCTGTTCCAGCCCCAGCGGCGGCACCAGCAGCAGACCCGAAAGCTCAGAAGCCGAAGAGTTTTCACGGCACCAAGCCAGACCTGTCGGTGCTCATCAAACCGCTGCCCAATGGACTGCTCCGCGCCGTGCAGGATGATACACCAGCGGTCATGCCGGTAAGAACTATTAACAATACACTACTAGGGAGCTAGTTTATTTGTTCATTAGTTGAGGGAACGCCTTGGTGTTGCACGCATGGTGGTGGCCTGGCATGAGCGAAACGTCCGAAGCTGGTTGTTGTGTTTCTCAACGCAATTGTGTAGCCTGTCGTAACGCGGACGTGCAAACTTTACTTTACTACAGTCATGTAGTTGAGGGAATGTAAAGGGGAAAGGGTCTGACAAAAAATGACTCTCACCACTAGGACGCGAACCAGGCACCTTCTCTCGAAGCCAGCAATGCGCTCACCATTGACCTATGGTGAAGCTGCTATCCCAGCAACGACCGTTCAACGTTTTCTGCAGACTTCAACTAAATTTTATTCATTTTTGTATCCAGTTATAGCTTGCGTAACTAGCTTGCTGACCAATGTCCTTCATCAGCTTGGGAATCTGTTCAGTTGAACTCGCTAGTATCACAAAACTGCGTACGGTACGGCAGTTTACGCAAGATGTGATAATGTGCCCTGGGATGATGCCTGATAGAATGGAACGCCCATCGAATTTTTTTCTAACATTTTTAGATCTATACACAGTAAAATGTTTTCAGGCAGCACCAAAGAACACAATGAGTTAATACATCATTAACACTAGATCCACACATGGACTGTAAAAGCAGAAACTTTCGGTTGTGTAATTTTTTTGGTATTCTCCAAAATCGGCGGTTCGGTGCAGGGACATTTTCGGTAAACCAGATTTCCAGGTAAGCGTAAGGGTGCTAGTACCGAAAATTTTCAGAATTTTCGGTGCGTTTTATTTTATGTAAAAAATTGCCGGCACTGTAGTTACCGAAAAAATAATAATAAAAAATTAATTCACGGTTCGCGTGAGACTCGGCTGGAAGCCGGGTTTCCGCATCCGTAGGAGCGCCACCACCCTTCAAGGATCAAGACGCAGATACAGCTCCTAAAGCGGTGGGAGGTGAGTAGATCATAAAAATACGCCACCGAAAATTTCTGCTTTTCAGTGTGTGAAAATCTCTGAACTCCAGTACTGCGTGATCTTACTAGAGTTATCTCGATTGGTGCTGACTCGACGGTTGTTATCGTGTCGACTTCTTCACTTCAGATCGGCAGCAGTTTTGACTTGGATTGTCACATTACACCGGGCGGTGATGCCAACGCCAACATGCAATGGTTGAAGAACGGACGGCGATTCGTGGACAGCGCCAGGGCCAAGGTACGCAAACTAAGATGTAGCTCTCACTTGATATGGATAGTGTTAGCAGTGTGCGGGATGTGTGTGTGTGTGTGCGTGCGTGCGTGCGTGCGTGTGTGTGTGTGACACCATGGAGTGATATTGAAGGTGATGCCAGACTATAACTCTCTGTAACAATGCAATGAATAAAACGAAGTGCGCATTCATAGCAATGTAAAAGATAAATGTACTGATTTCCAAAATTAAAACGCTATTTGTTTTATTCATCGCCATTTTACGTTTCCTGTCTCGTTGGCGATTGTTCAAACAACCCTCTGTGTCATGCATTTAAAACTGGAACCTGAATATTCACTGTGCGGTTGCATATTGCATTGTTGTGTGTCATTGCACCCATAGGTGATCGGCTGGCTCAGCGGCAACCGGTATGAGGACTATCAGATCCGGTTCTTCAACTTCACTCACGACGACGCCGCACACTACACGTGCATGGCGCCGCAAGGCAGCATCAACGCAACTCTGGGAGGTATGTGAGCGGTGTCAGTACCAGATTTTTCCGCAGTATAAGCAAAACCCAGATCTTATGCTGCTTTTCGCACCCAGCTCTTACTTACAGGGGAGTTGGCCTTTATCAATGCTGGGGAGCTTGCACATCATTGTGAGACAGATCATTTGTCGCGAAAAACAGCGATCTACCCTGTATTTCACGGTTCCTTTGATCAACGTAGTATGGGCCTTATCGACTTTTTCGGTTGAATTGTGAGTGTTTAGAGTGTGGCGTATATTTCGAGGGATGCGGTAGTTTTAGTTCCTAGCCTAGTAACTCGAACTACCATGCATTGTGCATACTCTGCAAAGTGCTTAGCTCATCCAAACCTTACACCCAATCACACAGTACGTTATCTCAGGAAAGGCAGCAGTAAAACACGAGCATGTGGACCTTGTGTCTGAAAGAGTACATGATGATGTGTTCGTATTAAGATTGTGGCCGCCGCAGTTAGACCTTGGACATTCCACCCTCAGGACTAAGCTAATCCTAGAGGGTGGTGCCGTTCTCACGGCAGATGCGGAAAACTCGGCTTCCAGTCTCAAGCGAACCGTGAAATTTTTTATTTATTTTTTATTAAGCTGATACAGAGGTGGGGATGAGCCAGTTGAAAAATGATTTGTTGGTCAAAATGCATGTGCTTCATTGCAATCGGTTCCACCAGTCACTCTGAGCTCCACCGATGAGGTCAAACAAACTACCTTTTCAGAAATTGAGGTGGGGATGATACGATCAGACCCAGGTGCTCAAAACCGACATTTCCATTTTCTTCTTCCATTTTACCCTCCCCCTCCCCACTATGACATGTATTTTGAAGTCTAGAATAAACGTCATGCCCCTCCCCTGGTTCCTTGGAAAACATCTGAATGTACAGAGTTGTAAGGGGCCGTCCGGGGTTACCGATTGTTTTTACAAAACGAAAAGTTTTAGTATTTTTCAGCCCCCACCCACACACCCACCCACCCACCCACCTTTTCTGCAGGTAAAACGAATTCCAATAAAATATTGATGTCAATTTTCGACACCCAGAAGTAACTGGGCATTCTTCATCAGCATTCAATAATTATTTTCAAAACGAAACTCCATCAAACCCACCCACCCACAAACGAAAACATTTCGTTTTGAAAATATTATTGGTTAACCTTGGACGGCCCCTAACAAAGTAGAATTTTTTGTTATCATTCTCTTTTTGATTGTACATTTGTATCTTTCTGTTGTCATGACTACTGTGTCTCCGCAGTGCCACCGTACGTCCTCGACAACGTATCCGACGTGCAGATGTTTGCCGGTGACACGCTACAGCTGCCGTGCCCCGTGTCCGCCTTTCCGCCAGTAGTACACACGTGGGTGGACCCCGCCAGGAACGTCCTGGACCAGAAGGGCGAGGAGCTGCGCATCACGAACACTCCGGCCTCGATGAACGGCACGTTTGAGTGCGAGGGACGCAACAGCATCGGTCAGGCCTCGCTGAGAATCAACGTGCTTGTCAAAGGTGAGCTAGCAGATTTATTTACTTGGTTGGCTGTCTGCCGTGTAAGCGAATCAACGAGCATGAGGTTTGTCATCCAACTTTGAAGAAAACTTGTTTGGCTTGATGATATTTGTGCCTGATCTGGTCATTACAGCTATGCTTGGCAACTGAAGACTGTGGTTTGATCAACCCACTCTGCCTGCATAATGCCCAATGCAATGAGGACCATTCTGTTGAAGTAATATTGTTGTCAGTGAGTATTGGCTTGCACCCAGCACGTGAAAACGAAAACCAATGCCTGTGGCATCTGCTGATGTCAACCAGTGAACAGGGTTTCACGATATTATGGCAAATAAGCAGTGCTGGGGCCTGGGAAAAATGTTGGGTGTTCAGACGTGTGCCTGCACCAAGTACCAAGCAATCAAATCTGAACCCGTTTTCTCTGCATTAGTGGCTTGCAGTGCACTGAAATGATGTCTTCTTGCTGCTGCTGCTGCTGCTGGTGTGTGTGTGTGTGTGTGTGTGTGTGTGTGTGTGTGTGCGGGCGGGTGTTTTTTTGGCGCACTGCAGAGAGGCTTCAGTGGGTGAAGACAAGCCCCAGCAAGATCGTGAGTCGGCCACTGAGCACCGTACAGCTTGAGTGCCACGCCAGCGGATACCCGCGCAGCGAAGTCCTCTGGACGGTGCAGAAACACGGCAGGCCGCTGGAGCGTGTGGTGACAAACGAAACGGACGGCGTTCTGACTCTGTTCATGGTGGCGGAGTCGATGTCTGGCAACTATACTTGCGCCGTTCGCAGCACTCTGCCATGCTGTCCTGACGAGCAAGCGCAGCCTCCACTCCTGAGAACAATCCACTTGAGCGTGCGGGAAAGCTCCGGCATTGACCCACCGACTCGTAAGTCAAGGAAAATAGCATGTGGGCAAATTCAAAAAACCAACCCCGAAAATATGTATAAAATATGTATGCATTGACACATGTTGGAAATATTGAATTTTGTGGTGCTATTTGGTAGATAATGTTCTCGAGAGCATATTTGCCCAGTATGGCATATCCAATCGCGTCCGAAAGTCCCGAAATCACCCTTGAACGGGATGCAACATTGCCGGAAACGTAGTTGTGCTACTGGAGCTGATTGCCAGTTAGTTGTAGAACGTCAGTACTGTCGGTCAGTGTCGTGCAATCTTATCGCATGAGCTGATTGTTTAGTAACTGGTGGTGTTAGTGGACAGTATAGCGTAACTTGTAGCTTATCGGTCCTCTTTTCTGCATATAAACGAAGTTCTGTAGTTCTTTCTTTCGAAATGCACAGTTGAGGTCTTTCTCTGTTCACGGAGTACTCGATACCCGACCGAGTAGAGCTTTCTTACACAAGAAAAACAACTACTATAAACCCAGGAACGTGCGCAGTTTTTGCGATGGGTGTAAAATCGCAAAAGTAAGTGGGCGTGAAACGCGAGACTAGACTCGAGTCAATCATTGAACTGACTCCAATCGCAAACGTTTGCAGGTGCAAACTGGTTTGTCATCGCAATTCGCAAACTAAAACGGGCGCAAACGATTCCGGGTTTACAGCAAATGGATCGTCCCTCTTGTTAATGTATAACATCGGGCTACCTTCTTCTTGTCTTGCTCTCCCCACAGCCTGTCCGGATGGAGACGTGACGTGTATGGATGACTCCAGCGCACCATCGTCACGGGGTTATTGCTCAATGCTGGCCGCAGCGACGCTCGCACTCGCATCACTGCTTGCCGTGGCCTAGAGCCGCTGTGTCTGCGCCGTTGTGTGTGTGTGTGCTTGCGTAGCACAGTACTCAACATAGCCGCTGTGTGTGATCAGTAAGTCCTGCTTGGCAAGCCGCTCTATCCAGACTAACATGTGTTATTCACTCATCGTGTACAGTTTGCCCTTACTGAACATACTTTCAATCTTCCACTGTCTCCAGTGCGATAAACTACGTATGATAGTTTGATCCGACGATTACGATAAGAATGATAATTTTCAATCCCCCTAAACTCCCCTCAATTGCTATGCATTGCGCAGCCTGGAGTAAGAACGATCCTTTTTTTGGATTCCCAAGCAAGCGCAGTCCATGTTATAAATAATTATAATCCTGGAACACATGTCTAGAAGCTAGCTAGACAACTTTTCCATGATCGTTGACCGCTAACCTATGTATACTTCTCATATGATTGTCTTACCCTCCGGTATTCTCAAGATCAAACTTCGAAAGTAATTTTCTAAATCATTGATGCTATGAAGCCATCCTGACAGAGGCCATCGTAGTGAACATTTGGGTGGTGCGTTGATGAACAGTGTGTTGCTGGAGGCTGGGCGAACGGGGAAGCCTAGTTCATAACAGTTATTCAGCTGCGTGCGGGCTAGTATTCAATTACTTTAGGGCTAATGTTTAAAAAAATTCTGAAATTAATGATTAAATTATCTCGAGAGATTCACTCTCCCATAGAGCATACTGATTAACCTTAAACATAAACTTCTTGCTCGGGTAGCCAGTTTCAAACACATGGTGGCATTGATGAATAATACGCCGATCCAGTTTCGAGTTATTGGCATTTCTGAACTGCAACTTTCACGTATTGGCAAGTGTCTAGGTTATAGTTTATGTGGGCAGTTAATCCGTAAGGCTGAAACGTTTGTTGGCGACGGTTGAAAGTCCAGTCTCTAGAATCATCTGCTCCGTGAATGTGGCTATGCAGATGTTTTGCCTAGCAAGCATCACTGATAACTATTGTCGTGGAAATTAAAAACCGTTGAGAAGTCAAGCGGGGACCGGGCGCTGACCTTGCAGTCAAGAGCATTGCTGCTCCGTTTCTACCGTATGTATATGAACTACAGTGCATGTACACGCTAAAAGTAGTTAGGGCGCCGGGCCCCGTCATCTCATCGGATTTCAATGTCCACGACAGTAAAGAACTGTGGCTGCAGCAATCAGAATCACAGGCTATTGACAGGGTAATAGGGGTCGGATTATGAAATTGATCATTATTTTCCTTCCCCATCCACTCGTGTTCTACGCACGCAAACCCTAAGCCGTAGACCTTCAAATTGACTGGCACAGGCGCGCGTATGCGTATCCTTGGGCCAAAGCACGTGCGCATGCCTGCACGCACACAAACGCCCACACACATGCACGTACACACACGCACACAATCATGCACGCACACACACGCACGCACACACACACACACACACACAAAAGCACGCACACACACAAGCACGTGCACACTTCTGCAGCAGAAGCTGGATGGCATCAACATGCGGGCACTGGGCTCTCTTGTGTGGTTAAAACATCGTGACATAGTAGTAACACGGTGGATACACAATCACTTATCAATGTAAGCACGATAGCGGAACTCAACAGCACAAATTATAGTTTTTACAGCGGATAAGAGATTCAGCGACATTATAGGTTGTGTGCCACACGTGGTCCATTGCCGGGTGTTAAAACATTTAGAAGTCAAATTGTCAATGACCCTAACTACAAGGGTCTTGGTCACGAGCGTGGTCTCTAAGCAATGGTGGAAATGTTATGGCTCGTTATTTAGAATTTCAACTCATATCGGTTGTGGGAAGGGGAGAAGAATTTTAAAAATTGCTCCGATCAACTTGTTGCTGAATAACGGTTCCTATACTTAAAGGTAAACTGTATACTCAGCAGAAGACACCGGAGTAACTGCGTGAAGGCTGGCATAATTCCCGGAAAATGTCTTGTCTCAGTGCATGAAAACGATGCACAATAATGATAATAATATATGGGACGCGGGAGCACCGAGCAATCGCCGGTCTCTTCCAAAGGCTATATTTTCTGTTATAATAGTTGTCTCAATTGATTATCGTCAACGGCCATGTGAAATGGCACAGCATAGTGGGGGGTGCTGAAGCAAGCACTTCGGGATTATGAACTTGTGATCACTTGGATCTTCGTCAACGGCCGCGTGAAATGTCGATGGATAGCGGGCGAGCCAGAGCAAGCACCCATGAATTCGTGATCAAGCGCAGAGCAAACACGTCCAGATCATGAACTCGTGATCACCTTTAGTGTCTGTGAGGGCGCTGCGTCATGTGAGCTCGTGAGCAGGTAGTGCTCTCCGTTGATCTCGACGTGCTCCACGTCCCAGACCTTGTTCAGAGAGAAGGGCATGTAGGCCTGAAAGCCCAGGATGCCCTTCCAGGCGTACAGGTAGGACGTGCGCTGCGGGTTTTCCAGCTCCGGCGTGGAGCGGCTGGTCAGGGCCAGCATGGAGCGACCGCACACCGACACATATTTCACACCGGTGCTCTTGTCCGTCTCGATCTCCTGGAACTTCACGAAGCGCCGCTGCAGAGAATCATACCTGTAGATCGGCGCGGTCAGCTGAAACTTGAGCGGCGGATCTCGCTCCATTCGTTGACTGACCAGGGAGGAGAATACCACATGCGGCGTGCCCTTGAGTAAGAACGTCTCGAGCTTGCTTACGCCCTCGGCTGGTATGGTCTGGTTGTCGTCGAACGTGCCCGTCGCCGGGTTCCACTTGTAGACGAGCACGCTGCCCTGTGTAGAGCGCTGCGGCGTAGAGTCCATGCTGTTCGAGATGAACAGGAAGTCCTCGTTCGTCTCCGGCGCGTGGATGTGCTTGACCTTGGTGGCGCCGTGCGAGACCACGCGGAACACGCTGCTGTAGCGCAGCGCGCCGGATTCCTTGAGCTCGTAGACGGTGGCGAACGCCGTGTAGGCGCAGTCGTCCTGCCGGTCCTTGACCTCGCTGCACGGGATGTCGTCGCGGTACTCCGCCACGCCGACGAACGTCCGGCTGCCGATGTGAAAGACGTCGAACTGCTCGCCCCATTCACTGGTGACATCCACTTGCGCAATGACACTGGAATCGGCCTGTACCCAAAACAAAGCAATACACAGAGACAAAAATTCATCACCAAATTCACGTCATTGTAAAATGAATTGATAATAGAACAAATTCACCTGTCCCCACCAGCATTCCAGTCATGGACCTTGACTATGGGGGGGGGGGGGGGGGTATAGTGACATGCATAAATCTGGCATAATCAGAATTATGGCTTCTGGACGCTACACGACCCAGCCCTGCCCCCTTCTCTCCCCCCCCCCCCCCCCCCCGTGCTAAAAGATTAAGAAGTATGTAGCACATAAAAATGTTAACTTATGGTTGTAGTGATTGCGTTTCTCACCTGAATCATACGCTTCTGATGATCCCAGCGATCCTGTCGCCACTGGAACACGACAATGTTTCCGATGGTCTCGTGCGGATCCTGTCCGCGATCCAGCACGGCCAGGAACTCGATGCCGTTGTAGTTGAATGCCTTTGCATAGCCGGCGTTGCAAATGCTGCGTGGCAGGTGGTCGTACGCGTGCCAGCCTCCCTCGCGCCCCCACCGGTAGACGATGCTCAGTTTGCAGCGGCGTGGCACGGGCGCATTGTAGTTCATGCGGCTGGCCACGACGAACGGCTCGTACTGCTGCGTTGTGGGCGACTCCCGACGCTCGTCTTCGGATAGGCGGTCGGTGATCAGCATGCGGAATGGCTCCAGGTCCACGATGTGCGAGAAATCGAAGTTCTGGTAGTGGTCGATATATTCGACGCTACATTGACCGCCTGCGATGCACAACCACCAGAATTGCACAGAGTCAACACACACTTAGAGATATGATGCTTTTGTTAAAAACCGGGAAAGGCCGTCTTGGCGTAACGGTTTAATGTCATTGAATAAATTTGCTCCTGTTTAAGTAGCTGGTGTGTTGCAGCGCCACACCTCACGTCTAGTCGTCCTCTGACTGCAAAGTGTTTTGTTCGAATTGGATATTTCCATCAGGTCGGTGCTGTCTTTAACCTGGTTGTAATTGATTAATCATCACCGTTTGAGTTTTGACACTCGGCAATAAAATGCCGTTTCCAGAAGTTGCTCGACAGAGTTCCCATTGATTACTGTGTGCTGTGTGAAGCATGCAATGTCTTCAGCACACGAGTGACCAATCAGGCTCTAAGCGTTACTACACAACTCGGTTACTGGTCTCTGTTATGTAGCAGCAATCAATATCCCAAGCTAGCCCCCAACCTCCACTCCTGATGCAATACTCACATCTACCAATTCTGGAATCTCTAACTTGGTTATGTTACGCAAAAATCATTAATTTTAGTCAAATTTTCTTCCGAATTTTCCCATTTGAGTCTTTCCCTCAAACCAGTGAACCAGTGAATAATCATTTTACCTTTAGCAATGATCTACGTGTGCCTTCTCCACTATTCCGTGTCTGACACAGTATTCCGGCGCTGTTATGTATTTGTAGCAGTACTCAATATCCCAAGCTATCTCCCAACTCCCGTGCCTGACACAGTATACTCACTGTTCAACCAGTGATGTTATGTAGCAGTACTCAATATCTCGAGCTACTAGTATCCACCCAACCTCCATGCTTGACACGGCATACTCACTTTTTCTCGGTTCCGTCCACCGCTCGCCATCGCACACTTTTAGCGCCTTTGAGTCCGGGTTGTACCAAGTGAGACCGATATTGGCGGGGCGGCAGGGCATAGGCATGCTGGCTCCCACCAGCGCCCGGTTGTTTTGTCCATGGCCACGGATATTTTGTCCTGCGATAGTGGAGCAGACGTGGAGCAGTGTACAGAGGGTGAACAGCCGGTAACATCTTATGCTAAAAAAATAGAGCATTGAATGTCCTTTCTAAAATGACTGGCCTAATGAATGTCTTCGCTTGGCTTAACTGTGTGAAAACGACTGTTATGCGATTGAGACCGATGGTGTGTGTGTCCAAAAGACTCGGATAAACCACACCACCGCTAAATTCCAACAGTGAGATTCCTAGTTTGATAACCAAAAGTTGAATTCAGGCACGAATTAATAACATAGCCATTCCCACATAGTCTTATTGACTTCCCAAATACACTGTCAGATGGGAAGTTTTCAGATTGCAGTTGCTCGCTTCACGCAAACCATAGCATATTCAATGCACACACACAATGTATTTACTACGATTCCCTTGAGCAATCCACGTGTCATAGCATGAGAAAACTCTGTGGGATTCTACTTGGCCGAATTTGTGCCCTGGACAAGGCGAGTCTCGAACATTCGTTGGTAACTAGATAAAAAAAATGAAATTCTCATCTTATTTTATTGGTACAAAATTGGGAACCAAAAAGTAGCATCAGACAACAAGCGACTAAAAGTGTTTCGGAGTACATGAACAAGTACCAGCAGCACAAATATACTCACTTTGTCTTGCTGCGTCTGCCGAGTGAGATGAGCAGGCGAGAGCGTTGGCCTCGGCTGGGTCCGTGTAGTAGCTGAACTCCGAGATGACTCCCTGCAAAAGAAAATAGGATACAGGATCACGCACACGCAGAGGACACTTATTAGTCTTGTCATGATCGTTTCACGCCCAGAAACGAGTTTGACCAGGCGCACGGATCTGAATTTCACAATTCCCTGCATTTCTGACATCATAACCTTTACCCCACTAGCGCTAGTCATCAGCACTGCAAAAATTTTAATCATAAGCAGTTGGCAGGCAGCTTCAGTAAATACGTGTGAGGATCCAGATAAATAATTCCATTCAGCTCCAATTAATTTTGTAAAGGAATATGAGCAGAGGAGCAAAGCCGTCACGGGTATTCTATGTGGGTATGCGCTTGGCGTACTACCCTGTTGATGCTGTCCTACGAATGTGTGAGTTTTGACAGCAGGATGATTTTTGGTGTTGAGTTCTGTTGGCAGCTGATACCGAAGAGATAGCTCATCAGCAGCCAAGCCTCTCGAAGCAGCCATGTTTGTCTGGGACCGCAATGCAATTTTCTTCAAATTATGATGTTATTATGGCCGTCCTGATTCAATCATGTTCCATGTCTTAGCGCCGGCAGTGTCGCAGTGATTCAGATACAAGGAGGCCCAACAGGAAAACAGGGCCCGTGTCGCTAATTGATCAGCTCAAGATGAACCTGGACGCAGATATCATCGGTGTTTTGCTCCGTCATTTCCCCGCGGCACGTTAAGATAGTGTACAAAGTTGCTATTCCGTGGCAAGGACGTGTTCTATTTTCGGTGCGTCTTTATCAGATCGTAATTTTATCACGTCGCCCAAGTGGCACAATTCCCTGTCATCCTCAGAGTAGAGTATCGACAGGCACTAGAGATACACGCAATAGATAGCACGACTTGCCAAGGATGGCGCTTTCGAATCATAAAACTGATTAGCGCCTACCCAACGCTGAACGGTCCGTGCCCCTCGGATCAGCAAGACGCACCGTCACCACAAATGCAATCAGCGGAATTTCGGAAACTGCATTAGCACGTTGTCAGTTGGCTGGCTGGCTGTCGGAGGTGGACAAAGAACCGTGCGAGTAAACATGTCCTCAAGACGCAAATCACAAGTGCGCTACAACCACCAATATGCCCACAATGACTCTAGTGAAGCCCAAGCTACACAAAATGCCAAATGAATCTCATACAGGGCATACCGCGTACATGATAATGAATGGCGTCTTGTTCTTGATCTCCTAAATTACTCTTCGGATCACTCTAAAAGTATTACTGATTCATGGCGGGAGCTTGCTGGTGACAGGTCGCGTGCATTTCATGTTCTTACTCAGGGCAAGTATTTACAGTGGCAGAATTTACCCCCCCCCCCCCTTCACCACACATAGAAGAGCTATGCCAACGTCCCGTATACTGGACACTTGGGCGTTGGCTCAGAGTGCACCAACTTGTACGCAAGGCTTTTGCGGGCTAGCATTTGTCAATGGCAAGTTCCCACGATCATGTCATCGTCTTGCAGGCAGCATGGGCGAACGCCTAAGCGTTTACAACATTGGCACATAGACTAACATAATGTCTGGGGTAGTTGCTAGAAAGTCTTCTGATGGAAGTCTAGACCTTGAAATACCTGTCGTTCTTGATAAACAAACGCCCGCAGGTCTTCTTCTCAAGAGATCATTCTCAGAATAGAAGCTGCCCGAAATTCGGCAAGCACTTTTTCAAGTTAGTTACACGGGAGTGGGGGAGCGGTTGAACCAGGAGTGGCAGTAGGCGAGCAAGACCCTACTCCACATGTTTGTCTGCCCATGAGCGACACCGCCCTGTATCCACATCGACAGTGTCACCAGGTGTCTCTGACGACCTGCGAGGCGCTGAAAGAGCGGCGCGTTTTCAGATTGGGTTCTGGATACCGGAACGCGCGCATAACCGAAGCCGATTTTCTCACCAAAGGCAAGCGCATTGTGTGGTGCAGGCCTTCACTGGTCATTCCGAACTTGCTCGATTTTCGGCATTGAAGCGTGCCACAAAACCGGAACGCATATTCGAAGCCGATTTCCTCACTAGAGGCAAGTGCATTGTGTGGGACAGGCCTTCACGGATGCGTCTCACTCGATTTCCTGAGTTGAAACGTGCGAGCCAAGGATCCTTTTCCTGTGGCTTCAATCCCTTTACACACTACCACCCACCGTACCAGTGTCCATCCATCGGCTTCGCTGACAGTTACCCTCACAAGATGCCGAACACGGTTATTCTATTTTCACCGCGAGACCCCAGATAAGAATTTGCTTTTTGTCTCTCTCATCGGCTGTGTGGTCGCAGAGTCTGCGAGTCTTTTGAGCTGCCACGCCGACTAGCGGCCCACCTCATCCAATGTCCGGGTGTGACCGACTGCGCAACGGTACTGTTAATGTTCTGAGTGATGAGCAGCTCTGGTGAACTCACTGCAGAGACACAAGTGTGAGATTAGCACTGGTGAGAGCTTTCGAGTCCGGGTGTGTGCACACAGGATAGTCGCTTGTTGAACACAACTGCCAGCGGTTGCAATCTTGGTCGGAGAGTGACAATTACATTCGCAACGCAAGTAGGCGATTTAGTGTTGTCACCTCGGAGAATAGTCAGAGCACGAAGCAATCGAAGGAAGTGACAAGCAGTGTGCGAGCACTGTGAGAATCATGCCAACACAATTAGCCCAAAGACCCCATTCATTCCAGATGTAGAGCAAAGGGTGATGAGATCGTCCGGTGCCAATCTGCACTTCTACTCCCTTTAGCGGAGCACCAACCTGCTTTCGCACTGAACACACACTATCACTGCATACTAGCAGTAGTACTGGGTTTAGAGCAATGTGCGCTCAATACGCTGTGTATCCACTCAACTAGATCCCGCTGATTGAGTTTCCTGACATCAAAACCACCACGCAGTGCATGTGGTACTTCCGATGGAAATTTCGACTGTTGCTGCGCGGTGCCTAATTGAAAAGCAGGATGCAAAGGGGGTCAGGTTCTCATGTTTTCATGTTCTACAGAATCTACGGAAATAATCAAATGTGCAGTCAAAGCAGGGTATTAACACGTGTACATAATCTGGTTATGTAATCTTGATATTATTGATGGTATATCGTACATGATTGTACATCTACCAACAGTGCCTCTACAACAATAATGTTGCCATTTCCCGGAAGACCTACAATGTTTAACCAAACATTTAGCTCCCACCCGGAGTGGAGTTTGACATGCAGTTTAACATGCAGATGCACCCGTGGCGAAACAATCCCCGCGGCAACGTCGCAACATGACGCCACACCATCGGCCTTTTGCGCGAAGCGTAACTCGAACACACTGTACTGCTTTACATGACATTAACCGAAGCTCAGTGGAAGCACTGCATGCCTCTCAGTGGTACTTGTTTGACGTTGTTGTGACGTTAACTCGAGTTAAACCTGTAGCAACAAAGTGGGGTTATGCACCGCGGAGACTGATCCGATTTTCCCAGTCGTCTAGGCTGTGTCTGCAGTAACATCAACTCAAATTTCAACTAATACACACCTCTTTAAAAATGTTTACCAGGGTGGCTGCAAAACTAAATAATTGTGTTAATCTGTTGTGACGGACCGCACTGGGGGACCCTCAGAGGTCCAGATTCTATTTTCATGGCCAACTTCGCCTATTGTCAGTGTCAAGGGATTGGGTTTCGCTTGTGTGTCTCCTCGAACAGGCCTCTTGCAGTACACGGCAAATTGGCGTGTAGACATGACGCCCCACAGCAAACATCGTCAGTTCAGGAATGAGGACCAACGGCATAATTACGTTGGTATGCTGGAGAGATGAAGAGGTGGTAACATTTGTCCTGTGCCCTGAGGGCGTTCTTGACCCGTGCGCCTCTCTTTGCTATCGGATATGCGTTACCTCGCTGAGTCCTTGCGCTGCGTAATTGCCTTTTGCTCGTGTTACAAGTCGCGCTGGTAGTAATAAAGCAGTCGTCTTCAAATTGGCGGCCTTCAATTCTAAGCTGTTTTCGTGTCACCTTACACCAGCAACCGATATCTGCAAAGGAACTCATTTCAACTCTCGAGCTCACGTTGCATGGCAGATTGCACTCGTGTTCCGTCAATGGACTGGTCTGCATAATATATTGCAGTACAATCATACTGTGTTCCATAGGCGTACATTTTCTGTGTTGGTCTTTGAGAGCCGACAAGGCTCAAGCAGATCTTGTCACTTCCATTTAAACTGACTTTGGATTCCCTGCGATCTTTCCAATCTAAGAATGCTTTGCCTGCTGCGACAAGAGGTATAGTGATAGACACATGCACGGTGGCAGGGACAACTAGCATCCATCTACACGTACACGTACATGCTCGCTCAGGAGACGTTTCACTGACTGGAACCACTTCTATCGTAACACCTTGCGCTACTTTCGTAGTTTCTTTGTCGCTTTGGCGAACCATGTTTTCTTGTTTGCTCTCTTAATACTTAGTTGGCATATAAGAAAATTGCCATGTTCGGTGAAGGACATTCATCTCTAGGTATCAATCATCCGCACAAGTCACAGTCATAATTATGGCATGATTTGGATCGCCAGTGCGGCATTGCAATCCACATGCTGTAAACGTGAATACCAGCGAAACACTAGTCACTGACCACGTGCCTTTGGATCGCAGTTCCATTAATAATTGCTCGACCATAACCAGTTCTGTAATGCATGGCGTAGCTGCTCATCTCATAGCCATCACATCCTGTGCAAGCCTAATTAACGCTCTGACAGCAGAATGTCACATTGTGCACGCCACTGGTCACACAGTCTTGACTATGGCTCCAACACACCAACAAGAATCATCCCTAGCATGGCAAAACCTAGCGGCGTCAGGATCTCCCAGTTTCTGACTGGCGACGCCGGTGAAATTCACTTGCCAAACATTTGTCGACAATTCAAGTAAGTTCGCGAGATGACCGACCGTCCACCAATGACACGATGCCATACACTCACTCTATGTTGTTGCCTAGTAGTTGTGAACTCCACTCCTTGTAGATCTACTAAGCGTACCTCACCCCTTGCCGATAATTACTGTAGCATACCAGCTATTATTAAAAGTCACTTCAAGCCTTTAGTGATCACTTCGCAACTGCACTACTGTTTACTGCGCTGACCGATGGGTAATACTCGCGTGGACAATGGAAAACTCATCGCGATGACGCCAGGAAAGGAAGGAATGCCCCAAGCATTTGTCAAAGAGAATGGATAGCAATTTGTGGCATGCCACGAACATGGAACATGTTGTGTAGCGTGACTCCGCAGCAAAGGGACCTTGTCAACGCCAATTAGGCATTATGCGCATAATTGGTTCCGGAATCATTGCAATCCAACGGGCTGGCTGGCTGGCCTGTATGTAATCCTTGCTGCGTGTAGTTATGAGCATTATGTGCATCGTGTGCGTGGGTTAAATGAATTAGTGGCTGACTGCTGTTCTGTGTGTCCGTCTGCTCTGTTAGCGTAAATCCTGTTTAAAACCTTAGTCTGGTGGGTGGTTTCAGGGACGGGTATACTGTGGCAGCAGTTGCAAACCAATGAACAATGGTTTCCCATAGGTGTTATCATGGTATGGCTTCTCAAAACATCAGCACTTCTACTACTAACGGTTGCTATGAACAGAGTGCTGCGAACTAGCAAGTTCCAACATGTCGTAGCTCAGGAAACACCAGAGCACAGCAAATGCGCAGCGGTGGAAAGGCCACCGCGACTCTTTCAAGCACCCACTCCCCCGGACCAGCATTGTGAATCGTTCCACACTCCAGTACTGCATGGATGTGCTTGGCGCAATTCTTGTTACCCTTTGTACTGCGTTTCCAAGGCAGGTTGGTGCCAGAATTTAGTATCTCAATCGCTCTGAAGTGCCCACTTAAACGCACCCTGATCTCCGCAGTGAGCACGAAATCCTCATGGTACTGGGTTCCCCGTGCGGCCTCCACCCTGCCGCGGGCAGTTTTATAGATGGAGATCTGTTGCCATGCGTTGTTTACTCCCACGTAACTATTGATACACAGGCACGATTTCACCGCGATTTACACCACCCAAGATATTAACAAGCCCTTTCTTCAAGAGTCGCATTCAACTACGCACTCTAACAGAACAGGCTAAAGCATTGCATGTCTACAGCAGAAGAGGCAAAACACAATAAACCGCTATTTAACTCTGCACTCTATGTAATACCGTTTCTGGGCCGTGAATTACAAGTTCACTGGGCTCCGATCGAGGTGAAGCCACTGAAGGCGATCGTGCACTCAACACGCGTTTCTGAGCGCAATTCTGAGCATCGTCCCAAGTGTGACGCTAACAAACCCGTAAATCGTCGAGGCTCGTTGAAATCTCCTGGGGAAAAATATGTTCTGTGTTCCTGGTATGCATCTCATTACAACGATACAACCTAGTGTTAATGACGACGTGGTGGTACTGGTTCTAGAGCACACGACACGTGTACAAAACTGTCCATCCAATCGTAATAATGCCGCGCGCTCGATCCATCAGCAACTTCCGAAGTCCACCGACATCCGCGTGCGCGAGCGTGTGTGTGTGTGTGTGTTCGGCAAAGGGTTAGTTTCGTTTAACGTCCTGGATGGCCTCAGACCCTTTCTACGGCAATGCTGAACATTCCAGGCGTAACATGTGCTAGGTTGTTCTGCAAGCTGTTTAGACTGTCGTAGAACACAGCCGGTACGAGGATGCTCGCTCGTTCAGCGCTTCGGGAAAAGTTTCGTGTTAACGGCTTGTGTAGTGTTCCGATGCGGGTATTTGGAAGAAAAGGTTACACGATTCTCGCGTTCTCGCGTTCACAATGAAAGCAGATTCCTGGCCAGGTGCTGAGTGCAATTGCTGGCTTCAGACAAACTCTTCTGTCATGCCACTGCTGAGGCTAAGTATAATTACTGTGATTGTTGTCAAGATGCGCAGGATGACATAGGCAAGGGGAATACGCGCAATAAGGAGACACCTGCATTTTGAGCAGGACAGTTTCCACATGTTACGACCTGCAAGTGTTTGCTTTCGCTGCATGCTGGCCACTCGAACTCTACCATCATCGCTAATAGGGCACAGCGAATAATTATGTTCGTGTTGTGCATGCATGCACACGGTGAACTGAACTAGACAAATTCGGGGGGAATCGAGCGCTGTGTGAAGGAGCCGTGAGCGAGAGCGCCTCCCAATACCACTCACGTGCACGCAACTACTTTGGTGAGATAACTAGGACATGTAGTTCTGCGCGCCACTTGTCGCGTCCACATGAGACCCCACAGATGGTGTGGGCACACTTCCTGCTGCAGTACCTCGCTGTCCTTGCGTTCTACCAAGACACCCGGTTTAGCACGGGAACCATCACAGAATAGTATGTCCTATCGAACAGCTGAATGTGAAACGGGTATTGTAAATACTGATGATGGAGCACTACAATGCTTGTGTGTTTCTTTCTGGCTTTTTCACTTGACCAACACCCTAGGAGATTATCTCAGCGTGTAAGGGCAGAACACGTTACTCACGATGCCCTTTTCGAGCGATTCCCCTGCTGCCGCAAACATGTCGTTCGCCTTGTACCCCATTCAGGTTTACCGGGTGTGAATGTATGGTGCGTTGGGCAAGATGGTCGAGCCAAAAGGTGGTCCATCGCTTGTCAGTTGCGAGTTACGCAACAGGCGAAGGCGTGAGCTGTCCAAATCGGTGCTATTGTCCTCCCGCCGAACTGATAAGCCCAAGGCCCAACAACGGAGCAAGATAAACATTTCCTCGCCTTGCTCAGCGCACGTATTTTCTGTGAGCCGAAACTGGAAGGCCTTAAGATTGTCATCACTATGGCTAGGTAGACCAATGTCACTTCAGATCCCCGATCCCCTTCACACCTCCCCTGCGTTCCGAATCGGCTTTTGTAACACCTTGCGGTAGGCGCATACTAGCACTATCCTCGTCATTAGAAGCACTTGAGCGAGCGAGCGAGGGGGGGGGGGGGTTGAGAAAGAGAAATAGTCACAAGCCATCGTTGTGTACAGACGGCTCGGTACAGGAAATGTGGCACTAAATTAAAGTCGTTACACGTGTACATATGAGGATTTCGAGTGGCCCGCTTTGCAACATGATCTCCTGGCGGCCAATAGCACTGTTGGCGCTCGTTACTTGGCGGATGGTGTTCACTCGAAATCCAGCCACGCAATTGTTCACGGTAGCCTAGGACTAGCTTGCAACAGTGGTAGTGAGTGACAGCGCCGATTTGGACAGAACCGCAGCTCCAGACGCGCCCAGTGCATCACTGGTTAGCTCTTACCAAACGTGTCCAATCCAATAGGGGAACACCTGAGTAGGCACTGAGACCGTAGAATCTATTCCTCCGGCCATGACCATGGCTACACCTATACGTCAAGCTGGTATTCCACTCTATGTATTTGCTACAAACCATCACATCCCTTATCCTTATTTGGACTGCCCATCACCCCAGTACATATGTAATAGCCGAGCGCCGCATACATGCAGCATGTACAGTACATGTACACGAAGGCAGAACACGAAGGCAGAAACACGCGAGTGGTCAGTTGGGCGGCCGGTTGCGTCGCAAAGATCAGAGAGAGCGAAGCGCGCCAGGGAACCCTGGCACCACGCTCTAACCATTACTGTGTGACAGTGGGGTTTCCACGCGCCTGCAAGCAGCTGCTTCTCCCTAGGAGGTCGCACACCTCGACCGACATCACACTCCTGCGGATTTTAAGATCAGACACCATTGACCTGGGGAATGCCCGAGTAACGTATTGACTTAGTACAGTTCGTGATGACGATATCACGCAGCGTGGTGCCAGCATCACACTGCATATCATTAAAAACGTTATGAACGCATCTTAACAGGTCCAGGTGTCGGGTGCCGTCGCACCAGAGTATCAAAAGCGAACTCACACACGTCTACTATGGTCTGTCTGCCGATACGATGCTAGAAACTTATTATAGCACTTCAGTATTGTGCATGCCTGTACGTTCTTAACTTAAAGATGGCAGCTGTGAGTTGACTCTGGCTCCAGGCAAGGAAGAACCGAAAGGCGATCACAGTACTGGAACTCCTGCTGCGAGGAGCGTTCCAAGACATTGCTTGGTACGCTCTGACACTGACAGACTAGCCTTTTCCCGCTGAGCCAGGAGGGTAAACCCCCTGGTACGAATCAGCAGAATGTTTGCAGCGCAGGTCCATATCAATACTGTATTGGTCACAATAATACCATTTAGCGCTAATCACACCCGATAGGAAGCTGTGACTTTCTATCAGCTGCCGTGATTACTTCTCTATCGCAGTCACGTACAAGATGCAAAATGAAGCCTTTTAGTGAGCAATACCCCAGTCATCGCCATGTGCCTTTTGCCCAAGCTTGCCAGCGTTCACCGAGATCAAGGTGGACACCTCACGGCCAACGAAGACTCCAGAATTTACAATAGAGAAATCAACACCACCTCCCTACGAGGCTTCCCGTGCCTCGCTCCTGATTGCCATGCTGAGGATCGCTTGAGAGAGTGACACAACAAAGATGATCCCCTGCTGGCGGGGTATTGCTGCTACTACTACTACTAGCACGGGGCGGATAATGATCACGTGAAGGGGTCCGGGTACCTCCATTGTACAATCATGTACATATACACTCATTCGCATGCATTAATAGCGGAGTACAGACTCGATTACGCCCTTGGAACTTGGAGCATTGAGAGTCATTGGAAGCTACACGACCACTACAGCGCTAACAGGTTCACGCCCCGCCCGACAGTCAGTGCACCACCATACGAATCACAACAGCACGCAGTCAGGGCGAACACGACGGCAACAGTCTAAAAATTAATAATTCCATTATGCAAATAGACACACACACACACACACGCACGCACAGCATCAGCGAATCACCCCAAAAGCTAGCCTTGCGTAGCACCACTCTGGTGACCTGCGTAATGTTGGACCTGGTCAAAACAACTCCTTTACTGGCCTTTAGTAGTGGAGCAATTACCAGCACATTCTGGTCCACATAAAGTACAGGGGTCTTAGACCATTGTAGTTCACCAGCCTTGTCTATCCATTGTTGTTCGTCTATTGTATTTTGGACTTAGTTCCCGTAGGGTACGATACTCTCATGTCCACACAGGGTGCGTTTGCCCAATTTTAGAACGACTCCTACAGGCTGTAAACAACGCGAAAGCCCCGTGGGTGTCTTCTACGTTCGTCCGAGGCGCTCAATCTCTCCCTCCAGTCCTGAGCAGAAATGCATCCTTGATGCTTTATGGGGACCATTTCGGGACGGTACAAGCTGAGAATATCTTATGTCAAGAGAATTGCGTCTGTATAAGCAGCGGCTTCGAATTTCGAGCGGTGTTGTACGAACCCCGGGCTATCAATTGACACGTAATGTCACCCGAAGGCTCTCCTCAAATGTGTGAACAACACACCGTTCGTGGCGAGACCGCCGATAAACGTACTAAACACGACCCCGTGACCATGACGTATGTGACGTCACGATCTATGTACCTTCTCCACCTTCACACACAGTGCAAATGTGTGCAAAATGTATCTGGAAATACACGTCAAGAAAATGTCCCAATTCCAAAGCTTTCCCTTACCTCAAAGAACTGCTGGCCTCCGTGCGCCGCACTTCGTCGTCTGCAGCCCATCCGAACGTTAATGTCGTCCAGGTCTTCTGGCGAGACGGCCACCAGGCCAGGGAATCCGATGATGCGCCATTCCCCGCAGTCCACTCTGGCCCGGGCGCTGTGCCTGTCCACGCGCAGCGTCAGCGTGTGCGTCGTGTTGTGGCGAATGTCCTGAAACATGTCAATGTCCAGCTGTGGCTGGTCGATAGCATCCACGGCAGTTCCCTTGATCGTCAGCTTGATACTGGACTTTGGGTTGATAGAGATATCGAACATGGGCTTGCTCGTTCCCTTGATGACTGATAGCAGCACGGAGCGAACACCGGACGTCCACCTGAAGGTGATCTTGAGCGAGAACACGCTGCTGATTCCGCAGGGGAAGAGCGTCTCCGCGTCTACCACCAGGTTGTTGTTGCTGCCGTGAAAGCTTAGCGCTCTCACACTCTCGCCGCGCGGCCCGACCACATCCACCTTGCTCGTGCCCAAGGCTGCTTCGGGTCTTCTGCTCAGCAGGCGTAGGTCTAACGCAGCTCGAAACGCTAAGAGGAAGTTTTGAGCTGCAGAGAATCAGGACAGAATCACACGTAAACGGAAAATTAGTACGAACCATGGCATACTGCTTACTCGGAGGGATGACTTTGAAGTTATTTCAAACTGATCAGGTTCGGTTGAAGTTCGCGTCCACTCCAGGAGATAAAGAAACCACGAAGATATTCCGATATCGACTTTGGCGACGGTCGCTTCCCTAATCAAAGTACATGTCGTTTTGCCTATGAAATAATTCCAGACTTCACAGAGTTTTCCAAATGACACACCCAATATCACGGTAAGTATTACACATCCTTGGAAGTGCGTGACTAGACTCTCAGTGCCACGCGAAGAATGTGCTCCATTCATTCGTCCATGTCACGGAGTACTGCACAATGCCATGTTTACCGGCGGGTGCACATAACATTAATTTCCTCGTGTGGGTACTGTATAGCATAGCAAAGGGCACGGTATAACTGTGTAGAAATATTACAACTAGATGACGAGCGCTGCTGTAAGATTTACAATCATGTCAGCCCCGTCCTGCTACTGACCTTCGCATTTTGATGCTGTGGTCCGCTGCGAAGCGAGTAAGCATACAAGGAGTAGGGACGCCAGCGTCCGCAATACGCCACACCTTAGCGCCATCCTACAAACTGAACAGTGGAGCCTGCTACCTACACAAGCTACACAACTAGCACCGTACACCGCAGACCACGCGGAGCGCTGTGTGGGAAGGCGGTACACGCTACAGTGAACCGTATTGTATTGTGTCCGAACTCCTCAGCAAAGATCAGGAAAACAGCGAGGATCACCAATCGGCTCTCACACCAGTGGATCGCAGTCGTAGGTTCCAGACAGTGAACCAAGCCACGAACAATTTATTTCGGGTTGCTCAGTGATGGTCAGATCGGGAACTGGCGAGTTAGGATGCCAGGTACCTAAATATGAAGCTCTCACCGCAAGCCTTGGCTGATTTCTGACTGCCGCACTGGTCTCTGTCATCGCTTTTCAATGGGAGCTCACGAATGCAGATCAGCCTCGTACTCGTACTAGCGAGACATGATTTTACCGCCGCTACATAGCACCGTAACCCGTGGATGGAGTGGAGGGCGGGATGGATGGATCGCGTGCACGCACCGTGGGCCCAGGACGTACATACATTGCCATTGGCTTTACGCTCATGCCGGGGTCAGACCTGCTCAGGCTAAGCCGATACCATGCCAGTGAGTGCGATTGCGCCCCGAACGGAATCTGCGCCTTCGCCACTGATCCGTCGGTGGCAGCTTTCTGCTGTGATCCGCTCCGGCCTAAGCGAATACAGAGGGCCTTGCCAGTATTAGTGTACTGGGTAGCTATGCCTTGTTTTACCAAATGCGCGGCGGCGGCTAAGCTCGACCTGTGGCATTTGAGTGGATCAGAATGGGAAGCCTGGGTATATGTTTGGGTGGACGGGTCCACGCCGAAGGACGATAGGCGGATAGTGTTGTAGCTGGTTGAAGAGCTAGGCCTATGGTACAAGAAGCCAAGAACACGAACAGCCACCCTGGACTTGTATCGGCAATGAAGGGATGTCGGGCATTGGGCGTCCCCTAGTAGTGGCCGCCTCGCCTGGCCCAAAACCTTCACCGCCATGCTTTTCCATAGTATCACCCTTTGCTTAGCCCTTTCTGGTTATGCATACGCGCGCGAAACAGTCACCACGAGCACGACCATGGCATTACCCCATGGCATGGTTCTTCGCAGTAAATGTCGAGTTTTTACATTTGATGTACATTCGATAGTACTTTCATCATGGCTATGCAGGCACCGCGAGTATGTTTCGTGTAGCCCCATGGACCAATATTGTGCACTTATGCTGCAGTGCTGCGACCTTTGGGAGCTGAGGAACTGCTGTACAGAAGATGCCCCTGAACCATGAAATTGAGCATGCACGCCAGAAGTGCTAGTACCCGACAGACTACTTACGGAGCGATTTCCAAACAGCAGTTGATAATCAGTGTTCTCTCTCTGTTGTCCCGGCAGCAACGGTCTCCAATGACTCTTTCTCTCTTGCGCTGCTGCTGCTGCGGCCACTGAAAAAGGATACACCACCTAGCCGCGTGTTGCCTGGCCAAATGTGAAGTATCGCCATTTGTCAGTGCTTGTCGCAGTCTCTGTACAGATGGCGCTCTAGTAGTGTGCTGGTGCATTTTGCTGACACACCGTACAGAGCTAGGTGGAGATGGCTGCGACTGGAATAGCCCTATCCTCGCGTGAACGCATGAGAATGTGCTGTCGGAAGCCGGTCGTTTTAGATAGAAAGGAAAGGCAGCTGAAGTGCCAATAGGAAAGAGTTTGTTCGGTGCCTGCACCTCCACCTCTTCTTGTCTTTTCTCGATCTTCCTGCCCTGGGTTTTGTTCGTTCCTCGCTCTCTAGGCAGGAACTCTTTCAAGGCCAGAAAGCTCTCCTTCACAGCGCTTTTGTGACCTATTTAGGCTGGACGACTTGTCCGCCTCGGCCCAAGCCTTGGAATGTGCGTTGCAGTTACGGTGGATGTAATCATCCGTATTTGCAACATGTAGACCAAACGTTGCGTTCGTGTGCGGGAGTGGACATGTTACATGTGTTTGGGAGGAGAGATGGCACGCTGGGGGAGGAGGACGGGGGGGGGGGGGGTGAACCACTCTCACCCGCTTTGCTTGTAATGCAATTTTGCAGGGCTGTACCGCGCTATCATTGCCACCCGCAGCGCGACGAAATACATTTCGTTCAACCTCCAGCTTAGTGCATCCAAGAAGTGTATTCATCTCTAGCTCTACGTATCGTGTCCCTGAATTTACTCTCCACTGATCGCTCTCCACTAGCTACAGGTACATCGCATAGTAGTAGGTCATGCCATACAATCACGACGTGGAAGACGCAGCTTAGCTCGTAAGGTCTGGGACCACTTAGTTAGGCATCCTAAGACCCGACGGTTGTTGAGAAGCTCTGACTCTGAGCTGCGGCAATGCAACGGATCACACGACTGCTCTGTGCCACGCGCGCTGTCCTATCCCTCACTTCAACACTTGGTGTTCCTCAGCGCTATCCTAGAGCACTTGTTGGATACTGTTGCCGTGTTGGGGGGAGGAAGTGTGTTGTCTTTTCGCCTACTGATCGCTTGTACGTCATGTACGTACATTACCTGATAACACAAAGCACCTTCTTTCAACGCGAAACCTCGATGATGCTTCCTTGATATGAACAATTTTAGCTAACATGTGATTTTCTGCTCATCACTCGAGGGCTGGATGTCACATAAACATCAAATATACGTCCACTATCTATCAAGGCTGACATCAAATCATGACCTTGTGAAAGAGCCATTCTTCGTCGAAAGGCTTGTTCTGGGAGATTGTCGACCTGCTAATTTTAGGCTCACGGCCAGTCGTCAAAGCAATTGTTTCTTTCAGGGACCAGCTGCCCCCACCTTGACACTGATTAATACCCGTCGCCAGCTCGCGGATGCTGGCATCTATGGGCCAAAACTGATACGGAGATCGCGCGCGTCAGGCGACAGGGAAAATCGTGGAGAACCAGCTTTCTGCCATTCAGTGAGTGACACTTTGGGCGGGAGGGTTGCGACTGGCTGAATGAGCAGAGGTCAGTCCTGAAAATGTTCCATGTTCCTGCAGGCTGCAGTCAAACATTCTGCTCTGCTGACGACGTTCACCGCAGCCTTACTGGTGGAGTATCCCTGACCCATGTACGAAGGTCCCTAGATCGATTCGAGTGCCAAGATGACACGATTTCTTCTTCATTCCTTTCCTGTGGATCTTTTTCCTCAAACGGTTGACTCATCATCGGTCAGACAGGACTACATACTGCACACGTGTAGACCACGGTGCTCTAAGGTAAACCCTCGTAGGTTTGATGTCTAGACTATCTTGTCGGAGGAACGTAGGATGTTGGAACAGGCCTTGTACAATGTACCCAATGATGTCGTAGAAGTAACGTAAAAAAACATGTTACGACTGTGACTGCAAGTGGAATGCCATTTCGACTACAGCATGTTCCAAGGCGAGGACGTACAGTACTCCTGCCTACAAGCATAACCCGGTTGGCAGAGTAGAATGCGGTAGTGCAACAAGTGCACGCTTGACAAGGGACTAGGTGAGGCCGACCGAATCGTCTCCGCTCGCTCTTCTCCTGTAAGTTACACTGGCACGGTGTGCGGTGGCAAGACACTGTCTCGTCTTGGCTGCCCTGGTAGACTTGTGCTCGCTGGGCGCAGGTGTCGCGTCTCTAAGCTTCAGACAAGCACCAAACTGCTGGACAAGTCCCACCTGCATAACCCGTGTCCCTCTTCCCATTAAACGACTCCATTTGTACCGTGCAAACAACGCAGATACAAGTACAATCGTGTATATGACTCAGCCAAGCAGTGGACAGAAAGGCTTTGTGGTTGGAACTCACAGTTTCTCGCACAACCGTGCAATCATCAGACATGATAATGGTCCAACATGATAATGGTGGGTTTGTTGGTATGTGACTCATAATTGTGTGCCGGTGTACAGTTTGAGTGCCTGGTCTCACCACCTACACGAATTGTGTCATGGAATCAACTTGAATATCTATACACAATGCATGTACTTGTACACAGTGCTGGCAACTGAAATCCGACCCCTGAGCTCACATCGCAAAGACCCAACACGGTATGGTAAAACTACGAAACAGAGACCGCTAGAATGTGCACCCACCGCTCAGGCGGTCGGATTTCAGTTGCCAGCACCGTACCAACATGTACATGTACAATGTACGTCGCGAATACCGTTCATTTCATTACGCTCACAATCCATTATGGTGAGTTCAAGGGGGATATGGGACGGCATTGAACTAGCGCGTGGTCAGTGTCAGAGTCACTCGAAATGACCGTGAGTGAGTGTGTGTGTGTTACCCAATTGCCCCCCGCGCGCATTCGCCGGTGTTCCATTGCATACTCACACCCAGCTGGTGCGAGAGTTCGCTCCTTTTACGTACTTGAGCGGCAGAGGTTGGTGGATGGCAGGATGGTTCACCACAAATCGTTGATTGTCTGACCTATTTTCGTTTCTCTCCAGCACGCAATACTCGCGCCAGTCAATGGCGCAATGCAAGCGCGCAAGGTGCAAACACGAAAACACTGCAATTGTTTTCCCTGCCTAATGCAATAACCTTGCGGCAAATGTTCCCACGCGGGCATCGCAGGGGAAATAGGAACTATGCTGATGATGTAGTCCACGGCAGCCGTTTCTGTCGCTCCAAGAGCACCTGACTTCAGCGTGATTCCAACCCTTCCATCCAAGTCTGGAAGTACATGTAGAAGGTAACCACTCTCTGGCGTGCAAGTCTGTGCTCTCTCAGTGTTTTCGTTTGAGGGCTATCTTGGCCAAGTTGCTGCAGTGTGGATCCACGACATTACTTGGCACTTTGCACAGCTCAGGGGTGGTCTACTTGTCCAACACCTGTCGTAGCCTGCGGACCAAGATAGAAACATTGCACTGGGGCCCTAGCACCGAACACGTCGCCATTGTTTTGGCCCCGGGCCGAAGCCTTTTCGGCGCTGGAATGCTGTCATGCAGTCATCTGTTCTGCGCGACTCTGGTCAGCTCAGAGCGGTTGGCATCGATTTCAGCACGTCAACGCTCCAACGTGATGATGTTTGTCAGGTAGCCTTCGCTGACACGTCACAGCCCTCTCCTGCCACCATACATGTAGCGAAGAGCAGTGTGTCGTAATGTTCACTGGCTGTCAATGTCGCTAGTCGCTGACACTCAAGGCATGCAGTGAGTGAGTGACTAGTACATGACTGTATAGTACAAGTAGTAGTAGATCTACTGGCAGTGTTGTTGCTGTCAGATCTGACATTTCAACCAGTGACACGTAAATGTCAGCTCTGGAACAGTGCCTGGCAGTAGGCCTGTCTACGTTCAACTCGTGCCGTGCGCGCATGAGAGTCTCCGGATAGCCCGTCGTTCATCCCGTCATATTTTTTGTTGTCTCCCAATTTCCAAAGTGAAGTCGTTTGCTCTAATCCTAGTATTCTACGCGCGCAAAAGCCTGAATGTTCTTGTGAGAAATGGTGTCCACCATTGGAGGGGGTATCGATAATACCGGTAGTTGCATATTGTATCTATTTCTAAAAGGATTCCCAAACGCTGTTCACCTGTCAAAGGGGTTCCTGATATCTGTTGATTTTGAATGGCCGAGTACATGTACAATGGATACCAGAGGTAGTGAAGCACGCTACATGATTATGACCAGAGGTGCATGTATATGTACATGTATGGCTGGATCGGATAAACGTTATACATTTCGGCGACGTGTTCGTTTTCCTTAGTGTGTAGCAAGGCAGTGAAGAATGTACATGTACGTGTACATGTATGTGCAGCTCCACGTTTTAACATTATCATTATTACAGTTCGAGTGAGCCGTTCCTTCACGTCACCACAATCTAGGGGTACAATAATACATGTACATTATAACAGTTCGAATCTGTCGGTAAAAAATTAATAAATAAGTAAGGTTTAAATAGAAGAAATCACATGGAACTTGTGACAAGTTTTGCATCAACTATCCACGACTGTAACAAGATAATAAACAGTCAGAAAGTGCGATAACAGGGCACAAAACCGACATGTTACTGAGACATTCCACGACCTGAGACCTACATGTACATTGAAGCTCTCCGAGTTAAATAAATAAGATGGAGAATTACACTGTGCTGCTCTGATGAGTCCACAAATGACGAAACAATTCTGTCCGCAGATTGAGTCATAACGAGAACTACAATGTCATGTACACGTTCTCACCATTCTGCTATTGCAGGTCCAGGGGTACGCACCACAACAACAACAACAAAAAGTCAGTATTGATTCTCCTGTCTAGTAATAGTAATACAGCCTTGGTTCAATGGCAGTGCATGCATGACACAAGTGAATGCATCATTAGAGTAATTGAGATCAGGATAGCGCATGATCACATGAACACTGATATCTACACTAATTGTTTAGCACTCCCCTATCCACTCAATCTCATCGCTGTGTGAATTATCTCCACTGTGCATCATCCGAGTTAGTGTAATAATGGATCGGTACTGCTGATGAAGACACCATTATCTTTGTTGTGACAACTGTCGCGCCTTGGTTTATCGGATTTTCTGGCACTGAAAAGAAGTTCGCAAGTGGCAGGCTGAGTGTCAGTGACACTTCAGCAGTCTTTGAGAAGCGTTCACCGTCTTATCTGCCAGGCCATGAAACGTCTTCTGTCGAAACAAGTGCTGTGTTGTTGATTAGTTCCAGTGTTCTCACATATTTTCGGGGTGATTAGAGATTCGGTAATTTTGGCGCCTCTTTATGTCAATACCCGAACAACATTGACTCACACCATCCAATACGGAACTGCTTCTCTGTCCCTAAAATTTCTTTTCACCTACCTGTAACCCTGGTCTTTGGCCCTCATACCTAATATTTTGGGAGCCTGAATTTTTGAAATTTGAGTGGTGTCCAGCTTTTCCAAGTACATGTACATGGTTTCGAGGTTGTAGCACTGCCTTAGCCTACATTACTATTAGCAGGAGTACATAACCCCCAGGGGGTTATGTACTCCTGCTATTACCCTACATAACTAACGAATAGCGCTATTATGTTTTATAGCTTGATGGTTTTTTTTAACACGAAACTCGGAGTAACGAGAAAGCTTTTTCGTCTCTGTTGTTCTGCTTTGTGTACAAGTACATTATGCATGTGAGCACTGGCAATGCCTGACCGTTCCCTTCAGCAAATTGCCACCGCTGGGTTTTCATTAGGGTGTGTGTGTGTGTTTTTGTGTTCTTCTGTACAAGTGCCCATGGGCTCCAATCTGGTAATACTCTTGCTATTTCCTTTACGGGTCAACGTTCAACTACATGTACATAGTGAACGGAGACTCCCTCGTTTAGGCTAAGGCCTGTGGAAAATCCATAAATACAAAAATTCACATACAAACATGGTTAGAAATCTGTTCTGACACGTCTGCCTTCAGCACCTGTGGGACGAATAGTTTAGGACTTCCTTTTGCTCGTCTAAGACGAATATGTACATGTAGATAGCTGCAACTCTCCGGTCTAATGCTCCCCCTTTCCCACTTCTTCAAGATTCAGCAAGCTAAGATCACCATCACTGAAATGCCTGGAAGTAATGGACATCGTGGTTTAACGCATCAGCGAAGATTCACTCGTGTGTTTGGTGCGATGTGTACGTGGTTACCAGTCGTCACCCCTGTAAGTGTCATACATGGTCTGTCGGATTGCTCACTACAGTCAAACCTCTTTAGGACGAACACCAAGGGTCCGATGATATTTGTTTGCATTAACGGGAGTTCTTCTTATCCGTATGATATACGCAGTGAATACACAGGGTTTTATTCAATGGAGTTACGAATACTAGTTCTTCTTAAGCAAACATTTGTCTTATCAGTGTTCTTCCTAACGATGGTTTTACTGTACTTGGAATGCATACTTTGTATCCTGTAAATACATGTATGACACACACACACACACACACATACACACAAACACACACACACACACACACACACACAGACAAAGCCAAGAAACTGTTCAGCCTAGCGCTGAATTTCCCGCATAGATTGATGTACAACACAATAATTATAGAGTACGATTCTACCAGAGCTGCATGTACATGTATGTCGCGGGTTCGCTCCCACTGTCACAATTCGCGTCAAGTGCAGATTCCATAATTATAACATCATCGAGTATTACTTGAGCAATTGTGACAAGTATGACTCAACTTTCAGACAAACTCTATTTACGACCTTGTCGTCGAGCAGTCAGGCTTGGGATGGTGCATGCTTGCCAACAACTCCATTCCAGTAGGAGATCGTTCAACGCACTATATCTGGCTTGCCTTAACCGAAGGTAGGAATGCCTCGAAACCTTCACCTCACAATCGTCTTGAATTTGCTCTGTAACTCGGACCACGTGACTGTAATGGTACGCAGCACGTGCTTCTGCTTTATCTTTGTCAGCAGAATTGGAACTGACCATCAGCTGAAGCGGATTGCGCAGAAGGTCTACACGGTACATGATAAGAACGGAGCGCAGTGCGCAAGGCGGACGTGTACGTTGCGCAACGAGTGGAGGAAGCGCGAGACAGTACTAAACTGCTTGTAGGCTCAACCGGGGTTCTGCTCGCCTCTTTGTACTGGCCCGGTCACACTTTCTACACTTTTCCCGGTGGTGGTGAACATCTGTGCGCTGCGGGGTGGGACACAGTGTACCTCATTGTTTGTGAATAGGGGTGAGAAGAATGGATAATTCAAGACGCAGTCACCAGTGCCAAACGTGAATGAGCCAAACCATAGGATTTTTCACGCCTTAAATGTGTACATCCATATACATGTACATGTACCTGCGATGATACTTAACACACGCTTTGCCATGAGGAATGCTGCGATGGGAGTGCGACAAGATGGTAATGATATGACTGCCTTGATCCTTTCATACCAAAAGCACAAGCGCTCCGTGAAGTGTTCCATGCGCACAGTAGGCAGAGGAATCATCCGCTGATACGCCTCACCTACAGATTATGAATTGAAACTAATGGCACGAGTCACTCTGGCCGTTTGGTGGCTAAGAGGAGTGTTAAACCCTGGTGAGCTGTTCTTTCAAATGTCAGGTGCTCTCTGCTGGGCGGTATTTGTAAGATCCGACTAAGGTCACATACATGTACATGTGAAAGAAACACCCGTTCTGGGTGCCTTTAGTAGATAGCCAGGAAGCAGGGGGGAAGTCAAAATTGATCTGTAGATAAGGTTTTGGGCAGAACGGACCTATCAAGAATGAAACCAATGATGTGTCTGGGGCGCGTACTGTATAGGTACTGCACCCATGCAGCAAACATTGGCCCATTGGGTGAACATCTTGTGAAATTGGCTACTTTAAGCAGCCAAAAGGATGGGGCAGATCATTCAGCACTGGGAAATTGAGCGAAGAAAACAATAATTCCTTGAGTGGCGCCATGGAGAATCGAGCAAGGGAGCACAGCCTTCTTGGCCCGTTAACACTACGCTTTACTTGCATAGTGTCGTTCTGCAGACAAATCAGGTGTGATAATTGTGGATAGTTCAAGCCTTTCACATGACCATTTGGTGCCCACACTTGAATTGAGAATTACTAATTATGGTGTTACACCTCTGTTCAGTAAAACCCAGAGTGATCCCGTGCTGTAACGATCAAGACCATAGGCAGAATGTCGTTGAACTGGGCGAGAAGTACAGGAAAGCGTCAAAATCATCCACACGAAGCGTTCCAATGGGCACACACCACTTGGGCTATTCGACATCATGTGTATCAGGTTGCGTGGAAAAGTTGGCGTGAATTGAGCGTACACGACCGCTAAGCCACTAGTACAAATGTGTGTTATTGCTGGACAATTGGCTGTTTTGCATGTCCTCGAGCATGTACATTGTACATGTATACCCGATGCTCTTGCATGTACGGGTACGTGCTTAGGAACTACAGTACTGGCAACTGAAATCCGACCCCCTGAGCGGTGGGTTCACATTCTAGCGGTCTCTACTAGTATTTTCGTAGTGTTACAATCCTGTGTTGGATCTTTGCGATGTGAGCGCACCGCTCAGGGGTCGGATTTCAGTTGCCAGCTCTGTACAATCATGTACATGTATATGTGTCTCTCATACACAGAATGATACCAATGGTGTTACAGGGGACCGTTCGTGTGTTTTAGCAGATAGGCATACTCCAATTTGGGCGCATTCCTCGCTGCCGGCGGTTGTCGCTGCATCCTCCGCAGGAAGCGCCCGTTACACGTTCGCGTAACCTCATAGCCTTGCAGGGAACACGCTTCCAGTGTTACCCCTGATGACGGTGTGGTGTGACGTGACCAATGTAGCACATCATATCCACTTGTGGTTGCGCCCAGCGGTAAGGTCACGCGATAATACAAAGTTGAACTCGGATGGTGAGCCAATTTAATTATGGTAAAAAAGGAGAAGAGTGTGTAAAAAAGGAGAAGGACAAAATGTTACGAGTTATGACTAACTGTCCACCATTCAACGTAACCAGATTTTATACAGTCAGCGAGTGTGACAAAATGGCACAAAACTGACAAGGAGTACTGAGACATTCGGCGGCGACCTGACACCTAGCTCCAACACTTCTCCAACGGTTAGTCAAACTTCGTAACATGTTGTCCTTCTCCTTTTTACGATAATACAAAGACACGCTCATTCTGCTGCCGTTTGGCAGATCGAACAATGCAACTGGAGACTCGCATATGGACCTCTCTAAACAAATTGTTGTAGTGGAGCCTCATCTTCGCAATGTTACATCGCCACTACACATTGACCAATCTTGCTATGATCCACTAGGCTACTTCATTATGCACTGTTTGTATTAAAACATGTTTTTAGACTATTCTAGTAACGCAAGACTCTCAGTAATGTAAGTAGACTAATGGGCTATTCGAATATAGTCAATCATGCAATGTCGACCGTTGCGTTTCCCCACACTCAGAACGCGTGCAAGAAGAAGCTTGTGGAGTTTGTGGATACTGTGGTATACCTTTTGACTGGGCATGTGTTTGTGTGTGAGACTCAGGGACAGACATAGACACAGAGAGAGAGTGAAGACAAGTCATGTCCACAACCGCACATGTGTTTGCGTGTGAGACTCAGGGACAGACATAGAGGGAGAGAGAGTGTGAAGACAAGTCATGTCCACAACCACAGATGTGTTTGAGCACGAGGATGTCAAGCTCTTTGAAGCACATGCCTCAACATTTCTTAGTAAGCTTCATTAGTGTTTGTGACTGCTGCAGTGGCGCGGGGGCCTGTCACTCACGTCACGGGCACGCTTGGCAGGACCAACGACAGTCGTAAACAAGCAAAGACCAGAACACCCACGTTGAGGAAAAAACGGGTTGGCCACAGGGGACACTGACGCCTAAGTCCACGGCCACACCAAAACAAGCCACTTGCAAGTGTCAACTCTAAGACGGAGTTAAGAGTTGGCGCTGAGGATCCATTCGAATTGAACAGATTTTTAAAGAAGTCATGTACATGTAGGTATGATCAGTGTTTTGGGCCTGATCAATGATAGACGTGTGAATCAACGTCACGACACGTCCCTCATTTCTCAAGGGACATTTCAACGCAACGCTGCTCCGTCATTGATTGACCTGATCCACAGGCGCCTGTTCACATCACATCGACTTCTCGTCTGATCCATGCCTCGGTGTACCGGTTTACCCAATGTATTTCGAAATAAGTGACGGTCAGGAGTTGTCGAGGCATTGCCTGAATCACCGCACCGCGTAACACGCAGCGCTGATGCGTGCGGCCGCGCATTGTATTGCATATAAAAGATACATGGAAATTTGCTGCGAGTCGCTGCATTCCTGGCGTCAGTAGCACCGTTACCAGCAGGGCATCTTGACTTTAGACTTTTTTCGGCATAATGTCAGCGCCTCAGGCATTGATTGACTCATTTCATCGACATCAACTTTTAATTGACTGATGTCGCTGTGTGAAAGCAATACGAACCGATCGTAGCTGATTGAAATGTATGAGCGAGTCATGGCACCAGCGCTCTATGTCCATAATTAGCTGGATTGAGAAAATGGCTTCATGCGAACTGCCAAAGCTATTAAATGGATGTCTTAACGCAACTGTAATGCATGCCCGGTGCTTTTGCATCACTGCCACCAGCTTACGCTACATTCTGATTTGATTACTGCTCAGGAACGCAGGCCGTCACACATAACTACTAGTAGTTACCATACCATCACGCCACAGTTGATATTCGCCGCCATGATGCCCCGTGGCGGCGCCTTGCCGTTACCCGCCGTGAAAACCACAGGCGTATTCGCCCTGCCTGGTGCCGCACTGTTGGCCAACAACTCAAAGTGAAAGTGGTTTTGTGTGACGGCGCGTGTACGTATTGTGTTTTTCCAGGCGGTCGAGCGGCAACCTGGCACCAGGAATCATATCGTGTGATGCCATCTGCTACTAGTTGTAGTTACACAATAATTATTGACTTTTGCGTGCTAATAAATTTATGCCACTCCGATGACTGTAATGAGGGCACAACATACTTATCTCCCTATTTGTGAGGTCTTGTTATGAAGAATGGGTGTCATACATGTACACTGTACATACGTTGTAACTCGTATTAGATGCATTCAACTGCTAACACTAGCATCCAACACATTTCGCTAAGATCATTCGTTAATGTGTTTGAATGTTTCAGTGCTGCCTGGGCACCTTACCGTCAGGTTCCGTGACTCGTTTTGGTCACTACTAGTACAGTATATCTAGTGCTGACCGTCAGAAATATCGCTACTATGATAGAACGCTGATATGATGATGTTACTAGTACATACACAAAATAGGAGATCTCCCAGATAGGCGTTAGCCTTTGTTTAATCCTGAAATAAAGATTATTGCGATGATAACAGAAGCATGCACATGTTGCTATTGTAGTTTCTTCTACAGTGCTGGCAACTGAAATCCGACCCCCTGAGCGGTGGGTTCGCATTCTAGCGGTCTCGGCTTCGTAGTTTTACCATCCCGTGTTGGGTCTTTGCGATGTGAGCGCACCGCTCAGGTGGTCGGATTTCAGTTGCCAGCACTGTACCACCGTGTATATTATTACACACCGGCTTGGAGCAGTATCGATGTTCGCCACGAAGGTGTGTACTCATACCAGGCACCAGGTGAGACGTGCCATGCTGACGGGCACGTCAACTTCCAAGCTAGTTCAATGTCATCACACTCAGCAAGCAGTGACCAGGTGACTTGTGAGAGCTGCTGTAACGGTGTGAACTGTCAAGATCAGTACTCCTTGCTTCTGCATCACTACCGCTCTAAAGTCTAAACAATGTTCTAAAGATTTGTCTCGTCCACCTGCATTCTCCGAGGAAGTTGTTAAATTATTCGTTTGTAAAGATAACTGTGACGATGTGCTTCATCATTTTCTTTACCTCAAATCCCCTACACGTAGTATGTTCTGGCTATGCTCTTTGGAGTGAAGCGTCCTCCCAGATTAAAACCACTGACACGATAAGCGGGTTCACGATTCAGCTCCCCTTCGTGAGCATGTGAAGCTAACAAAACCATAATATATACTGACTGAAAAGTCACCCTTTAGCTCAAGTTGTTGTTGTTCTTCTTCTTCTTCTTCTTCTTCTTCTTCTTCTTCTTCTTCTTCTTCTTCTTTTTGTTCCTACCTTGGACACCATAATTATGGTCCGAGTCACTGCTTGTCTCTTGTCATACATGTAGTTGCACTCTGACTAGCTCTCTTTATCGCTTCTCTTTTCTCATTCCATAGGCCATGGTTGGCAATCACCCATATCTCAACGTTATTGGCAGTCTCAACGACACACTGTGTGCATACATGCATGTACATGTATTGATATTGATATGTACACAAGGCAGAACAAAAGAGACCAAAACAAGCTTTCTTGTGACTCCGAGTTTCATGTTCAAAAATACTCATCAGACGATTTTTGTGTATAATAAAACAATAGGAGGACAGAGAAAGTGTTTTTACTCCGAGTTTCACGCACTAAGCGCCAGAAATTGTTTTGTGTATAATACATCATGTGAATGCACGTGTAGGCCACACCCGTCACCATGGTCACAGTAGCGTCATTGCCAGCCACTGCCACTGCCACTGGCTATGCAACTTTGTTGTTGTCTGCTGTGTTGTACGGGCGGAGCACAAAGACTTCACATGATTGTATCGTAGGCCTCAACAGTCAACAGTTAGTACGGAGGATTAGCAAGACAAAATTCGCGTTCGCGTTCGCAAACATTTTTCAGTTCGCGAACTGGATTGCGAACTTTCGCACTTTTCGTTCGGAAAAGTAGTCGGAACACGAATCGTGGATTCGTGTCAGGGCAGTCATAAATTTACTACACTGTACTGCCTACGTCGTGTCAACGTCATACATGTGCGAATTCTGTTTGCTAATCCTTCTCATAACGCGAATTCCGTCACTGAGTTCGACTTTCTTTGGAGAGCGAACGCGAACGCGAATTTCGTCTTGCTAATCCTCCGTAGACTCCACTAACAGTACTTTCAGTAGCGTGTACCTGCATGTACATGTACAGTCATGTGTATGACTTGTACTCCCAGACTGTATGCAGTGCCAGTCAGGAATGTGAGCAGAAAACACTGCCTTCCCTGCGCCCCAGGGTGCGTGCTGAGTGCTTGACACCTGTCGTCGGGGTGCTGTCGTGCCCTGTGATGTTGACATGTGCCAGCATAACTGGTTATTGGTGTTACATTGGCATGACGTGTACGCGTTAACGTCCTTGTGTGCCCTGTCAACCAAGACCACGTTTACATGACTGTACCCTGCGTCCAAATACCGAGGCATTTCAGTCGACCATAGCGCGATACATACCAAGGCACTCGATGGAGAGATACTACATGTACATGTACATGTATGTGCTATCGGCGCAAGGGCCTACAATATTTCAAGGAGTGGTATTTGGTATGGTCACCCTCGGTTTTCCTCTGACGCTTTGTTTACATTTTCTATACCAGGCACAACTGCGTTAAATGTCTCACTTACATGTGCAATGTACAATGTACACCTCTGCCACTGAAGTTCCTGTACTCTATTATTCTCATTGCGCGAGATTATGCTGTTTTGGCGGTAGGACTTTGGCATAAAATACTGCCCTGTTTTGGCCTGCATTGCATCATTGTTTCATTTCGTACCCGACGATGGCAATATTTCCGAAACGTTGTACGTAAAGGAATTGGTTCGGTTTGCAGTGCTTTGGGAATGGGTGTGTTTCCACCCTACTACTCTCTTTATGTACATGTACATGTAGGTACAACTACATTTACTAGTACATAGTTATACATGTACAGTGAAACCTGTCTAAGACGACCGCTCAAGGGACCGCTAAAGTGTGGTCTCTGTTACCAGGTGGTCTCCTTATCCAGGGTCATGTTTAACATGATGCCATCCACATGGTCCTAGTTGCAGTGGATGTCTGGGACAGGTGCTCGCCTTATCCGAGCTCTAGTGGACCGCTTGACAGGCTTTTAACTACTAGTACCATCAGAAGCTGCACAAAGCGCGTCTCTAGGTCACGCACACACACACACACACACACACACACACACACACACCACACACACACACACACACACACACACACACACACACACCACACACACATACACGAGCACACGCACATACCGTATCACACAAGTGAGTACAAATTCAACTCAGACTCAAGGCAGCCTTGGAGCAGCCAGGAGGCACGGCGGGTGGTAGAACCCTGGGCAAAGGTGCAACCTCCACCCAAGTCGACCGCAGTATGATACATTAGCCGTCGGCATATCGTTGCCAGCCCCTGGCGGTGAGATATAAGAATTGATTAGACCACGACGATGTAGAAAGCACCCGACTAAAACGATCAATTTCTCTCTGCTTGGATCATCCGCAAGCCTCGCCATCGCACCGAGCACGAGCGATATCCCAATCGTTCATACGTCTGACGTCAGAGTCAGACGCCCCCGGTTTTGAGCAGAAGGGAAAGGGCGACGAACGAAAGATGACTCTGCAGAGGCAGAATATTATTTTGGTCATTGGGCCTTGGACACCTATTGATAACAAGCAAGCATCGATCTCTGTTTGACGGAAGTTGGGCTTCGCTGATTGATCGTGTACGATTTCAGCCGCAGCATTCTCCTGCTTTTCGCCTGTCGCGGTGGATAATGAAGCATCTCCGCTAAGGACCCGCGCGATATCGGCGAAAAGGTTAAATACTCGCAAAAACCATCAACACGTCGAGTGTCAAGCGTTCCGACAAAATGCTAGTTTTCCTATGCAGCTGTATCGCTTGACATCATGCGGGACAAACTCGTTTCTAGAGTGACTCCATGAACTGTCCATGATTGTGTGCGGCCAGTAGGGGAAAGGAGCGCAGATAATTTCCTGCATGATCGAATTTTAGCATGATACCTACACAATGTAAGAGAGGATAGCGCGGAACGCTGGGCGAGTAGCACATCCTGCTTGGAAATCGGCGGCTCTTTCAACCCACCCCAGCCTGATTCTATACTACATGTGGTAAAGTTGTCGGTCAGGACCAAAGGAACACGCTTGGCGTGTTTTGCGTATCTCCTCCTCGATACTTTCCGTTCAGTTTCCGCTTGAAATCTATGAACTGAGTTTGAGATACACAAATGTACGCACACGAGAGATCCATCGAACCCTTCACTCAGCACACCTTCAAGAAAGCATCAGTCCCTACTCAATCTTCCAAATGTTGCTGTTTATTGTTGGCTGATGTAGCGTGGAACTCGAAATCCAAGCAAGAAACTTGGTTTTCTCTGTCCCTATTGTTTCAGTGTGAGACAGAGACCTGAACGAGAAAGTAACTACAAAAGGTAACGCAACATTATAGTTTATATTTGATTGTGTTACTCAATTGCCAGACAGCTAGCCTTTTCGACGGCCTTGTTCGCTCCCCTTAGCAGAGCTCACAGTCACTGACAGAACCGATCACAATACAGTCTACTAAACAAAACAAAAACATGCTTAAACCGGCTGGGAGCAACAAGTCAGCCTCCCGCTAGATCGTGTTAGGTTGAAACATGTGAAGTTCCTACTTTCTTCTGAATTCTTCTCATCTCTGCTGATGTGGTTATGTATTTCGTCTGAAAAACGTGACCTGTGAAGAATGTGGCTGCTTCAAATATCGGCGCTCGCGCCTACTAAAGACTGGCTTGACACCTGACTGACTCACGACTGCGTCTGGGACACACGGGCAGCCTGTCGATACTTCCACTCAGTTCTTGGTTCGAAGAAAGTGATCTGTCCTCGACATCCTTCTTCACTTCTGCGCTTCTGGTCTCCTGAAAGTGTTCACGTGTCTAAGCGAATGACGATGACGTGGACTCCAACGTGCCTAGTTCACGTTCGTTGGGAACGTTCGGGAAGATCGTGGTAGGTTGGCAGAATATTCTTTGAACTCTTGGAGGAGAATTGAGGCAGTGATTTTGACAGCCGGAGCATTTTACACTTGCCTTGGAGACTTTTCGCATCGACGCTGGCCAAGCCTAGGTCATGAGTTTAAACGTAGCATTGTTAGCACTTGTGCACATGGACGAGGCACTTGACAACCTGGGGTCGCCTCAAGGATAATTTTCCACCTAAACAAGATGGGTTGCTTGACTGGCAAGTCGTGCTGGCTAAGAACTCCGTTCTGGCCTGCGCGTGTGTGCAAACCCAGAGATCCCCGACGTGAGCAATGCTCGGGGACGCGGGAGTGTTTCACAGAAAGAAACGCCTCGTACCCATGCCGTGAACGATGATTTGTAACAGCGTCCATTCCCTCGGGTCTTCTAGCGACTTTGCTCCAATGGCTGTCGAAGGCGTAGGCAAAGGCACGCATTCCTCGCCTCGATCGTGCTGGTTGTCCAACATCGTCCAGCACGTCTGCCCGAAATACCATCGAGCATTGAGCTGATTCACGTCTAACATCACGTAGCACCGCACCCGAAAATCCGCCATGATCGCCGTAGCGTTTTTTAAACAGTTACAATCATTTGCCTCTGCTCGGTTGGTTGCTCCTGTCTCTCGCGTGTTCTCCAAGGTGCATAACGTGTGGTGTGCGAAGCATAGGCAGTGTCAGCTCGACGCCGAAGTGTTTACAGGCAAGTGTCGGCTCTCGCTATCAGGATAAAAAACACTCAACACACGTTCTGACTAATACCGAGAGGATGTCATGGTCATGGTTTCTGCCAACACTCTTGAGCCGTTTGCTAAAGGGCACAATACTCGATGTACCTCGTCCTGGAGGCGTACAGAATTCGCACCACTTTAGGTGTCACCTCTTTGCGAGCGGAAAACTTGTCCAAATACTCAGTTGTAACAGAGGAGTCGCACAAACCTATGGTTGAAAGGCGACATGCACGATGAGATGGAAACTGAATTTCAATACAATCGCCAGTGTCTTGTTTCGTCTTCGCATGGAATGCGTCATGAACAATTCAAACTCTAGACATCGTGCCAGGTACATTGTTTGTCGTGTGTGTAGTCTGTGGTCTTCCGACATATGCTTGTGGCGGTAAACTTGGACAGTGTGTATGCATAGGTGAAGGTAATTCGCGTATCCTTGTGTAGTGTGATCCCTGTATTTCCCTCACCACCCCCATAGCCATGTCAGGGAAAACACTGACAACTGTTCGTCGTGTACCACGTTTCAAGAATCAACATACAGGCCCATTTAAAAACAGGATCACTCGTTTTTGCACAACTACACGCGTTACACGATAGAGTTGGATTCAGAGACATCATTCACAATTCTGTCGCTGATTAATGCCTCTACGATCACCTTGTGATTATGAGTTATACATACATACACGCGTTTACCAACTGTGTGCCAATCTCGCAGACACTTGCGCCAAAAAAGCATGTACATTTACATTGTAGGTAGACTAGTATACAATGTACGCCCTCGCTACATGGATTTGGGTCATGAAGTGCGATTGTGTTCCTACCAATCTACGTGACCCTGTTTCCAGCGTCTTACAACATGATTTTCACCAAACAAGGGGCTTTTCTCGACGCCAAAACCATGTAATCTTGCTTCAATTTGGAACACTGAAAGAGAGTGTGTGTCTGACGAAAGCACTCCATAAGGAAATACACGCTTGGCTTATCTTCGAAAGTGAATATATGTTGTTTCATCTTCTTCATGCACTGTATTGTCGATGGCCATAGTTCAGCCGAGCGAGGACATCTGCCAGTGTAATCTCTTTTGCTCCGCAGTCCCTCCAAAGACAACATGATAAACACGGACAGAACTACGGTGGGTGGATTGTGATTTACATGGACGTGTATCTGGCCCTTAGAATACTGCAGAAATTTAATGGTGACCATTGAAAGTAAAATGCTGTTGAGAAGGGCGGAAATTTATTCTCGATGCTCGGTATCAAGTGCCAGCACATTAAATACCACTACCACCCTCACCACCACCACGAACATTCGCGATAGCCGACCAGCACGTCATGCAAACAGAAATAAACTACCAAAGCGACAACTCTGTTACCTATTCTGGCAAATATTAAACCATCACGGCAACTAATTCAGACCTCCTTAATGATCATTGGAAGGTTACCAATATTGCATGAGTGAAGCGCCGATCACAAGCGCTGATGTTCAGGATTTTGTGGCGTATTCAAGCCCGAACTTATACTTCGAAGTACATGTAATACTGCTGAGCAATGTGACTGGCATTGTGGCGTTCTGATGCCTGAACCCAATACTGTGAAAAATGACACCAAACACTCGTTCGCATTATGTATTAGATTGCGACATCCATTGAAAAGGCTCACAGCTATTTTCTCGTCCACAGAACAGGTTTGTGGATTGCAGCAACTAGCGGCTTGCATTCCTTAGCGTGAATATTTTGGGGCATGTTTATGCACTTCAGATGAATGTGAAATGAGAGTACCACTTGTAGGCTGCTAGGGGAAAATGTATCAATCTCGCCCATAATTTTATTTTCCTATTTTGTATTATATTTAGTGCAAAGCTTTAAAGTAGTGGCAAAACGCTGACTTTGCATGCACGACAATACATGTACCTTCACACTCTCATCACATGCATGTAGCTGAGTTATGTGGAACTATACAATAGCTTTCAAACATTCCTGTCAAAGTCTCTTATATAGTGCATCCAACATTTGTCATGGTGACTAGCCTTTCGATAGAACCTTTCTCTGCCCTATGAAAGGAAGTTTGGTACAGCTAGGGAGAGCCGTTTCATCTTGAGAATGCAAAGTCTTTAAAACACAACTTGAGCACTTGCTGTTATGTATGGGCGTTTACGGTCCATTGCTGCGAGCCTTGATACAGAGATATAGTCCTACCCCAGATGTAGCTCTGTCCATCACTTGTTTACCCTAACATGTGGCCATTGTTCCCGAAAGGGAACGTAAGGTTCCCCATGGGATTTGATCGGGAAGAGTCTATTTCAATATGTTGCATGAAGATGACGAAGGAGAAAGGAAAGCAGGTCAGTGTGTTGTTGTATGACTCTCGGCATGCGTGCGCGTTTGTGTATGTTTGTGCGTGTGTGTTTGTGTGTACATGTATTTGTGCGTGCGTATGTGTGTCACAATAATTATAGTCAATGACCATTTTTACTTGACGATGACGAGACCAGTACTATACTTGACAAATTTCCTTTCTACATTTTTTATTCGCTCAACATCCGATTTTCAAATTATTGAATTCGTAATAATTTTTTTAAGACCTACATGTACAAGTACATGTACATGTACATGTATGGACCATGGTAGAGCGTTTTCCACAAGAATAAGTGAAACTAACTTGACAAATGGTGCTGCTACTTAGTGTCACGCAAAAGCAGTCATCAGACATCGTTGACTGATATTAGGCCATGCCATGCTACGCTCTGTAGGTATAACGAATGAGTGCTAGCAAACTGTATGCATGTTCGTTTGCAGAATGTTCATGTAACACGTTACATTGTAATTGTATGCACCTACATGTACATGTACGTACATTTGCCAACTAAGCAGTCTTCTAGATACATATACGTTTGCATGTTTTCATATGCAATGCATTGTCAATGACGTAACGACCCCCCCCCCCTCTGTGTGTCTTAAGACTCTTTACACATGTGCATGTATACCGTGTCTTCCCCGGTCTGCCCATAGAGTGCTAGTACTAGTGGGCATATGCCTGGAGTGACAAATAATGAAAAGTGACTAATGGAAATAATGAAAAGTTCTCATCCGGTCTGTTTATCAGGAGTCAAACGTTCCCTGTAGAAGTTTCGTTTTACTCTGGGTAATCAATCAAATAAAATGAAATAGAAAGAAAATACGAACGAGTGGCAGTCGTGGGTCAGTCAAGTGTCAAATCAAGTCACCTGAAAAGCGCAATCTCCAGTGCGGGGAGCAAACACTTACCTTACTTATGTAATGAAAATGGTCTGCTAATGCTGTTGATTTTATGATGAAACTGTTGATAGCATGGTTCAACTTAGGACGTGTTTTATGACCCTTCCCAGTATGTTCCGCAGTGTTTTCTGATTATAGACTGGGGAACTAAAGCATTCAGTAACGGTCCTCTAGTAATGTCACCGTCCTTTGTAGCCCAGAAACCGCGTCAATGGTGCAATCGTGTGAAAGTCCATGGCGGTGGAGTGCCTATGTACATCCGTGTCTTCATTATTATCATGCCAAACAAAGCCAGCGTGATTGCAATCGTGTAATGATCGAGCCGCTATGCCGCAGACCTGGACATCACTCTTCCATCTTCGCCCGCTTTGTTCCCACCATCTGGAGGTGATTGCGTGAAGGAACCAGTGTCACACATGATGTGACATGCATAGCGCAAGGGCAGGATTCTTTGATTGCATGCCAAGTAACAGATGTAGCTACATCAGAAAATACCCCGGATCGGCCGATTTCACTAAGTGCTCACCTTCGGCTACGAGCAGTGTCCTGGCAGGGACTATGAGCACCGGCGTCACGTCCTTGTCAATCCGTGATCTACAATATATGACCCATAGGAAAACAAAGGACGACTGCCGTTCGCTCAAGCAGCAACTCCCTCGATTTAGGCTAAGGCAGGTAGAGAACCCCATAAACACAAAAACAAATACAAGCGAGCAATTTCTTTGGAGACAAGAATGCAATGATACCTAGAAGTAGGACACACTTCAAGCTCTTGAATATTTTGAAAGTTTGTATACTAGTATACGTTCATGCCTTATGATCAGGTGAAATACAGGCAAAATCAACTGAACAAGGACAATGGATTTTAAAAGTACGACAGAGAGGTGATAGAAACAGCGCAACGAAGAAGAGCCAACACAACAGCTCAAATACAAATAAAAATTTAATACAAGCGTAACCTGGTACACAGGGTGCAGCATTCTAAGACAGAAAGGGAACGCTGGAGCGTCCTCCTGACAGCCGACGGAGATCCACGAATATCACCATGGCCAGCGTGGGATGATGCACAGTAACGTAAAAGTAATAATAAACTACATGTATTATAAAGCCCTTGTCCATATCGGACTAGCGCCGGTATTGTTATGCTAATCACTAGTTGGGTGGTCCCTAAGTCATGATTACTCCTGCCAGGCAACCCATCGGCCGCAATACAGTGGATAGTACATGTACATGTATAACCCGTCTGAGCCGACCTTCAACAATGCATGACTGTGGTCCCTGTATGCAAGGGGGTCGCATTATCCAGGGTCATTTGACTAGCAGTAATATACCTGGGTCCCAGCTGCAGTGGTCCTGTGGGACAGGTCATCGCCTTATCAGAGTGGTCGCCTTGACAGGTTTTACTTTACCGCGAAACCTACATGTACATGTTTCTAAGCCGATGGCTCAAGGGACCGTCCTAAACGTAGTCCCTTTGTACATGTACAAGATGCTCTTCTTATCCGGGGTCAATTCGGCGGAATAAAATGTAATCATCACTTCGTCATAGCTGTAGTGGTCCTGTTACTTGTAGGTAAGTCGCCTTCTTGTTAGAGTGGTCGACATGTTGTACTGCATAGTGATTCGCCAATCACCGTGTATGTGTATGCCTACTTGTCCGGGGCGAATGTTGCAGTACGGTGCGCGTTTGTGGAATTCGGTTCTCCCCAATAATATAATATTCCTTGCACTTCCCGGACGACAGCCCAACAAGACTGTAGACGCCAGATACAAGTCATGTGTTGCCAATATCCCCAGGTTTGCGAGTGACCTGTGCCAGCTAGCAAACAATGGTGGAACCGTGCTTGTACGCTAATTAACAGGGGTTCTGATTGTCTCGGGCACCACTTCCCGTCACTGCATGATCACCTCCTGTATCAGCTGACACCCGTAACCTTTTCAGGCGATGATACCAGTCGGCATAATGGATGTAAGGAATGGTCAATAGTGCGGCCTACATGAAATATATCCTCAGAAGCGGCTACGCCCTTTGAGTCCAAACACAAAAGCGCATCGCAATTTAACATTGTTCATCAGGTACGCAATGGCAAAGTCATTGACTCGCGTTTGATTATGTTCGGCAATCCATTGTTTGCGTCCGAGATCATTTCGAGGTGGTATCTGAAACGAGCAAATCGCAGTGTTATGAACCTCCGACAATCTGCACCTCTTGTTCCGTTTATCATCAGGAACGAGACCGGGAACAGATGGCCGCTGCACTGCCTTCAAGGCACAAGCCACTACGCGCCTCATCAACGAGAAACAATGGTGGACAGGCAAAGATGTTTGGATTCTAATCCTCCCAATCCCCGTTCGCATTCCGGACCTCTTCAGGTCCTTGCGTAGAGTATCCGGGAGACCGTGAGCCCCAGGTTCACACCTAGAGGTCGTGACTGTCGCTGAGGCCACCCGCGTTCATGATCAGGTACAGCGGCCCATAACGACTATAATGCTGTTGATTACCATGATTAACAGGTACTAGCCGAGAGTTTAGCTTAGTCTCTATCTAGAGTGAGCCCAGACACGGAGGTCAGGTTGTGTCTGCCAAAGTGCTCAGTTTCCGAATCGATTCTAATGCTAATCAACGGGTGACAACGGGTATATAGTAATTCTATTTGCAGCCAAGCTCACCGCGACGTGATTGGGCTGGTACTAGTCAGGGAGTAGTGCAATAGTTGTACTATTACCTGCTACTACTAGTCAAGATCTCACTAAGACCAGCTCGCGACTTGCTGTCTCCATCCGTGTGTTACTGTCAGGATCGATATGGTAGGGATCGCGACAGGTGTACTGGTTGTCCGGCGATGTTATCATGGCGTCTCGAAGCTTCTTTCTCTGTCACAATGACAATGCCAATGTGTTTGGTGGATCGTGGAGACTTTTGTTTTATCATCAACGATCGCCTCGCTAGATCGCTGCATGCCATCACCATGGTCACGTCGGTCGTAATGGGGTCTGGTTTCCAAGTCACGACAACTAGCCTGATTTCGTGCGAAGTCCCAATTATTTTTCTCGACGAAGTGATCAGCTGAAAATGGGCCTGGAAATAACCAGCAGAAGTGCAGTGTTTAGGGTGCAATGCTCGTGAGGCTTGTTGGGCATCTTGGAAGCATTCCATCACATCGACAAGTGCAGCGGATCGCACAATAGTCTCTTGACAGGAAAATAGTATACACTGCTCTGGTTGTTTACTTGCGCTGATCGCAGGCGTAGATATCAGGTCTCGTGAAAACTCTTCAAGAGCAACAATTGTACATGTTTACTCTGGACTACATGTGCATGACTTGTGCAACTATGCTGCATACTCACAGCGGATAAACGGGTACACTAGACACTTTGCGTGGAGGACACAAACGTATAATCATACAGACCATGACACACCACATCTTCATGTATACAATGGGCGCATCGTTCAAACGACAGGCTACAGTGTCTCCTGTGTATTATGTTGTCTTTGCAAGTACGGAGTATACTGTACGGGTAACTGGAGAACCTTACATGGAATGATGAGACTGAGCTGCTTGATTGCTAGCTCTACTACCGCACACTTGTTTGTTGTCCGCGGCAAGGCGTAGTCGCTTGCGGTGGCTCCCAATCATTACAGATATTAATTGCAAATTGCTGCGAACATGATCCAGGTTGATGTGGTCCAGTGAAAGTATTCATCTACATGTATATGTAGTTACAAGATAGCCACAACCAATTTATTATCATGCACACGTTGACAGGCAATCGCAGGGCGACACACAGCGATGCCAGCCAAAGCGGTCCAGGAACTGCAGGACCAGTTTACATACATGTAATAAAAAATACAGCGCTTCGGTCCTGTGAGCTGTGCTGAGGAGCTCTAACAGAGCGAAACAGTTGCTGTCCACAGATTTGAGTATTATGCTCCCTAGCGTCAGCAATGTCGTTAGGTTGAGCACTCTTACCTTAGCGCGAACCCTTGCCGCTCGCCTTGTGCAACGCTCACTGCTCTTGGAGCATTTCGAGCAGTCTTGGCGGGGTTTGCAGCTCTTTATAAAAATGCTTTGCTTCACGGAAACGTATTTCATTGCGAAGAGCTGCGCTTCGGTCCTCTGAGCAGTGCTGAGGAGCTCTAACAGGGCGAAACAGTTGCTGTCCACAGATTTGAGTGTAATACAAGTAAAAAATATGTATCATACATGTATATCGCTGATGAGTTCACAAAGGACGGAACAGGTGTGTCCGCAGATTGAGTGATAAAAATAATACACCTACATTGTGCATGTTTGCACCGACCAAGTGTCCGACTTACAATGTATACATGACTTTGTACATGTACATGTACATGATTGTACATGCTATGCGTGTTTAACATTTGTGTAGAAGGGGAATAAGACGGACAGAAATGACATAACTTTCTACAGTCTTCATGTAGCATTGTAGCTTCCCATAATTTAATAGCTTGAACGTCGTTCAAGATCCATGCCAGGCCAGGGTACTGTTCATACAATCATGTTGATGCCCTCAAGTCCTTGGCGAATTATACTCGAACAAACTGGCAGATTCTGCTCGAACACCATTGGAATTGGTAGGACCATGCACGCCTTATGGCAGGCACTTCCTTGAATTCTGCTCCTTCTATTTTTCCACATACCAAACGAGCATGATACACACTTGGAAAAGCACCAACGTCTGCCGCTATGCCTTCATTTGCGGTTGCTTTATGCCTTCTTTTTGATGGTTGCTGTTGCTAATTTGGTGTGGAATGAAAACGATCCGCCCACCAAATTCTGACAATTTTCTGCCAACATTATCCACCTAGGGCTATTACAGCATGCTTGTTGCAACGGTGCTCTGCACTTTACCTCCAGCTGGAGATGGAGAGAATACAGGGGACTAACGCTAGACAGATACCGGTAACTGGGACGCAGTCGAAAATTTCGTTTACTTTTCGTTGGGATGGTAGCATGCAGACACTGCATAATTGGAAACGCATGTTGCCATGGAAAAGTAGGCTACATTTACACAGCCTTTCGGGAATGCAGGTTACTGCTGACAATGCGTTATAACGTCGTAATGATGATCACGACACACAATGCACTACACTACATCAGAGTCCTGGCCCTCTAGTCCTGATGGTGTGCCTTAGCCTAGGATTCAACCTTCGATTGTCCAGCACACGGTCTCGGAAAGCCACTTTACTTTGAGCCGTGAGGGCTCTTGGCGAGGGAAATTGATCACGGTAAGTTGTATGTCAACGCACTTCGGGCCATTCCCGCACAGACTACATGTACATAGTGTACTGAGTAATGGTGGACGTGTGCAAGGCGGTACGGTGCTAATAGGCATCTGTCAACGGGGTTTGGTGTCATGGTTCATCCGCCTGAGAGTCGTGTGTAATTACAGACGCGCCTGTTTGCTTTCGGATTGAGGAATCCCGGCACAGAGTCTGGCGAATGTTGGTAATCAGTATATCGTATCGCTGTGTGCGCGTAATTGGTCTTCAATCGTGAGTAGGCCAAGATCATTGGTCGTTGAGAATGATGATGTCAACATGCATGTAGCTGAAATCAAGTTTGTTTTGGCAGCACTGGTGCCATGGGAACGGGCGAAGCTTCGACAAGGGATGACACCTAGTAGTACCTACATGTACATGTATATGTACACTGTAGACTTGTCATGCGGATAGGAGCAGTCCTATACTAGCCAAGTGTGCTGTACATTAGTGTACCACACCACAGCACACTGAGGCACTTCAGTAGAACGTACAGTTTCGACGGCCGTGGCAATCTGTACTTTGTAGGCGAGGTATTATTATTTACATGTATACACGGCCCAAAGTCACATGATGCTGTGGAATTGATATTACATTTTAGCAAGATAAGCATGGAGTTGGCGTTTAGGTTCGAGCGTGAGAGGTAGTCTAAAAATGTCAACGCAGGTCGGAGACAATTCCGACATCGCTATCGACAAGCAGCTACAGTCAACTTCGCTTATAACGACATTCGGCGGGGCATCAAAAAGGTGTCCTTATTCGCGAAGTGTCGTTATACCCGAAGTCTCATTATAATGTATTACAGTGGGATGGGACTTTGCTCTGGGCATGGAAATTCTGTCGTTATTCGCGAATTGTCGTTATATCCGCAGTCGTTATTAGCGAATTGTCGTTATATCCGCAGTCGTTATTAGCGAAGTTGACTGTATATGTAGTAGAGCTTGGGAAAGGTAAACAAGTCCTGAGAGAACGATTTTTGAGGAAAGGAAGTCCGCGTGCAGGACGAGGATGTGTACATGTATTAGTACAAGTACATGCATATCCCAGAGACTTAGACGAATCAAATCCTTCGTCATTTGTGAGAACTGGACCTGGTCTAGTGAGAAGGCATTCTACTGCCTGTAATTCTGGTGAAGTAAAATAAAGTAACAACAACAAATTACCCCCAGCTACATATACATGTACATGTACAAGTACAGCAAGTTATTGCACTGTACATTCTTCCTGGTGTAAGGCTGAAGGCTATTCCACAGTAATGCAAAAATGATGATTGCTGTATTTTCCCGTCAAACTGCGGTAACTCCATTTGTCCATTGTCGGTACAAACACCATTGAGAAAATTCTCTAAGTGGCAACAGTATATGGTGTAAAATATCCCCTTTTAAAGAACAGTAGATGGGGTATTATCATCTTTTTTTAAGAACAATAGATGGGGTATCCCCTTGGGGAAACCATTGTGAGAGCGAGGTGGCGGCTCTTTGGCCATGTCCTGAGACTAAACGACGATGTACCAGCACGCGTTATGATGGCAGCATACTTCGAAAACCCAAGTTCCGCTGCCACCTGGCGGGGCCGGCCACGTACCACTCTGCCACTGAGTCTGCACCAGGACCTGCAGCGTATCGGGGGGGGGGGGGGGGGTCGCTCAAGAAACGCGAGGAACTTGAGAACCTCCATGCCATCTCCCAGTCACGACAAGACTGGAAAGACCTATGCAGCAATGTGATAAAAGCATACATCAAAGCCTAATACTGCTTCCACCTGTGGCGGCTGCATGGCAGTACGGTGTACCATAACATAACTCATTGACTAACATATTTTGTGAAAATATTTTCCTGTAAAAGAATAGGAATGTAAACAATAATTATACCTGTGAAAACACAACCTTGAATGCTACTAACACAACCTGTGACTACAATAATCATGAGATCAACCCCAAAACATTTCTTGCAGTTTACTTTCGTAGAGTTTGCAACTTTGTGTTCCTCAACACAACTTGCAGCTTTCTTCAAACATATCCTCAACCTTGGTTCTGTCCTAGATCGTGTATACATACATTCATTGTTTCGTCTCATCATTATGGAGCAGCTTATGCGAAGGCTAGCCAAGCTTGCTTGGCGATGCCAACGCGGAAAAGCCTATAATAATAATAATAATAATAATAATAATAATAAGATGGGGTATTTTCAACCTTTTAAAACCCTTTATCAGCTGAAGCGTACATGAATGCGTCGAATTCGACGCATTCAAGTGGGAAACTTCAAATAATCCTAACTCTGTCAAAATTCAACCTATTTCAACGATTCAAATGTTTTTTAAGGAGCAGCAGATGGGGTATTATAAGTATTATCATAAGATGATTATTACTCCATCTACTGCTACCAGGTACTCTCATGTTTGGGCAATTGTTAATTTTGCTCCTGAATTGTCCTCCCTGTTGCTTTGCTGCCGTCCTCCTCCTTCCTCCACCCTTTTTCTTAATTAACCCCATAATCACGTTCGCTTCCATGTAATAATTGAGCTTGTAGCTCGTGTGTACTTGCGAATTCAAATAGAAATTATATATACATGAACATACCTCCCCGAAACTGGCAAATCCGCCTCCCGATGGCCTGCTGTTAGTGCCTTGTTTACCGGTCACGTGATCATCAGTTCAGCTCAGAGTGACTAGTAGGGTCCGGTGGCAAACAGGCTCAGTGAGCAATAAAGTAATATTTGTATTTTGATCCCTGAACGCATCATCTTACTTCGTGCCTACACTGTGCATGGCATGCGTGCTAGACTAAGTAGTGGGGATCTGAAACATGGCACACTAGTGTTGAGATCTCAAAGTTCCATAATAGTATTCATACCGCGATCACAAGTGCCAAAGGACGAGGTAAGACATTTACATGCACATGTATTGCGGAAACATAACACTAGCACATGTCCCAGTCGTCAATTTGCAAGGTACCTGAACTGTAACAGTGTACATGTAAGTCGAACAATGTTCAGCGCGACAAAATTTCAGCCTCCTAGGTGATGGAAAATGACTGATGATCTGAGCCCATCAGAGTGACTTGTGCAGTTTTCAAATTAGACGCGCATGTACTTGTAAATTATGCACATTATGCACATTAGACACTTAGAGGTACGATGTTGATGCGAGCTGGGTACATTTTCAAAGTCACAACATGGAAACTATGGAATGCAGAGAGTGTGCGTGAGCGTCTACTATCGCCATCGAATGCAAAGGTTTGCTTTCTTGCAGGTAATTTGATAGGCAGGACATTCTATGGTAGATCTACACAGTCATGTAAGTAGTGAACAAGCGTTTCGGAGACAGCAGTTTTATACAGCTACAAAGACAACTAATTGCACAGTAAGCATTTCATGTAATTATTATAATATTTCAAGTAGTCCCCATTCCATTGTTACGTAGATTCACCGATGATTGTAACAAGAAAACAGTTCTGAACGAATCCTCGCTTTCCCTTTCGCTGTGTGCCTTGCGATAATCGTACAACATTTTACACATGTCGACATAATAAATAATAGAAATGCTTGCTGTGCAATTAGTTGTCTTTGTAGCTATATCATGTAAGTATGCTAGCTTAATAGTAGCTCAGTAATCTGTGCGTGTTGCAGCCGACATTGCGTAGAGGCTCTTTGTGTTGCAATCTTTCTGTTTCCTGCAGACTTACATGTACATATCCATGTACAGTGTGTAATGTACACTGTACATGGATAGCAATGCCAATGGGCTAGAGTGTTTTAGCGAGCTACGACCTAGTCACGACTCACAAGTTGAACGCCAGCCCGACTGTGCGGTGAGAAGCGGTACAGGTACGTGGAGATCATGTTTGCTCTTGCCGCCAAAACTGTGTCGTTATTCGAGAGTTGTCTTTATACCCGAGGTCGGTATTGGCGAGTTTGATTGAATGATAGACATGATGCACATCTACAGCCAACCTCGTGAATACTTCAATTTTAAGTTAAACTGTTGACTACAACGTGCGAATGACGACACAATCTTCAGACGTACGATTGTAGTGACCTTTGGCTTTCTACCTTTAGCCTCCCGAATAAAGACGAGTCGCGAAAAACAACATAACAGAAATTATACTTGGCAGTATCTACAACTTAGAGGCATGTTGCTTGAGGTGAGCCAGAGAGCGCATGAGGTGGAGGTGGAATTGCCTTATTGAAAACATTACAAGGGATGTACTCAATCTGCAGACAGAACTGTTTCGTCCTTTGTGGACTCATCAGCACAGCACAGACGAAATGAGGCCGAACCTGATAGCAATGAAAACAATTTCCAAAGCCAGATTTAAATCAGGCGCGAACATACCTTGCCAGAGTGCGCAAAATGACAAGTCAGTGAGCTCTGCCTAACACAAACAGCAAAGGCACTACCCCACGCAAGAGTGCTCAACTGCTACAACTTAGCAGGAGCGAAATAGTAGTATACTCAATCTGTGGACAAAACTGTTTCGTGTTTTGTGGACTCATCAGCGCATTATGGATGTAAATTGATGGCAGCACAATGTAAGCGGTGGTGAGATCCAAACAATAGACCACTGCCTCGTCCAAGGCCCCTGGTTTTCAAGTGAGCTGTGTTCATTGTAAAAAGAAGTTTTGCCTCATTCTTTGCAGAGACTGAGTGAAGGGTCCCATGATATCGGTGAAGACGCACTCCCAACTTTCCCACCGCGCACTGATGCCAAAGAGTCAAATTCGTTCCGGAAATCAGCTGTGCTAAAGAAGCTCCAGTGCGTTGAATTACCCAAAGCGTCCGGGCCAGACTCCATTCCCTGCCGCATCCTAAAGGAGTGCGCGTCTGAGCTCTCGAAGCCGCTGTCATGGCTGTTCTCGCCTGGTGTCTCCCATGGCTACCAGTACAGCCTGGAAGGTTGCCAATGTGGTTCCCATATACAGGCACAAAGGCAAAGGGCGATGTCCGTAATGACCGGAGAACAGTCTCCTTGCTCTGCATAGTATCCTAGGATTCATTCGGCAAGGAACGAATAGTCAACCAGCAGCTCATCAACAACCTCACCAGCAATAGCCTCGTGTCTGCCAACCAGTTTGGTTTCCGGACGTCTATTGGCACGGCTCACCTCCTAATGCCACTCCAGCATGAATGGGCTTCAACGGCATCAGTAAGGGCGGAACCGTTCAGGCCCTCGCCATAGACATAGCACGCACCTTTGACCGAGTTTCACACTCTGGGTTGATCTGAATTAATGACATTGGTGGGCCACTGGACTGGACGCTGTGAGCCGCCGAGTGTTGTTAGGGGGGGGGGGGGGTGTGTGCAGACCTCTGCCCCTCTACCGACAGGACAGGGGTCCCTCAGCCACGGCAGCATCCTAGGGCCCAAATGTTTCTAGTACTTCAAGTATAATTATTATTATAAATGACCGAAGTTACTACATGCCAGTGTCTCCATTGCCGTGCATTCTGATTATACCGTGCTGTACACGTCTGGGATCCCTGGACAACCCACATAGGCCGCCCAAGCCGCACTTCAGGCAGCCGTCAGCGAGCTGGAAGCCTGAGGAAACACGTGGAAAGTTCCCTTCGAGCCCACCAAATCACAGCTGATATCAATCACCAGAAGGCTGACCCGTTCATACCCCCCCCCCCCCCTCCCCTCCCTTTTCTTTTGCAACCCTGTCCCTGCCAGCAGCCAGTTGAAGCTCCTTGGAGTGTCTTCGACGAGAAGCTCAACTTCAGCCGCATCCACCTTCACCAGCTTTCCGTGGGCGCACATCAGAGTCTCCATTTCATGTGGAAGCCAGCCCCATTCTGGACGCCACCGGACGCCTCACCATCTACAAGCGCATTGTAAGACCAACACTTGAATACTGCACACTAGCCTGGCTTGGTGATGCCCAGACCCACCTTGGGGAAGCTAGACACAGCACAGAGTAAAGCCATGCAGATGATTGGACCCACCACCGTCCATCAGAGTCTGCGAGCCGGACGGACAGTTGTTGGAGTGTCTGTTTGTTGTTGTTGTTGTTGTTGTTGTTGTTGTTGTTGTTGTTGTTGTTGTTGTTGTTGTTGTTGTTGTTGTTGTTGTTGTTGTTGTTGTTGTTGTTGTTGTTGTTGTTGTTGTTGTTGTTGTTGTTGTTGTTGTTGTTGTTGTTGTTGTTGTTGTTGTTGTTGTTGTTATTGTTGTTGTTGTTGTTGTTGTTGTTGTTGTTGTTGTTGTTTCTTTATTTGAATTCGCTCAAACCACGCGGACAGAACTGTCCAAGGACAAGGGAGCGGATGATGAGAGTCATATAACTATGCATCAAGACATCTCTGGGCAAAATGAAACAGACTAGAAGGAGGGTTTGCACAACACTAGCACATAGAGAGCAAGAAACCAATCAACACCAGAGATGTTTTGTGCACCAAACACAGAAAGAAGGAGAGAGAGAGGGAGAGAGAGAGAAATAGAGAGAGAGAGAGAGAGAGAGAGAGAGAGAGAGAGAGAGAGAGAGAGAGAGAGAGAGAGAGAGAGAGAGAGAGAGAGAGAGAGAGAGAGAGAGAGAGAGAGAGAGAGAGGGAGAGAGAGGGAGAGAGAGAGAGAGAGGGAGAGAGAGAGGGAGGAAGAGCGAGAGGGGGAGAGAGAGAGAGTAAGTTACATTTATAAAGACAGGTCAGTCTAACAAATGAGGACTGAGACCTCTACAACAGGGTGTTTACGCCTGAAAGCAGGTGCATGATTTAACAAGCAGGTTGTCAGTCTAGATTTTATGCGCAGATGGAGAAAAAGTGCACAGAATGTTTATAATGAGATGAAAAGCAGAAATAATAAGAAATAATAAGAAAAGATGAAATGAAAGCCTGCTCACAACCCCGCCCAGCCTTGCGAACTGGGTATGGTGGATTAATAACCCGGGTTCAACGCTCGAGCAAGCGCTCTCCACTCAAGGTGTTCACAGCACCTGATAGGAACTCACATGGGGAAATTATAGAAAAGAAATAATAAGATGAAGAGAATAAATTTCAACGCACCTCTATAAACGGAGCCCCACACACAGTACCTCAGAAAAGTGGATCTTCCGACCAGTGTTTTTGTTGACATCGCAACCAGATGATGTAACTGCTTCGCAGAGACGTCTTACTGCACAAATTACAAAATAACTTTTTCTTCGATTATTCTGACAAGCATCCGCCCTCCCCTAAAGCCACGGGCCGATAGTGTTCGAACCCGCCAGCAGCATCATGTTCAGCGCCAGCACCGTAACAGCCCGTAAAGACCACCCCCAGGACCAGTCCTGATTACCTTCGAAGCTCCTTCCCGTACTGTGTCGTTGAATTGTGAAACGGCCTCCCTAAGGATGTCTTTCCCCGTCCGGAAAATCGCTCCCTATTCACAGCAAAGCAGCCACGGTCTCTCTTCAGACTTTCCCCACTTTCAACTCCTTCAACCTCATGGATGAGGAAAAGTGTATAGTTATGCTCACATCCTACCTCGAAAAATTGAAGTAGCAGTGTCATTGCTAACTACACTCCTTGATTTTTTAATTTTTTTACACAAAAGTCCACTATATTCCCGAATATGTGCGAGAAGTGGTGGCGGGGCCAGGCTGCTTTGCCGATGTTAACTGGTCTCGGCGTCTACGCACACAAAGCGCGCCATAATGCAGTAAAACCATGAGGAGGGGAAATGAAGAATACAAGTCCCTGCGGCGCAACCGTCATGCAGGTGACTTTCGCCCCTGAATCGCCGCCCATCAACTCCTGTGGAATGTCTTGCCCCACGAGTTTCAGTCTGCTATGCATAATCATGATCCAGTATAGGCGCTACTTCAAAGCATTCAATTAAGATCCAGTGACGGGATAGCCAACACTTCTTTCTCCATGTTCTGTTTTCAATCCTAACCTTGTCATTCACACAGCACCTAGGGAATCATATTTGTTTTAAATTGAACTTGGATGTTGAGCCAAAGTAATCATGGATAAAGAGAAAGGATGGACTCCAATGAAGAGCCCAGGATTAATTTATAGAAAAGAAAAAGGACCAAGGAACTACAAGTTAGCTGTTAGCCAGTTAGTTGTAGAGCGTCAGTACCGTCGGTTAGTGTCGTGCAATGTTATCACATGAGCTGATTGTTTAGTAACTGGTGGTGTTAGTGGACATTATAGCGTAACTTGTAGTTCCTTGGTCTTTTTTCTTTTCTATAAAGAGAAAGGACAGAATGTTACTTCAAAAAGAAGTACGAATTATGGCTATCTGTCCACCAACGTAACCAGAACAAAGGTCAGCTTTTTTTTAGCTCGTTCTCTCCTTTGGTGCACTTTCTTTTCCCTCTTCGACCTTTCCTAACCTGAGCCTTCCAAGTAACAGTTGGAAGGTTGTTGGTTTGCGCCTCGTAGAAGGGTTGGAGCTAGGTGTCAGGTCTTCGAATGTCTCGGTACTGCTTGTCATTGCAGTGTGTGCTTTGTTGTCGCGTTCGCTGACTGTTTTATGATCTCGTTACCTTAGTGGACAGATAGTCATAACTCGTAACATATTTTTTTATCCGCATATTTATCCATTATCCATTTTTATAATGCAATGAATATAACTAGATGCGCACTCATATCACAACCATGGGGACGAATAATGTATTCCAGAACGTTCTGGAGTACATTATTCGTCCCCATGGTTGTGATATGAGTGCGCATTTAGTTAAATTCATTGCATTTTTAAGATTATTGTCTCCACGTCGCCTTTTCACATTATCCATTTTTGCTAGTAATTTCGCCATGTCAATTACATGTACAATCGCCAGCATTTCCTTCTCTGATGAGCCCTTGATAGGCGAAACAGCTGTCAGAAGGAAATGTTTTACCCGTGACCCCTTTATTGTTTAAAGTTATCGGTGTGAGTAGTTGGCTGCCGAGGGCAGCAATGGTCGGCTCTAGAGCGCATGGAGGAGGAGAGTTTGTTGTATTTTTATCCGTGATTTAAAAAATTACCTCCCAAAAGGCAACACAGATAGGTAGGCACAGGCGGATTCTGCTCGAAAAGGTGTCAGATTCTGCTCGAAAAGCAGTGAAAGTGGCAGAACCATACAAACCTTATGGTGGGCAATTCCTCGAATTCTGCTCCATTTCTTTATCCACAGACCAAACATGCATGAAACTTACCATATAAGGTACTGAATTCTGCCATTTTTTCCGCCGGTGCCTACAGACAAAAAATCCGCACTTCTCGTTTTTGCTACAATCGCAACGAATTATTTCCCAAACCACTGCAAACTGTAACATATTCCAAATCCAAATCGCTGGAAACCTACTGTTGCAACGAATACATAATTATAATTCGGATATACAATCATGTACCTTGCAAATTGTTGATCGGCAGGATGCAATGAAACAGGACGCATCCGCGACTTCGAGAGTCGTTCAAATAATTAAACCGTGTTTACTTTCAAGTAACGTTTGTAAAAGTAATGACGTGATTCCAGAAAATATTTCTTTCTATGAACAGCCGAACCATCACTCTTTCCATGAACATTATACATGTACATATACGTGTACATGTAGGTCAAATGTTAGCCTACTGATACCATACTGAAACCTTTCCTCAGTGTATTAGGGGCCGTCCAAGGTTACCAATAATATTTTTCAAAACGAAATGTTTTCGTTTGTGGGTGGGTGGGTTTGATGGAGTTTCGTTTTGAAAATAATTATTGAATGCTGATGGAGAATGCCCAGTTACTTCTGGGTGTCGAAAATTGACATCAATATTTTATTGAAATTCGTTTTACCTGCAAAAGAAGCAAGATCATGAATACTGCCAATGCATGTCAAAGGAAAGCAAGCCTTCATAAAATTTGGATATTGACCTAAAAATAATATCAGTGCAGTTGCAAAAAAAAACTTGTGATAAAATTTAATTTAGTGGCGGACATGACTTTCTTGTTTCTGTTACTGCTGTTGCAGCTTTCGTCGTTGTGATCGCCATTGTTGTAATGGACTTGTACTGGGACTATTGCTCAAGCAAGTGGCATTATAACTGGGTCATCCTAATAAAGATATTATTATAATTTAGCTGATTGATATTCAGTACGGAATTGTCCCGTTACGTTGAAACAATTCTTCTGCCCATTACTTCTGTTACAAATCTGACCAAAAGGTCTTCCACTGCCTTACGCGCGGAGTCGCTCACCTCCATCAATTTCTGAAATCCGGCTACGTCTTCAACATCTCGGCCGACATCACTCATGATGTCCTCCAAGAAATAGCGCCGCAGGAGGTCTTTCTGCTGCGAGGACAGACTCTCGAGCACCATCCGCACCGGCTCCGTTGAGCTTCCAGAAGAGAAAGAGAATTGACCTCCGAATCCAAGCCCGAACTTGGTGTTTGTCAAAAGTCGAAACGGCCCGGCACTTATTCCCAGAGCGAGCGAAAGCCATCCGCCAGTATCGAAGCTCGTCTTTAGTTCCCCTGCCAATACGGTCATAATCTCGTTTTGCGACACATCAATGACAATTTCTAGTACATCGTCGGAAGAGAGTTCCATCTTCTGCATCTTGCGATGAAGCCTCATCACGCTGTTTAGCTGTGGCCACTGCCCAGCGAGTATTTAATACGGAATGCAGTAGGACTCGTAGTTGGGAAAGTCAGACCTACATTGCCAAACTGCCTCCAGAATGAACAAGAAAAGTGCTGGAAGTAGCGTTTGGCTTGGAGATCCTCCTAGGAAAATATATAATTATGACAGGACTTCCTCAAACTAATGAAATAGCAGTAACGGTGACAGCACACGGAAAAGGGATCAGAAGTAGGTCTACTACTCTCAGATTTACTCCCCGATGACGAAGAACATTCAAGAAACAATCACATTTTTTTCTTCCGCAATGACCTGGACTTTGCCCCTTTGCCGGCCCTTGGTATTCAGTTCTTCTCCTCCCATAGCCCAGAGCTGTTATATCGGGATTAGTGGGAGAGGTCTTTTTTTGCGCGTCTGGGGAAGGACTGCTTGTGTAGATCGATCTGAGCCATGAAGATCCCTCAGCACGGCCTCGACCTGTTTCAGAGAAGTATGTATCTAATATTGACTGAGTACGAGGTCAATAATTATAGGAAATAAAAGCCGAGTAAAAGACCGAGGCGAAGCCGAGGTCTTTTATTTCCAATACTGACCAAGTAGGTCTACGAAGTCAATATTAGATTTATCACGACTAGCCAAAGCCTGTGTTCAATCGCTAAAAAAAAGAGTCAAATAGCCCTAACTTAACTTAGCGGGAGTGAAATATGCAGGAATATAATTTTGACTGCTTAGGTATGGCAAAAATCTATGGGAGTCAATACTATACTGTAAACACGTTATTTTCGGTGTACACGTGTAATTGAAACCTGGCAGGTCCCCTGCTATAATATTGTAGTCCCTGGCCTGGTACCTAAAATTACATGATAATACAGTACTATTAAAATTTTTGTAAGGAGTGATACTGATGATACATTTGCGGCATTTCCACTCCACTCCAGCTACCTGTACGACCACTGCATGCATGGGTAAGGCCGAGTAAAAAAAATTACTAGATGATCGTCCTTTTTTTTGGAAAAATCGGGGAGGGCGGGAGGATTTTATTTTTATTTTTTTACTTTTTACCCTCTCATGCACACAGTGTACACAACAACATCAAGGTTTTTTTTCTCTTTTTTTCTTTTTTTTTCTTTTTTTCTTTTTCTTTCTTCAGCAGATCGATACTGACGTTGTGATATACTAGTAGTATGTGGTCCATATAGTAAAAAATAAAATATTTCTTGGGGCGCTGACAAAAACTGGGGCGGACGGGGCCGCCCGGGGACGATCATCTAGCTTTTTTTTTTACTTGGCCTAAAATACGTACTTCCTGCCTGACGTCACACTCAAACACAAAAGTCACAGTCATGATCATGCACAGTGCAGCTGGACAGCACGTCATTTGTACGTCAGATGTCAACAATAATTATTCACAAGACAAAGAATCAAAATTTTGCAATTATTGTGTCGTTTAGTTTATGCGAAGTGTTACATGATTGTTCTAGTCTTTGTGCTTCCAATTCCTTGAAGCTCGCCGATTTGGTTACCGTCCCTTGACTCTACATTTGCAGTTCCTGAGTTGCCGTGTCGCCATTGTTATTCTTTGGATAGTCTCATTTTCGTTCCATTGGATAGTGCAGTAATTGGTGAATGAGTCTTCTGCAGTTTACATGTATGTGCTGTTAGTATTATTGAGATCAATCACTCATCTGAAGCAGTGGCGAGATCAATTCCATTTCAGTGGCGACCACACCACCAGGCAGGCTGCGCCGACGACCTTCCTCAGGCAAGCTGGCCGGTGAAGCTGGCGCATCGGCCACTGCCCGCCGCCATGTCAGACTCAACGATTTGTGTCGTCTGTGCTCGCGGCTGGTATTCCTGACGGGCACTCTGGCCAGCCTCACGTGGGCTTTCTTCTTCTCCAGAACAAAATCCAACAGGTACAAACATGTTACCCAGTCACGGTGCAATATAGTGAACTGTTACACAATCCCTGTGCAAATTCTGTCTATAGTGAACTGTTACACAATCCCTGTGCAATATCTGTCTATAGTGAACTGTTACACAATCCCTGTGCAATATCTGTCTATAGTGAACTGTTACACAATCCCTGTGCAATATCTGTCTATAGTGAACTGTTACACAATCCCTGTGCAATATCTGTCTTGTTGAATGGCTAGCCATTGTAGTGCAGACACTGTAAATAGAAGTAGGGCAATATATGAACTACTACTAGACTGTCATGGGCATGAAAATCCGGTCGGAGGCCAAGCGGCCCAAGGCGTTGGCCATGCAGCCGTGAGTACGCATGCGACGTGCACTGCACGCAACGTTCAGTACGCACTGAGGGTGCCGGCCCGAGCAAGGCGCTGGCCATGCAGCCGTGAGTACGCATGCGACCGGCACGTGCACGGCACGCAGTGCTCAGTACGCACTGAGGGTGCCGGCCCAAGGCGCTGGCCATGCAGCCGTGAGCACGCATGAGATCAACACGTGCACTGCACGCGCCGTTCAGTACGCACTGAGGGTGCCGGCCCAAGGCGCTGGCCATGCAGCCGTGAGTACACATGCGATCAACCAACGCGTGCACTGCACGCAACGTTCAGTGCGCACTGAGGGTGCCGGCCCCGCGTCATTCGACCGGATTTCCATGGCCACGACAGGACAATAGCCCACTGTCATACAACTTTTTAATGTCACAAGATGCAATCAACTGCCGGATCCTTGGAAACTTAGGCCTGGTGATATCAATGCGTCTATTTTAGGGGTGAAAGTTGGCACTGAGATCCCGAGTTCGAGTGCTCTGATTTTCTCCGATCGAATATTCGAGTATTCGAGTATTCTTCATCTCCTAAAAAATGCACACCATTGGCCTTAAAATCACATGATACAACCCTGATTGAACCGAGTGGCAGTCATTTTTCTCGGGTATAGTGGTTGGTGGGTCATTTGGGCTCTCTCTACTCGTGAACAAATGTTCTCCACACAGTCTGCACATCAATATCTGCCGACTGCTGCTCTGAAACTGCAGATTTCTGTGGTAAATGCATGTACCATGTATGAACGAGTACTCTGATTTATTCCGAGTACGATTATTTTTGAAAAAACCGAGCGAGTACTCGAGTATTCGGTATAATTGTTTCACCCCTAGTCTATTTCCAGTATCCATTCCCATCATCTACTCTTACATGCAAGAGCACATATACCAGAGTGTGCAACTGTGCACATCAGATCTGAAACAGCGGAGTTCGTGCACTACGTCACCCTGATGAGGTCAGCCAAGCCGCGACTTGCGTACAGCTCAAATAATGTGTGTTTCACAGCCCAAAAATCAGCCAAGTTTGCTTGATCTTAGACGTCCTGTTTTAGGATTTCGTGTTTTTTTGTGACTGCGTACATCCGCTGTCAAGTAAATTCACGAGGCTGTCCGTATCAAAAATGCCGAAATCAGCGCAAATTCAGTAACCTCCACCACCGCAACTTTTCATCCGAAGAAAGGTCTTCTACTTGGCATCAATTGTTGCAGGTGTGATGAACAAGGTCGACCATGGGCGGATCGAGAATTTTTTCACCACCCTAGCTGCATCTTAAGCACCGGTCAATGAACTACTACGTCGTCCTCGGGTACAGCGCCGTGATGTTTCGGGTCACCATGTTGCTGCTGGCCAGCTAGGCTGTATGGACATGTAGTGCAGCGGACGCTGTACCCGCGAGGACGACTCGAGTCCGCAGTTCTTTGGTCACTGCTGTACGCGTGTGCTGGCATGCAGAAATGCGAGCAAGCCAGACTTAGCCTACTTGGAACATCCTAGCCGCGTAGGCGTTAACGCCGCCTGTGTCTGCGTGACTGTGTTTTCACACTCCGTCCGCCGTCATGCTTGATCTAAGCAACCTGGGGTTGCGTGAACATAGTTAATGCATGCGCACACACACACGTACACGCACTCTCTCACACACACACGCACGCACACATACACACACACAGTTTGTGACACACGTCGCCTGCTGACTGGCATGCACAATTAAAGGGGAAGTTAAGGCAAAAATTAAAATTTCACCAGTTGTAGTCTTCGGGGTGCTGAGTCGAATGGTCGTGGTCCGAGGAAGCTGAGACGCTCCCTTCCTACTTGAATCCCAATCGAACTCGCGCACTTCCACCGAAACTGGGTGACTGCGCCCTACGAGATGGGGATTTGTATGCAAAATGTCACTAAAAGCGCCATTTCGTTCTTATAAAAGCACGGATGACCGCGATTGGCCCATATGTTGTAGTCTTTTGGACGCTGAGTCGACTGGTTTTGGTCCGAAAAGGCTCCGATGCAGCGTTCCGCCTTTATTCCCAATCGAACATGGTTGAAGAAGCGGTCACGTGCTCCTGCGTACGCCAGTCACCTGGTCACCGTGCCTGCAGGGTACAACTTACTAGCCTGTTTGACCTTTTTTGGGTGCAGTCCTGTCACTCGAGTTGAACTCGAGTTGAACCTTGGTGTGAAAGTTGTCACCTGCTGGCGTGGTGACCAGGTGATTTGGGCACCCAGGAGCACGTGACCACTTGTTCAACCATGTTCGATTGGGAATAAAGGAGGAACGCTGCATCGCAGCCTTTTCGGACCAAAACCAGTCGACTCAGCGTCCAAAAGACTACAACATATGGGCCAATCGCGGTCATCCGTGCTTTTATAAGAACGAAATGGCGCTTTTAGTGACATTTTGCATACAAATCCCCATCTCGTAGGGCGCAGTCACCCAGTTTCGGTGGAAGTGCGCGAGTTCGATTGGGATTCAAGTAGGAAGGGAGCGTCTCAGCTTCCTCGGACCAAGACCATTCGACTCAGCACCCCGAAGACTACAACTGGTGAAATTTTAATTTTTGCCTTAACTTCCCCTTTAACAACCAACATGCGTGTTGTGCTTTTGTTGACTAACCATGCTGCATTCCGTTGTGGACTAAATCTCTCACGGCCAGCATAAACATACACCATGTTCCTGCTTTGCACTCTCAAGTCATGCAGTAGTGATTTCTGTCTATCCAGACTGTGGAGGTAGGATAGTGACTGTTGTCGTTTGCTTTTACGATGACTGAGGAAAGGCATGTGTCTGTGCGTGTGTATGCATGCTTGTTTTGCAGGCTTTGATGTGTTTTATCACGCATTTAATGTCTCTCTTTTCCCATTCTCTCTCGCTGTCTCTCTTTCTCTCTCTCTCTTCTCTCTCTCTCTCTCTCTCTCTCTCTCTCTCTCTCTCTCTCTCTCTCTCTCTCTCTCTCTCTCTCTCTCTCTCTCTCTCTCTCTCTTATTTGGTCTCCAGGTACCGTAGGCCAGCTATACTGGGTATCTGCTTGGTGTTGATTTTCAAGTTTCTGATATGGGACCACTGGCTGACGACAACCCAGCCGTCCGCTCACAAAGGTGTCACGTGCCTGCACAAGGCACTGGCCGGTTTCTCTGCCTCGTTGCATCACGGAGATGCAAACGTCTTCATGCACGGCCAGTTTGGGCAGAAAGCATACGCGCCGGTCATCGGTGAGTGAGCGTTGTCGCGGATGTAGTTTCTCGGGTGTGTTCACTATTTTTTGGAACATTTGACGTGTGATTCATGGAGAGTGATGGCATTCCTCCAGATGCGGAAACCTCGGCCTACAGCAGAGTCCCACGCGAACCGTGATTAGTTTTGACCTGCCTCGCAGGGATGTGTGCATGGAGTCATGAGTGCCGTGCAGGCTCGGCGGAACCGCTCTGGTTGGTCAGGCCATTGCCGGACCAACGTTTTGGTCATGCCATTGCCGGACCAACGTTTTGGCCAGGGCATTGCCGGACCAACGTGTTGGCCACCAGCAAGTGTTTGTACTGCTGAGGAGGTCATGTGTGCCCTTCAAATCATTCACACAGTATGAAAGGCTATGGTATGAGACTCCTTCATCCAGTGCAGGTACGGAGTCGATCCTGTTCATAACTTTGTTTTTACTGGCCATGAGCTCAACTTGTCCACAGTATGCACTTGGCTGCCGTGATCCTAATTGCTCTCCGATGTGCGTCTGTCTGTCCATCTGTGTATGTGTGCGTATGTACACATGTGTGCGTGTGCGCGCGCGTGTGTGCGTGTGTGTGTGTCCAACTGTTGTCCTGTGCACAGGTAATGGCTATGTTGGTGTGTCGCTGGATGACCCTGGAATTTGGCTGCTACGTAACCAGACCTTTGACCAGTACCTTCCATTTGCATTCCTCGTCTCCGTTACCGTCAATGGCCAAGACCTGACACCAGGAGCGACTGTCATTGACTTCCGCGAAGGTGTTGCTCATCGTATCTATGCGCCTCTTCATGGACAGGTAGGTACTACGTAGTGCTGCTAATGTCGGTGCTACTGCTGCTGCTACTGTCAATGTTGCTGCTGCTTGTGGTGGCAGTGTTGCTCCTGCCGTTGCTGCTGCTGCTGAAACGTGTTTTATTGAACACACAAACTCATGATGATAAGAATTTAGGAAGAGCAGATAATTCAACAATAATACTGCAAAACGTAACAGCGAAACAGTTGCTGCCGCCGCCGCCACCATTGCTGCTGCTGCTACTGCTGTCGCTGCGCCTGCTGCCACTGCTGCTGTTTGTGTCGCTGCTGCTGCTGCTGCTGCTACGGTTGCTTCTGCTGCCGCCGTCGCTGCCACTGCTGCTGCTGTGGTGGTGGTCGTCGTCACCTGCATCATCATTTTCATTGTCGTCATCATTGTTGTCTCTGTATTGCTTCTGTGTCTTCAGCAAAATAAGCTGTCCAGCATATCAAAACAAAGTGTGTTTACTCTCACGACATGGTGATGAATATGCCTGTGTGCATGCATGTGTGTGTGTGTGCGTGCGCGCGTGTGTGTGTGTGTGTGTGTGTGTGTGCGTGCGTGTGTGCATGTGTGTGTCTGTGCATATGTCTGCCCGTGAATACGTTGTCATGTTTAAACATCCTCAGAGCACGGAGTGTTGGTGGGTACGTCAGAGTGTATTTGTTCAGCGCTCTGCCCCAGACACTATCGTACAGCAAGTCAGCGTGGCCAACAAAGCGGTAAGTCACTCTCGGGTGCTCTTTCAGCTGTTCAGTATGCCAACTAATCCTCGTGTGCCATTTGTGAGCACCTCATAATTATTACTTGTAGGTTGTGTTCCTTTGGGCTGTTTCAAGATGAAAATAGAAACAGTTCTGGAATAGGAATGTGTGAGAATGTGAATGTGTGTTCATTACAAGTTATTAACATCAGTGCCTGCTCCCGAGCATGGTCAGTAGGGTCAATGATCCAGCTGAGGGAGTGTGTGGATCTTGTTGAAAATGTTGGGTACGATAAAGGTGCTACTCCCGATACACAACGGACAACGGGAACAGGTAGGTGTAACGACATTAATTTTATTACAGACGAAGAGATGGAGACAAAGACGAACGAAACGACTACATTATGGAAGAGAGAGAGATCGAGTGAGGGCGGCAAGATAAAGGGCCTGGCTAGCCATGGCAAATATGGGCACGCAAGTAGCTACCCAGGCCAACGGAACAAAAGGTGAGTACGAGGGTGCATGCAGGCCAGCTTGGAAAAAGGTTGTAGAACGTACGGGAGGAGGTACCTAACAAAAGAAATCAACTTGACCAACGCCTGTTGCCTTGCTATTCAGTCAGGACCGGCGGAATGAGTTTTTGATTGGTCCGGCCATACCCAAGCCTGTCATACTTTGTGTATGATGGTGGCAACCCATGACCAAACTAGCAGCAAACACAAGTCGGTGGGCAAAAAGCTGCTCCGGCTATGGCCTGACCAACCGGACCTGATTCTATTAAATTCTACCAGTGTACTAGCTGGGTTGGCTTCACTCCGCTCCCTAATGCTGTGACCGGCTTTAAGCATGATGGCATGTACATTGCTGGGAAGTGAAATCCAGGCGCCCGCGAATATACGACTCGTAACCAGTCCCGCGACTGCACAACCCAAGCACGGTGAACAGTGGACTGTGCTGTGTACGACTCCTCTGCTCTACTCGTGGGGTTGACTTTCATTTGCCACCGCCATCGTACTGCAGTTCTGCTAGGTGAATTCCGACCAAAAGTGCAAAGCTGGCACCTTGGACCAGTTCAGATTACATCATTGTGTTTGTGTACGTCGAGCCGCATTTGTGCCACTTCCAGGGCATCAAGGGCCGTGCTAGTTGAGGGCGCCGAATGTGCACTCCGGGTCGGATTTCACCGACCGCAACTGTAGAGTTGTGCTGAACATGAAACTCAGAGTTGCAACGGACTAGCCTCGCTCCACTTCTATTCTATGTACAGTAGTCGACTCTGGATATAATGAACAACAATGTTTGGGTGCGATTGTTGTGTTTATTCACTATTGTGACAACACAGAGTACGTTTTTGAAAGTTTCCTTGCACTCCGCTGATTCTTTGCCCTGGCCGGGTTCGGAGATCCAGACGAAAAGGTATGTGTGTGTGTGTGTGTCTGTGTGTGTGATGTGCGAGCGCGTGTGTGTGTACGTACACGCGCACGTTCGTGCGTGCATTCGGTGTTGGGCGGTTCAATAGCCAACTGATTCGTCTTTTCCTAGATTCCTTTTGAATCTCTTTCTCTCCCCTCTGTTGTAGAGAAGTATGTGGCTATTTTATGGCAATGAGCAGGTACAGATGTGTGTGTATGTACGTGTCTGTGTGTGTTTGTACATGTGCATGGGTGTTCTCCGTGACACCCACCCGTAGGAGTTGCTCACTCATGTACTCTTGGCAGTCATAAGAACTCATATGAGAGGGATGTTGTGTGCACTTTTGCCTTCCCTGGGACATCTGCATGTCTGTTTGTATACAAGCATGCCCTTGTGCGTGAAGGTTCTCTTATGTGCAGCATATCTCTAGCCATGACAAGAGTACACAGACCCCAATTGTTTTATGCACAGTAAAACCTGTGACTAACGGCCACCCCTTGGGGCCAGAAAAAGCGGTCTTTAGTGGCAGGTGGTCTTTAGTTAGAGGTTTGCACGGCACAACCATATATGAATGTGAGATCGTCCGTGCCTGGCAAAGTGGTCTGTAGTACCAGGCTGGTCGCTAGTCACGGTGGTCTATAGTTACAGGTTTTACTGTGCATGAATGTGGTGATTTGATTGTGTGTGTGTGTGTGTGTGTGTGTGTGTGTGCGTGCGCGTGTGCGTGCGCGTGTGCGTGCGTGTGTGTGTGTGTGTGTGTGTGTGTGTGTGTCTTGGTCACCTCTATGCAGCTTCACCGAGAAGGACTACCGTACAGGTGACAGTGACAGCTATGTGATAGCGACAGCACGTTTGCACCAATCAGAGGCAGACGCTGCACAACTCAAGGACCTGGAGCATGTTGCCATCACCAGTGTTCAACCTGCGCGCACTGAAGTCGTCATTCAGCCGTCCGGAACGTACGTATGCTGCCAAGTCTGTATGTGTGGAGGGGGGGGGGGGGGTGTATGTGTGTGTGTGTGTGTGTATGCGTGTGTGTGTGTGTATGCGTGTGTGTGTGTGTGCGCGCGTGTGTTTGTGTGTGTGTGCATGCGTGTGTGGGTGGGTGAGTGTGTGGGTGGGTGGGTGTTTGCGTGCACGTGCATACCTGCGCAACCACTCGCTTGCAACATTACATGCAAATCGAGAGTGGGCAACGTGGTGGTCTAACTCCTTACAGCAGCACCTGCAATTTGAAACCCATTATGCTCCTTCAATGTAATGCACTAGTAGTTGCTGGCTGAAGCACAGCCACCGAGCCTCACCCTCCAGTCCAGTCAAAAGTCAGAGGGAGTTGCCGTTTCCTGTTCAGTGTTGGTCTTAGCGGGGCTGCTGTTGTTACTGCCCCTGTTGCTGCTGCTGCTGCTGCTGCTGATGATGATGATGATAATGATGATGCTGCTGTGGCTGTTGCGGCTGTTGCTACTGCGGCTGTTGCGGCTGTTGCTACTGCGGCTGCTGATACTGCTGCTTCCAATGCTGGTGATGCCACACTTGCTGCTGCTGTTGCCCCTGATAGTGGTGCTAGTGTGATCGTTCCTGCCACTACTATCACGGCAGCGTCTTGCACTTCCCGTGCTGCTGCTGCTGCTGTTGCTGTTTCTGTTTCTGCTGCTACTACTACTGGTCTGTGTGTTTCTTCCCTGCTTGCTGCTCTCTGGTTACAGTGAAACCTGTCTAAGACGACCGCTCAAGGGACCTTCAAAATGTGGTCTCTATTGCCAGGTGGTCTCCTTATCCAGGTTCATTTGACTGGAAATAGCACCCCTTGGTCCTGGATTCAGTGGTCTTCTAGGACAGGTGGTCGCCTTATCCGAGTGGTCGCCTTGACAGGTTTTACTGTATTTCTGATGCTCCCGTAGTTGTCTTTTTCTCTTCCCGCTTATTTGTCGTGCTGCATGCTGTCACATGTGATGTTCAGGGCTGAACTGGCGGAGCTTGTCACCGTTGTTATGAAGCATGCAGCTAACGCCAAGGAGATAGTTTACGCAACACACTCCCTGGCCAAGAAGGCGTCTACGGTACGTTGTCAGAGGTGTTTGCTAACAATACCTGTAGAGTTGTTTGGCGTATTGGAGTGGAAAGCGTTCAGGGCTAATTGTAATCGACACTGAGCATTCTCTGTGCTGCCCTGTTGGCTTGCTGATGTGAAAGTGTTCCATGTTGTGTTGTGTCTGTGCTGGATGCCTCTGTGCGTGTGTGTGTGTGTCTGTGCGTGCATGTGTGTGTCTGTGTGTGTGTGACTGTGTGTGTGTGTGTCTGTGTGTGTGTGTGGTGTGGTGTGTGTGGAAAAAAATGGAAAAATGAAAAATAGGGATTCACTGGCCAGAAAAAGTCACTTCAAATAGCTGTGTGGTGGATACCAGGTTAAAATAGTGGCGGTCAATTCATCAGCCTTGCAAGCTGTTGAATGATGTAATCCTAGCACAAGTTGCTATGTCTAACATAGCTGTTTGCTATCATCGCTTCCGCGATGGGCATGTCTGAGGTCTGAGGTGTGTGTGTGTGTGTGTGTCTGTCTGTGTCTGTGTGTGTGCATGTGTGTGTGCATGTGTGTGTGCATGTGTGTGTGTGCATGCGTGCCTATGCTTGTTCAACTTGGCACATTACAGCGTCTGAACAGCATTGTATTTAGGTCGAAGTCCGATGTGTTGCTACGCAGCCACCGTATGGCATGGAGTGAGGTAAGCGGGAGAGTCATACAAGTCGTGAGCTTCGACGTTACGTTCTGCAGATAATGCAAGGCTACATTATTTTTTATATATAGAATTCAATCTTTGCTTGGTTGGACGACGTGATTGCTAAATAGTTGGCTGGTTGCGGCATACGCCAGTACCTCTAAAACTTGCTCACCTAGGTTTTAAGCATTTTCTTTGTGCTGAAACATGACAGACGTTTCGAAAAGTGGTTCATATCTAAGCAAGTTTTTTCGGTGCCAGGGTGCAACCGTAGGGAGTAGGGATTCACTGGCCAGAAAAAAGCCACTTCAAAGCTGTGTGGTGTAGACCAGGCTGAATAGTGGCGGTCAATTCTTCAGCCTTGCAAGCTGTTGAATGGTGCAATCCCAGCACAAGTTGCTATGGCTTCTGCTGTAGCATCGCTATCATCGCCTCTGGCGATGGGCGTCCAATGGTTAATGGTGTGTGTTTGTGCGCACGTGTGTGTGCCTGTACGAGAATCCTCGTGAGAAGTGCACTGCTGCTCAGTGAAATGCAATCACGTGAATCAAGTGCCAGTTCGCATCTGGGTGTTTGCATGCGCAGCGCCCGGCATGGAGCAGCAGAGTACTTCTGAAGTACAAGTGTAATAGGTAGCCGAGTGGAGGCATGGTGCTTAAAACTCTAATTAACTTTTTATTCTTCCTCAGGTACACACCTGGATTATTATCTAGTAAAAATTAATATATGGAAACATATTCCATATTCCATATTAATAATTATTGGAAACAGAAATGCGCAGCAGCTTTTATAGGCAACAGACCACATACGCTAACGTACGGGGATACGCTAACACGGGGATACGCTACAATGAAGCAAGGCAGGGATACTACACAAGCTGGTGTGTGCATTAATAATCACCATTGTTTGTGAATGACCTTGCGTAAGATTATATGGCTAACGCTAGGTATTGTGTCATTGCGAATCTTCTGCCGTGTTCATGGTGTTCTGCAGCTCTGGTCTAGCCATATCTCCATCATTGGCCTGGCGCATCCTAACACGCCGGGCAACGAGGACATCTCCGCCGCCATGTACTACGTCCTGCTGAGCACCCCGTCGTTCCGGGCCAGCGACCAGTCGCACTTCCGTCACCGCGATCACCTGCACCGCGATCTCAACGACACCGAGCGCCTGCACTGCTTCAGCGGACCACCGACTATGTAAGTCCTACACTACACACATTGAATTTGCTACTTCGTGTGGTCTGGAGCTTTGAAAAATAGTCTGGAAAAAGTCTGGAAAAGGTCTTGAAAATGTGTTTGATTTCACTGTGCGACTCCTGTAACACAAGTCATAGCCCTGTCTTTCAGCATTGAGCACTCTTTGCTGATGCCACCTTCATTAGGTCCGGCAATCAATAGTACCAAGAGTACATAACCCCAAGAGTGTGCAACTGCCTGCACAACCTCTATGCTGTGCTGCGACGGCAGAACTTCACATCACGTGACATGGTTCAAAAGGTTATGCTTGCAAACAGTGCAAAGTGACCACAAGAGAGCTGTACCCAAATCTGGGTTGCGTACAACCCTGTATCTATCATGCACAGAGTGCAAATAATGTGTACGGGTTCATCACGTGATGTGAAGTTCTTCCGTCGCAGACCCCATAGCTGGAGTTGCACACTCTTGGGGGTTATGTACTCTTGATAGTACTGGTTGATATTTCTGATGAGTTCCCGTCATCATAATGGAACGAAACAAGGGGCTTGTCAGGAGCAGATCACCACACCACAGATGTGCAAGCTACACCCGTGCGTCTTACCAGAGTTCCTCTGTGTGTGTGTGTTGCTGTCTGCAGGCACACAGCAGTTCTGTGGCTACCTCCCAGCTCTATAACAGCTGTCAATGAGCTGATACAGAACTGGCGTACCACTCTCATCAAGAACGGCTGCCGACACTTTGTAGAAGGAGGTGAGTTTCGAAATAGTGGTAGCGACTTCGGCGACTTCTTGTGGACACACTCACCAATAAAAATCCGTACTGTAAGACATGTTAGTATAACGAATTGCAAATTTACCGATTGTCACAACATATGTGAAGCATTACATCCTCAACGAAGAAATGTTATCCGTTAAAACGTTAGATTTGCTTCCTCGTTATATATACATGTCGTACAGTATCCGTTTCTGACCAGTACCCTTGTTCTACGGTGCACCATGATGTGCCAATGAAACAATCACTGACGAGCAGGAGCAGGTAGGGTAGTCGGAAAACAAAGACGCTGGAGAGCTGCTTACAGCTAGCCTCAGAGCCATAGTTGTCGTCAAGAGTACATGAAACACCAGAGTTTGCAGCTTCTGACTTGTCTGCATACGTGTGTGCCACTCCCAAATTCCGAGATTACTCTAATTTCAGAAATTTTTCGGATCTCAATATTTTCGGTATGAGGGCAAAAAGGCCAGGTTAGGTGAACAGAAATTTTAGGTGCAAAGAAGCAGTTCCCTATTGGATGATGTGTGTTAGGGTTTGTTCGGTGTATTGCAATTTTAGGTATGAAACAGATGCACCGAAAGTACCGAAAATTTGTGAAATTACAGTATTACATCATAGTGGGTGCAGATATGCGGCGGGGAGTGGCGTAGTGCGAACGATGGAGCTGCAGTTGTGCAGCAGGAGACCTGCTTGAATCCTGCTTGTATGCACACAATGATGTGATCAGGGAATTCCGCCGTGACAGCAACCCATCAGAGCTGCACGCTCTGGGTTACATGTGCTATCTGTAAAAATGGCTAATTTTGCGCCGGTGATATTTTAGCGAAAGGAATGTTTTTGCTAAAGTTTTTCCGCGCCAAACAAGACTTTGCATGTACAGTGCAGTTCACGCCATCTTTTTTTTTTTTTAAACCCTGCAACTCGGTTCGCTGAAGTATTTCATCACGAATGGGTCCTGAGAATTCAGAAAACACTAAATATGTACCGGCTACAGTCCATTGATGATATTCTAGCTTTTGGCCATAAAGGGGTCACATTTTCAGAAATTTTTCCTGCAGTCCCCGTGGAATGCTCTTCCAATTATGTTTCCGAAGTCCATTTCTCCGAAAAGCAAGCCATAACAAGAATAGGATTTCGGCCAGGTTTTGTCTTGTAAGCACTGAATTGGGAAAGGCCATGAAAATCCAATCCGTTTCACTCCATTTGGATCACTGCATTGTCCGGTTGGAACCCCAGTTGAGGTACCTTTTTTGGACCCTTTTTCTGACCTCAAATTTCGCAGCACTGCACTGTGTGCGATAAAACCACGAAAAATCACCAAATGCAGGAGCTCGCGACAGCCAGCGCTCATCTTTTTTTTGAATGGACTGTAAAATGACTCAATCTGTGGATAGCATGCTGTTTCGTTCTTTGTGAACTCATGAGCGCAGCACAGAGGAAATGAGGCCGAACCTGATAGCAATGAAAACCGGCTAAACTAACTTAGCCGTTCTGCAGTCATGTCGACGTGCCTCCGCTTGTTCTCTGTTCTCTGTATTGTGCTGCTTGCCCAGGTGCCGAGCTGACGAGCCAAGCCATCGTGTTAAGCTTCGCCACCGTGCGTCACGCCAGCCACCACCTGGAGCTGGCCTTGAACCCGGCCAACGTCATGGCCGACACCGTGCTGCACAACGTCAAGTACGACCGGCACGCCATCACCATGGCAATGCATACGTCCTTCACCGGCGGCCTGACGCGCCTGGCCATCTCGGCCAACGATGGGCTGGCGTTTGTACCTGGTATGTGGCGTATTTTTCGGAGTATAAGCCGCACCTCCCATTTTGTTTGCCCCGAAATACAGACTATCCTATTTATCACCGTTAATTTGATCGTCGGAGTTTAAGCCGCACCCTCCTTTTTTGGGGTGAATTTTGAGTGTTCAAAGGGCAGCTTCTACTCCGGAAATTACAGTAACTCGACCAGCAGCAGTCTTGGTGTCTTTCTCTGTACTGTAAATGTACAAAATTTCGGCAGCTATTTAGTTTCCGCTATATTCAGCACCGGCCCAAAACGCCATCACCATGCCGTTTCAGCCAGCGATGGGCGGGCGTTTTTACCCGGTATGTAACTCGATCAGCAGCAGACTTGTCTCTGTATGTTAACCCCAGCCGACAAAAGGGCTGTGAGAGAAAGTCGCATTTAAAAAAGATGTTACCTGTAAGCAGCCTGAAACGAAGAGTACAAAAACCAGAGTGTTTGTCACACGTAACGTGAATCAATTCACGAAATCCCCAGGCGGAACTCTACCAGTGCTTGCACATCGCTTGCAATATGTGAACTGCTTCCTCCCGGTATCACGCTTGTTGGAATTATATTCACGTCGGCCGTACTGTGACCATGTGAGTGAGGTTGTTGTGGAGAATCACTCTCCTCTGCTCTTCTATCTTATCTGTGCCCATAGGTGCGTCCGTGTCAAGCCGGACGTTCTCCAAGTCGCCCGTGCTGTACGCATGCCCCAGTCGCTGCGGGGGCTCTCCGCACGTGCTCAAGTAAGTGCTGATGTGTTGAACGAGTGCATTGTCCACACAGTAGACCAGTCATGTAACTGCGTAGTCATGTGACAGGGTATTCATGTGACAGGGTAGTCATGTGACTGAGTAGTCATGTGACTGAGTAGTCATGTGACTGATTAGGCCTCGGTCACACTACGGCAAAAATGCTGCGTCAGCGTCAGAATCATGAGCTTTTCCATGGCAACTGATGCAAACGCGGCAAGTTTGAGCGTCAGACGCAGGAAATCGGCTGCGTTGCCGCTGATGGGAGTGATGCTTGGCGGAAAAACAGTGTCTTTCAAGTAAAATTAGTTTCAAGACAGTTGCTCGAGTTGAGCAGTCATTCGACATTCGTCTCTTTAAGGTTTGTTTTGTTTCCTCTTTTTTTCGAGATGAGTCCGTGGACCTACGAGGCCGATGCTGCTCTGCTCCGAACCTGGCGGAAGAGCGAGGCGTTTTCTGAGAAGAAAATAAAGTCGAGAAAGGACCAGTTGTTTGAGTGGGTCATCGGCCAACTGGAGCCTGTTGACTTGTGAGTGTTGTGTTGTTGTCAAGAGCCCCAAAAAGGACAACCAGTATGACGAAGTCAGGAGAAACACAGCTGCGATGCGGACTTTTCTTGCCTGATCCATGACACTACAACTGAAAATGGCTTCAAATTCGGAAAGAAACAACAACGATCGTGCACGTGTGGACCTTTCGTCTTCTTGTAATCAAAAATCAATGAAAAATTTGAAAACTTTGTCCGACAATTTTTTTGTATAATAAGCAGGGAATCCGTGTCGTCATTGAGTTTCCCTGGTGATTTTGTGACGTAGACAAATGCGCCAGGCCGCCGCAGTCATGAGCTGCAAGAAAAACAAAACACTGTGTGACCCCGCGTCTGCGTCAAGTGCTGCGTCTTGACGCTGCGTCCAGCTTCAAACTTGCCGTAGTGTGACCGAGGCCTTAGTCATGTGACTGAGTACTGTAAACCGTGAAATTATTGCCATGGTCTAATTTCTGTGAAATTCGCGACCGCGTGGAAATCGCGAAATTTAGACAGCGCGAAAAGGAGATCCATGAAAGGTTTAGCAAGAATGCCATTCTGCAATCGCAAAATTAAAACCTCGCAAACCTGTCCGGATTCTGAAAACGCGAACTAAAAACACTGCGAAAATTTCACACTTTACAGTAGTCATGTGAGTGAGTAGTCATGTGACTGATTAGTCATGTGACTGAGTAGTCATGTGACTGAGTCGTCATGTGACCGAGTAGTCATGTGACTGAGTAGTCATGTGAGTGAGTGCTTGAGTAAGTGCTGAATCTGCTGATGTTGCAAAAGAAGGATTCACGAGCGGGATTCGAACCCAGCACCCCGTCTTTCCGGGACAGTGCCCTACCGATTAGGCTACCGGGGATCACACACACTCATGGGTCCTTCTTGCTACACTGCTCCCCCGCCCCAACAGGCTGTGTCCTCACGCCGTACCTACGAGCGGGGTACGATGGGTCGTGGGTTCGAGCCATTGCCAGGCGCCAATGTTGCAAAAGAACGACCCATCGTACCCCCCGCGAGTAGGTACGGCGTGAGGACACAGCCTGTTGGGGCGGGGGAGCAGTGTAGCAAGAAGGACCCATGAGTGTGTGTGATCCCCGGTAGCCTAATCGGTAGGGCACTGTCCCGGAAAGACGGGGTGCTGGGTTCGAATCCCGCTCGTGGATCCTTCTATTGCAACACTGAGTGCATACTCCTCACACACCGGAACGAGTGGATAGTCGACACTGTAGACCAGTCATGTGACTAAGAGCACTCAAATAAGTGCTGATGTGTAGAACTAGTACTAGACATTGCCCGATTTTGCTAGCAATTCTGCCAGCGAAATATAATTTTGATAAGAGAATTTGCTGGCAAAATGGAGCAAAATATCGGTATGTTCGCTGCCGATTGGGAGATTTTACACTCAAACGGTGCACGTGACTCATTTTCGCACACTTTACCAACACGTGACTCACTTTTTCTCATTTTTTGTTGCCAACATGTGACCCACTTTCTGTCACCCCACACGTGACACAAATTTGCCCTCACTTTGGAGTAAAAAGAGAGCAAAATATCGAGTGGGCTGGCAATATGAAAGCAAAATATCGACGATGAGCAACAAAATTCTGGGGCAAAATATTGATGTGTGTTTGTGTATGTCTGTGTCTGTGCGTGTGCATGCGTGCGTGTGTGTGTGTGTTTGTGTCATTTTTCCCGTTGTTTAGCTCGCACGAGACAGTTCTACCAGTCATCGTCACCAACCCGCCCACACCGATATTGTATATCTCCACAGCGGAGCAGGACTTGTTACTTTTACGCCAGAACTTCGCACACATTGAGCAGGCTCATGTTGCAGGTTTGTGATCCCAGCGTACTCACATGCATTACTCATACATACATTTGGCAATGCGCAATGGCTCATTTGCTTGATCCTGCGCATGCTGAAAAAATTCTAACTCAGTCTTGCCCAAACCATGAAAAATAAGTCTGTTTGCTTGAGCTCTGGCACAACCTTTCATATTCACAACTTGCCGCGCTTCTCATCAGTAAGATCAGCGTTCGTGCAACTGCAGTGTGTGTGGAATGTGCGATGGCCAACCAGAAGCAAAAGATAGTGTTGCGCCTGGACACCTGAAATTGTTTTGTATCCGTCTACAGACTTCGGAAGGAATTTCAAAGTGGTGCGGTCAGCGATCTGAAAAAAAACAACAGTTTAGTCACACAGAGAGAGAGGGGGGGGGGGGGGGTCGGTTCATTTTCCTGATTCACGAGGTACCTGGGGCAACGAGTGGTACTTTGTGGTACACTGTTACTACAGTCAGACCTCGCCTAAAAACCGCACACATCCGTTTTCCACAAAAAATATCCGGATAGGCGAGGGAACCGGATAATCGAACGCCGGTTTGTTGGATGCATCACGTATGCTGTACGTCTGTAACCAGCTATTTTCTTCCGGATGGCGAGGGATCCGGATAAAAGAGGACCGAATAAGCGAGGTCTGACTGTACCACTATCTCGTGCTGTTATCTTTCTCATTGAACTGTAAACCAGTCCTGTGATTGAGTCCTGCATGGCATCTTACTGTGCATTCTCCTGCATTCTCCTGCAATACTGTCACCTGTATGATCTCGCCAATACGGCGCCGACCTGATCTATGCAGAAGAATAGTGCATGCTAGGATAGTTTGAATTTGTAAATCCCAGGCTGCAATCACACCTTGTAAACATAACAAACATTTAGCGCTGAAATTCAATTGAATATGAAGAGTGCTAAAATTCACACCATAAGGTGCGACATTTAGCACTAAAATTCGTTGATGGTGCGAGTTTTAGCGCTAAAACTTGCGCTGAACTTCATCACACCATGAGGGTGCAACATTTAGCACGAAAATTCTAATAATTTCAAAAAAAAATTCAAATGGTGTGAATTTCAGTGCTACAGCTTGCACTAAGCTTCACACCATAAGGTGCGACATTTAGCACGAAAATTCATGGAAATGAATTGATGGTGCAAGTTTTAGCGCTAAAACTTGCGCTGAACTTCACACCTTGAGGGTGCAACATTTAGCACGAAAATTCTAATAATTTCGAAAATATTTTTTGAATGGTGTGAATTTCAGCGCTAAAGCTTGCACTAAGCTTCACACCAGTAGTTTATAAATATCTCAGGGCATTACGTGTGACCCTAACACACACATACACACACACACACACACACACACACACACACACACACACACACACACAAGAAAAGGACACGGGGAAAGCAACGCATGCCTAAATTAAACAACTGAAATGGAAAACAGGTGGAAAAGAATCTGGGCTTGTGCACCTGCTAATCTAATACCTGTTGATTTTAGTGTTGAAGAAAATGGGGAGTGAGAACCATAGACCGCTAATCTAATACCTGTTGATTTTAGTGTTGAAGAAAATGAGGAGAGAGAACCATAGATCTAATACCTGTTGATTTTAGTGTTGAAGAAAATGGGGAGAGAGAACCATAGACAGCTAATCTAATACCTGCTGATTTTAGTGTTGAAGAAAATGGGGAGAGAGAACCATAGACCGCTAATCTAATACCTGCTGATTTTAGTGTTGAAGAAAATGGGGAGAGAGAACCATAGACTAGGATGATCTAGCATGTTTTCAAAGGAATTGTGTTGAAAAAGAAGCCGGAAATCCTTTATGGTGTGAGAGAGAGAGCTGGTTGTTAGCCTTGGGTGTAGGCATTTCAAATTCATAGTTGTGCACATAAAGTAGAGCATGTGAACAGCGAGTCATTGCTGCAGTGTCTCATTGATTTGTTTTGCTGTATGTGTGCACTCACGTGTGTTTGTGTGGGTGTGCGTGTGTGTGCGTGTACATGCGTGCATGTGTGTGTCCTTGCTTACACACGTGCACAGTTCATCGGCCGATACCGTCGCTTCGTTACCTCAAGTATCAGAAGGGTGTCGTCTGGCTCGGTCTTATCCTCTTCATCGTCGTCTTCCACATCTTTGTCATCGCTCTGCTCATCGTTGAGTGCCGCGGCCAGAAAGACATCGACGAAGACGACGGCATGAGCAGCTTTCTCAGTCGTCGGCGACGACAGCTCATCGGCGAGCGACTGATCTCAGCATAACCAAGGGGGTGCCGTTGTGCTGTTCTCGGCGTCGCCACGACAGCAGGTGTCTCTCCGTCTATGCAGTGTGATGGGTGCAAAATGTGCATTGCCGTGCCTCAATGCTTATTGTCTCCCCGTCTATGCAGTGTGATGGCTGAAAGACGTCCATTGCCATGCTTCACACCTGAGCAAACTCCATGCTATTGTCGCACCGTCCATGGAGCATCAGTGAGTGAAAGATGTGCATGCATTGCCATTCCTCGTCCCTGAGCAGACTCGATGCTATCGTCGCACCGGGTCGTTCCAGTCATGCATGCTCCTTCGTCTCAGCAGCATTGTGCTCGGTCCACTGTGTAGGTCGTCGGTGCGAACGGCATTGTCACCACCCTTCAAATGGATCAGCAGTGCAGCGCTACAAGTCATCATGACACCGCCGCCGTCCTTCTGCGTTCTACCCAGGCAATGCAAATCCTAGCAGTAGCGTCAGCGTCGGCGGCATGCATCGACCTCCAATTCGACAGCCAGTTCGGTGCTGTCACTCGCAGCGTGCAGTCTCCCCGCTTCTCGGCATCACGCTGGGCTTGGCTGTCGGTGTCCTCGACAGGAATCCATGCTATCGATAGTGACTTCTGGCCGGAATCGTTCTCCTGTGCGTTGCGTTCCAAGCGGTCAAGCAGCCACCAGTCGTGACTAAGTCCGCTCACACAGCCACTCACGATGGGCCCGGGCCAGAGAGCTGTCCAGCTCGGCATGCAACAATTCAACACCATAGCTGTCACGGCTCTGCAAAGCGCTGGTCACCTCGCTCTCCTGTACAGCGTGCAGATGCGTGACTGCGCATCGCTGACGGAGGAGATCAGGACCTCGTTAGCAGCCATACAGATGTTAACATCAAAACTGAGCCCGTCGCTTGATCTCCTGCGGAACAATGCCTCGACTCATTCTCTGTACGAGTCACTGTTGAGAACAGTCATGCAAACATTCCAATCAAGGCAAAGACTTAGTTACAGTCCTGCCTCAGTATCCTACTGCCTTCTCTGGTAGAAGCCACTGGGTCATGTTTATTTGTGCTATAATATTATTCTACCCTGCTGAAGAACGTGCTTTTTGCTCTTCCCATGCCTCTTTAATCCGCTGCAATTGAGTCCCGCAGATTTTTTCACAGACACATTCCTCCGGTCTTCGGACGACAGCACGCGTCCAGTGGCAGATATCTGCCCGTAGCAATTTACTTTTTTTATAGCCAGTTTTACAGGTCATCCTCCTGCCTCCTCCTCAATTACTTGGATTTGGATTGGTATATTAAATGTCGAATAACAAACAGGCAGTGTTGCCTTATTACATGAGATTTCCAGAGTGATAGTTAGACAGAAATAGACAGAGTACAGTCGGACCTCGCTTAACCGCACACATCCGTTTTCCACAAAAATATCCCGATAGGCAAGGGAGCCGGATAACTGAACACACATACTGTACATGCATGTGGCACATCTAAATGGGTAGCATCGTACATACATGTACATGACTCTGGGTCCTATGCAGAACAACTAGCGTGCACAATAATGTAAAACAAGCGAGAAAAGTGACAAGTACTTCGAAGTACATTCAACTGAGTGCTATCCACATGCATGCAGCAGGTCAAGGGCCTCACAACTCCCTGATTCTAGCTTCCGCAAGCCACGTGCAACCGGATGCAACGAAGCTTTTTGTACATTATTTCGACCAGTTTGTACACAAAATCATGCACCGGTATGCGGATCGCGAGGTTCGGTTATGTTGTATGCGTAACGTATGATGCACATCGGTAACCAGCGATTTTCTTCCGGATGGCGAGGGATCCGGATAAACGAGGACCGGATAAGCGAGGTCTGACTGTATGATGTATTTGTCGGTCGATGAGATCAGCGCTGTAGTCGCAAACTGAATGGGAACTCGCCGGTCCAGTCTATAGTGCGTTTTGTGTCCCGAGACCCATGGTCGCGGGGAGGTAGGCGCAACTCATCACGCTGCTTCGGCAGTATTGTCATGTCTTTCTCTTGATTCTGTCTTCTGAAGTGCACAGTCCAGCAGAGAACATAAAACAATTGCCTTGGCTGAAAAGCTTAACCGGTGCCTTGCTCCAAACTGTTTTTTACACAATCTCATACTCCCCACCTGTAGCATCAGCTTCTAGGTAGAGAAGCTTCGAAATGGCTCAGCCACCGGAAAATTCCGTTGTCTATACTAGCTGGTAGCCAGGTTGGAGAGGCTGTTTCCAGATTGAAATACAACAATATGCCAGGGCGGGGCGGTGGAGTTACCCGCAAAGCAATACCAGCCAGGGTAGAAGACAAAGGCCGCAGCACACAGGCAAGGCTCCCAGGACAACAGCCACAGCTCACTATCGCCATAAATGATAAAACTATTAATAGACATAATGGAAAACAGCAAGGCCCGTGTTTCCCATGCCCTGATGTATATACTGTGTTTCACTTGACTGGCCTCCGATCTGTAGCACATGAACAGTCCTGGGCTACTAGTACCGCACGTACAGCGATTGTTTCCAAATGTGCACCCAGGACGGCATCACCAGGTATAATGGCACAGAGAAGACCATGATAGCATTGCTGAGACCAGTGGCGAGATTGACAGCAAGACGTGACCTGAATCTCAAACACGCGCCACCGATAAGCAGAATCCGGCATGGCACACATATTAAATTGCTTCCATAGCAGGATTTTGGGATTCCGACCTCTTTCCCCCTTTCGTATACAATGATGTTGTTCGACAACAATGGAGAGGAGAGGAAGACGTTTCAAGTGGCAGCAAGGTGCCGGATGAGGAATCTGACTGCAATCTGCTGTCTTCTTCTCTCTTTCTGCATAAAATCGGTAAGCTGCGGAACTGCCTTCCGCCAAGGCTGGTATCCCAAGATTCACTTTACAAATTTCAGCAGTGATTTCGCGGCTTGGACATGAGAACGTATAAATTTGACAGTTGTGTTAGATCTGTGATAGATAGGGTATTATGCTCCACGACTTTCGTCTTGTTGAGCACTCTCGGTAGGCTGCTCTAGTGCTGCTGCTCTAATGCTGCTGCTCTAGTGCTGCTGCTCTAGTGCTGCTGCTCTAGTGCTGCTGCTCTAGTGCTGCTGCTCTAGTGCTGCTGCTCTAGTGCTGCTGCTCTAGTGCTGCTGCTCTAGTGCTGCTGCTGCATCACGCCATGCCTGCTACTTTTCCTAGTTAGAGCACTCTGGCGCTAGAGCGTCGAGCGATCTTAACGTCTGTGGTGCCTCCTCTGCACCATGGCTGGTAGCTTGGCTTGCCTAAAGCTCGCAGGTGTACTGATGAGGCCTTTATGGCCGAAACAGCTTACTGTCTACAGCATTGGGTATGTATGATAGATTGCAATAGAGGGAACGCATTCATACCACTACACCAGAGGAACAATATTAATTGTTATGATGGATTTTAAAGTCAGTATCGTGTGACTATCTTCTTCAATACTGTTGTTATTATTAGGATATTAGTTTATCTCGTATCAGTTCTATATCAAATTTTATTAACTTTATGGTATTCATAGGTTGAGGGAATGGAAAAGGGAAAAGTCTGAAGAAACAATGGTCAGGAACATATGGTTACGAGTTCAGAGTAATTGTCCACTACTGTAACTGGATACTATAAAAAAATACTATAATTATACAGTCAGAAAGTGAAACCACTAGGCACAATCCTGACAGAAGGGACCTTTCGCATCTGCTACGAATTTGAATGCTACGAATCAGCATTCGTTTTGTATCCATACGCGTGGTGCGAAAGGTCCCTAGAGTACTGAGACATTCGACGACCTGACACCTAGCTGCAACATATCTCCGAAGCGCTAACCACCAGCCTTCCAACTTGGAAGGTTCTAGGTTGAGGAGAGACCAAAGAGGGGAAGGTACGAGCAACAAAAATGAGTACAAGCTACAGTCCCACCGGAACAAAGAATGTCGATTGTTACTGGACGATGACGAGACCAGTACGATATTTGACAAAGCGGCACAACTACAATTTGAAGCAGCAAAGCAGCACACCACCCAACTTGGGTGGCTCAGAAATATCAAAGATAAGTACAAATTGGAAGCTTTTCGAAAACGAATTGTACAAAACCGACCGCCAAACTCCTACAGTACTCCTCATGCATGACAGTGTGATGGACTAGTTGACTACAAAACAGGTAGTTTCACACGACGTATGTTTCGCTTTGTCAAGTATCTTACTGGTCTCGTCATCGTCCAGTAACACTCCAAATTCTTTGTTTCCGTGGGACTTTAGCTTGTACTCATTTTCGTTGCGCTTACCTTCCCCTCTTTGGTCTGCCTTAACCTAGAACATTCCGAGTTGGAAGACTGCTGGTTAGCGCTTCGGAGATATGTTGGAGCTAGGTGTCAGGTCGTCGAATGTCTCAGTACTCTGTCAGTTCTGTGTCTAGTTGTTGCACTTTCTCACTGTATATAGTATCTAGTTACAGTGGTGGACAGTCACTCTTCTCTTAACTCTTAACCATAGTAATATGTTCCTTTCCTATTATTTAAATCCCTCAAACTAGTGAAGATTTCCTTTAAATGGTTCCTTATATGATTTCCTTTGTTAGTCCGACTCTCATTGTTATGAAGATTTCTGAAGATACTCACCAGGAAACAACGTTAAAATCGATACATATTGTTCCTCTGGTGTAGTGGTACGAATACGTTAATTCTATTGCTATCTATAATAGCACGAGTAGATTACCTTATAATTATATTCCCACATGAAGAGACGAAGCCAGTTGAATATCTGACGATGAATTTCGTACCATTACTTCCCAAATCAGTACCTGGCAATAATGTGACGAAAGCACAGTGATGTTAATTTAAAAAGCATATTTATACAAAAGAGAAAGGACAAAGGAACTACAAGTTACGCTATACTGTCCACTAACACCACCAATTACTAAACAATCAGCTCATGCGATAACATTGCACGGCACTGACCGACGGTACTGGCGTTCTACAACTAACTGGCTAACAGCTCGAGCACATTTTGGATGCGCACTCCAACAGCCTTCCAACTTGGAAGGTTCTAAGTTACGGAAATAACATAAGGAGGGTTAGCCAGTTAGTTGTAGAACGTCAGTACCGTCGGTCAGTGTCGTGCAATGTTATCGCATGAGCTGATTGTTTAGTAACTGGTGGTGTTAGTGGACAGTATAGCGTAACTTGTAGTTCCTTGGTCCTTTCTCTTTTGTGTAAATTAAACCCTGGCTCTCCATCCGAGTCCATTCCTATACAGCATATTGGTGGGAAAATTGTGATGAAACGTACACATTACAATATACATGTACTGATGTGAGAAGTAGTGGTATGAAAGGCATCATCAGATTTACAACTGGCTTTGTCTCTTCATGTGCTAATCAATTATATTTCCCTCCGACTAAGTCTCTATTTACTCACTCCGCGGACAAACTCTATTTTATATTTATACTCTTGATACTGTAAATATACAAAATTTCGGCACTTCACGGTTTTTGACATTTCGGCGGCGATTTATTTTCGGCGTGGGGTAGAGGGCATGGTATAGTGCGACAGATGCTGTGAAAAATTTCGTCGGCGTTTTAATTTAGGCGTTTTTGGGTCGGTGCCGAATATAGCCGAAATTAAATAGCTGCCGAAAATTTGTATATTTACAGTAGTAGGTTTCTTGTCTCCTCGCCGACTGTAGTGTTGTGTCCCTGGACATTTTTTTAACACCCTAGCCCTGCATCGTTGCTCATTATGTAGAATATACTTTCCTCACTGCTTTTTTGTCTATTGCATCAGGATCCCCTTGGCAGGCTATCGCCTCTGGGACATCGGTACATCGTCCCTGCAACCCCTTTGTCTTGTTTTATGTTGTCATCCACATGTTTCCCAGCAGGGCTGTGTTCATAGGGGAAAAAAACTCTAAGATCACTAGTCACTGAGGGCTGACCTATCTGTCTACCTTTCAATAATTATTCTATTTGCCCTCTCTCTCTCTCTTTCTCTCTGGCTTGGTACGTTGAAGGAGATACGCCTTTTCACGGATTTCATTTTTACGGTGAACTCCCTAATATACTATAACATTTTCCGAAATATAAGACGAACGAAGCCTCTCAGCTTCCTCGTCGGACAAATACAATTCAATGCGTCAGTTATTTACACTCCATGTATTCGGTTATAAGGCCACACGTTTTTATTTCTATGTTTCCCGTCACCCGCGCGCACACGATTCAGGAGTCTGGAAGAAAAAAAGAAAAAAAAACTGTGCTGCCCTGACTGTGCATGTGGAGACCAGCACACTCCTGCACATGTACATAAATGTGGCCTGGCCTGTGCGACACATGATGCGAGGACGGCATTTTTGTGCGCAATAGGGCTTGAAAGTGATGACGTCAAAACGGCCAGGGAGTAGTAAGTTGACATCAGATTTCTATTTTTGGATCCACTAAGGTGTGACTTTGCTATTGCCTAAGTATGTGGGTGCATAGCAACCCACACATGTCGCATGCAGTTGTGACTTTTATTTCGCCACCAGTTGTAACCCCGCCCCCAGTAGCCAAATCAGTCAGTTTCACTGGCTACATCACCGTGCTGTGGGTAAGACCGCTTGAAATGTGCTTGGATCCATACAAAAACTGGGTCCAAGTGGATCCAGTTTTTGAATTTTTGAAATTGTTGCTATGCTGTGACGTAGCACTTTCAAGCCCTATCTAGCTGCACATGCACAGATTGTGACAGAAGCTCCTACACATACTTATACTAGTAGTTGCTAACTATGGATGCTAGTTTGCATGGTGTATTGGTGGATTTTAGTGTGAACTAAGGTCTAATAAACTTTTTTTATTTTTCGGTCATTTTTATATTTTTTTCCACCTCTCGCATACGTTTTTAGATTTTCAGGTGAAGAGAAACATAGAAATAAAAACGTGTGGCCTAACAAGGGGGGGGGGGAGGGGTTCCGCCCCTCTATGTGTAGCATACTCAGATACCTTAGATGGCTTCTTTCACCCTTTGATGTTTGCTCCTTCGCCTCCTCATTTTGTTTTGTCGCTCACATCCTAAAACGAGGCATCATCGCCTGTTTGTGTTGCGACTTTAAAATGCAATTCAACAACAGCACGCATAAACCTTCTAGTGATGAAATTTTCTTTCTTGGGACGGTAATTTCTTCCCATTCATCAACTCTCGAAAGAACAATAGTGTACATTGAAGGTACAGTGAACTTCGCTTATAACGACTTCGGATATAACGACAATTCGCGAATAACGACACTTTTCTGATGCCCCGCCGAGTGTCGTTATAAGCGAAGTTGACTGTATGGGTAAAGTAATCTAGTTATTATCTAACTTACTTGCTATCCAAGTGGCGGAAGTCCGCGCAGCGTTGCGCTGGCAAAATTAAAAGCGCTCTTGCTGGAAGCTTCGTGGTCCGGCCCGCACTAGCTCGCGGTTCAAACTTACTTCTTCTTTGGTAGCGTGTAGCCCGAGGGTGCCGGATAGCGTGCAGCGAAGATTGCTGGCAAGTGTCAGTGCCTCGGGCTAGCTGAGACAGTAGACTCTAACAAGGCGAAGTATTTCACGGAGCTCCGCAAACAAATAATATTGTCTACCGGTCGAAACATTTGGAAACTGTTCACCGGTCAAAATATTTAGAAACTCAAAACTCAAAATGCAGGAAATTTTCTGTCTACGGGTGGAAACATTTGGAAACTCAAAATGCAGGAACCTTTGGCTGTGCATCACGGTACGAGCTTCGAAGGAAAGACTGCGCCTTCGAGAAAGCACTGCGAGGGCTAAAGGATTCTACTGTACGTCCGAGTCGCAATGACGGTCAAGAAAATGAGCGGGACACGAGCGCAAGCAACTACTGCATTACCTTCTCATAGCATAATCTCGCGCGGATCCAAATCAAGATACATCGCACATCGTGTAGGTGTGATACTCATCAACCACTCCAGCAGGTGCGAACTAACAGATTTACTTTTCTTTACTCCGACAGATAAGCAAGTGCATTTCATGCACTGGTCGTAGTCTATCAAGACTTTCGGAGTTCTTCGCAGCACAACTCAGGTGCTAACGTCTGGCACTTGCCTGTACTCGTAACGAACCGTACATCCTTGACCACGATTCTGTGTGTATGATCTACGGTCGGGAGCCGTGAAAGCCTTAGGGCGCGAATTGTCACTCTTTGACTTTTCGAGGAATTTCGTTGTTCTGAAGAGGAGCTGAGGTGGCTTATTGACCCCTTCAGAAAACGAAAGTCTCCTTGAAATTCCAACTCCACAACCTCATTCGATGGGAAAGGTGGATTAGTTCCGAGGAGTTTGGAATAGCTGCGTCGAGATGGTCGATCAGATCGCGGACGTCATTATCGCCATGACAATTCCACTGAAAAATTCTAACTTGAATGATAGAAAACAGTTCTATTGGGACACTTCAACTACTACACTAATCTCTTTTAGGAATTTGTTCGAACAGCTGATGAAGGCAATTCGAACGCGCCCCTAGTTTCAAGACACCCTGTCGACTGCGTCTGATCTGAGTGATCAGACTATTATTAAAGGGGAAGTTAAGGCAAAAATCAAAATTTCACCAGTTGTAGTCTTCAGGGTGCTGAGTCGAATGGTCGTGGTCCGAGGAAGCTGAGACGCTCCCTTCCTACTTGAATCCCAATCGAACTCGCGCACTTCCACCGAAACTGGGTGACTGCGCCCTACGAGATGGGGATTTGTATGCAAAATGTCACTAAAAGCGCCATGTCGTTCTTATAAAAGCACGGATGACCGCGATTGGCCCATATGTTGTAGTCTTTTGGACGCTGAGTCGACTGGTTTTGGTCCGAAAAGGCTGCGATGCAGCGTTCCTCCTTTATTCCCAATCGAACATGGTTGAACAAGCGGTCACGTGCTCCTGCGTACACCAGTCAGCTGGTCACCGTGCCTGCAGGGTACAACTTACTAGCCTGTTTGACCTTTTTTGGGTGCACTCCTGTCACTCGAGTTGAACCTTGGTGTGAAAGTTGTCGCCTGCTGGGGTGGTGACCATGTGATTTGGGCACCCAGGAGCACGTGACCACTTGTTCAACCATGTTCGATTGGGAATAAAGGAGGAACGCTGCATCGCAGCCTTTTCGGACCAAGACCAGTCGACGCAGCGTCCAAAAGAGTACAACATATGGGCCAATCGCGGTCATCCGTGCTTTTATAAGAACGAAATGGCGCTTTTAGTGAGTCACCATTTTGCATACAAATCCCCATCTAGTAGGGCGCAGTCACCCAGTTTCGGTGGAAGTGCGCGAGTTCGATTGGGATTTAAGTAGGAAGGGAGCGTCCCAGCTTTCTCGGACCAAGACCATTCGACTCAGCACCCCGAAGACTACAACTGGTGAAATTTTGATTTTTGCCTTAACTTCCCCTTTAAATGACTTACGTCTGATGAAGTCATGTACGGCTACTACAGTACAATGTCAATGATGTGCTGCTCAGGTTATCCGGTGCTGCTCAATGAAACCCGGTCCCGTGCGCCAAGTTTGAGCCTTGCTACGCAGTTGCAGCAGTTCGCAGCCCAGTGTTCGCAGGTAGGGCTGCGCAACGCCCGTACAGAGGGCAGGACCGGATTGGATTTCATTGAGCAGCATAATAGCACTGACTGTATTATTGTATACCGCTCCCATGGCTACGGGGAATTGTACGAACGCTGAAAGGCTGGAAGTGACGATGGACCTGATAGGAAGTTGTTGTTTTAAAAACAACTAAGGCACCGGTGTATGTTTATCAGTACTCGGAGGCTCTACTGCAGCCAATCGATCATCTCTCCAACACCTTCACAACAGACAGACATGCGATCAGACAGACACGCTAACACACAGAACGCCTGATGTACACGTCGGTGGTGGAAATTCGGATACTAGTAACCTTGCCAGTTATTGCAGTACACCAGGTACACTACACCCAAGAACTACAAGTAGTGGAGATGATCATGAGTCATCAGCACTGTGGTGAGAATGGGAGCATAGACAAAATGATGCGCGTGCAGGAAGCATCGATACCACAGTGCTGGATAAAACACAGCAGGATAACATGACATCGGAACTGGAGCAGGAAAAAATATCGCATCTACATAATATAAGCAGCCGATAACAATAAAGCCCAGTTTCTCTCTTTATTACGTCACAATAAATTAGACTGTAAAGAGGATATGATTGCCTTTGCCGTTTAAAGCGGGTCATGTCAGGGTGCCCTGCATGCCATGGGTTAGGTGAATTCCTTGTTCGCATTTCAGCTCCAAAGCCAACTATGTACACGCTGCACTAGTTTTGTGTGTGATGCACAGCCAAGCTTGTACATACTGCTCAGGATAGTGATGTTTCTCAATAAGACAATAGATTGCAGCATACAGAATAAAAACTACAGGTAATCATCAAAAAAACAAAATAATATGTTCACTAAAATGTAGATTGAGGCTTTCTGTCAACGCAGTGTTTTGAACGAAAACAATCTTCAACTGACTGGGGTTAGCGTTTGTGTGGAACTCGAGCTGGGACGGAACGTACCGCTTTCTATGTTCCGCGTAAAGAAGCTCTGCAGAAAGTGAGTGCTAGTGGGAAACGAATTTTACTGGTCTCTTGATCATAATGTGTGGTCCTTGCCTGCATGATTATGCTCTGATTATTAGGTTGCAGGCAGGAGATCTGGTTCAGTAAGCGAGGCTAGATAATCAAATGAAAACTCAACCTGTCAAAGTTGTGCGCATGTCTACATGTGTGTATGTGCGTGTGTGTGTGTTCGTGTGTGTGTGTGTGTGTGCGTGCGTGCGTGCGTGTGTGTGTGCGGATTTGTTTGCGCCGGAGCACGAGGGGATGGATGGGGGGGGGGGGGGGGAGTGTAGGCTTTTTTGCGTTGATGCCAAGCCAAACACACCTATGACAGCAGGGCGTACACATAGCCTACACAATTGTATGATATCCTTCCTGCATGGTCGCGGCCAACTGAAATGACTAGTCCTCTGAAACGTGTCTAAACTGTAACCATAACAACCTTCGCAGGAGCTAGCGGACTATTGGAAATGGTGGTGATCAAAGTAAAGATCTTCCACGGGAGGGACAGCCTCAATCTGAGAAAGCGGTGCAAGCTGTGATTGGTCGACGCCAGGTGATATCAGCCCGTTGCCACGGCAATACTCGCGTAGGTATTGCTCGGCGGAGGTACCATGGGAGCTGCTGGTAGTACTGCTACTGTAATTTGCTACTTGACTGTGGCTCTGTGCTTGCAATGCAGGGGCAAGGCTCTGCTGCTGCTCCAGCTGCTGCTGTTGTTGCCGTTGCCATAGGACGTGCGCGAAGGGATGCTTGTGCTGTTCCTGGCCTGGTTGACCGTCAGCCACACTGTGACGGTCAGTTATTGGTTGCTGGTACTTGGGAACAAGATGGGTGGCCTGCAGTTGCTGCAGTTGCTGCTGCTGGTGGTGTTGCAGTTGCAAGAACTGCAGCTCTTGCTTGCTAAACGGTTCTTGTTGGTGCTCTCGCTGCTGTTGCTGGTGCTGTTGTTGCTGTAGCTGCTGATGCTGCTGTAGCTGCTGCTGTCGCTGTTGCTCTTGTGAAAGGCGCTGGAGGTGTTGCTGCAGCTGGATTGACGGAGCGTGCATCGGCGCGTCCCGCTGCTGTTGTGGAGAGATTTGCGGTAGCGGTTCTGGCGCGAACAGTTCACCCCTGACCGTAGGGCTTGGGTAGCTGCTCTGCTGCTGTGGCAGTTGCTCCGGCGTGGCCAACGCCTGGTACTCGGCGATAAAGCCGGACTTGGGCCTCAGATCGCAGTCCTGATCCGGTGCATGGCTTGCGTACACTCCGCCACTCTGCCCTGCTCCGCGGCTCTGCTGCGTCGTGAACGCCCGCAGATCACCCGCGTTCGCCATCCCACCCCCCGCTCGCAGGCCGTACGTGCTGTGAGGTTTACCGGAGTCCATGCTGCTGCTGATCTGCCCCTGTGTCAACAGTTGCTGACTATGCTGCAGCTGCTGTGTGGCCCAACTGCTGGAGGCCATATCCATTTGCTGGTGTGTAGCACGTACATGTAGCTGATGCTGTTGCTGCTGTTGCTGCTGTTGCTGTTCCCACTGCTGCTCCTGGGCTGCCAGTTGCTGGTGATGTAGTGGCAGTGAGCGATCTTGTAACGGCGATGCGTCCGTTGAACACAGCGAACACGCCGTCATGGACGTGGGCAAGGAATTGTAGCATGACGTGGCGCTGAAATTGAAATGCTGCTGCTGCTGCTGTTGTTGCTGTTGCTGCTGGTGGTGGTAGTGTTGCCCGACAACACCAACCTGTTGTTGTTGCTGTTGCTGCTGCTGTTTTTGCTGCAATTGCTGTTGCTGGATTTGTTGCTGGTAGTGTTGTAAGCCGCCAGGCATGAACTCCTGCTTGACTTGTTCCGGTGGCTGCAGGTTTGATTGAGACCAATCCAGCTCAGTGCTGGCTGAGTAACTGCTGGTATTGGTTGTGTAGTGGAGAGGGCCGTCCATACCGGGAGCGCTCAGGCTCGTCCGGGGACTGGACAGGAACACTTCGGACTCGCTGATCGCCAGCGAGTTTAGCGACGACAGGCGGTTGAAAAAGTCATCGTGCAGGGGGTCGGTGCCTGTGCCGCACGGTGCGGAGTGATTTCTCGGCAACGAGGATGTCTCGCTCACCGTCTGCTGTGGGCCACTTGGCAACGCAGTTGAGTTGAGCTGACACGACAGGTCCATCTCATCGTTCAGCTCCGCAATTGGACTTTGCAGCACACAATCAGCGCCCGGACACATTGGCCAACTGCGAGCGGCTGAGTTATGTTCCGTTGTCTCCGTGCTGGCTGTGTCGTGCTGCACTGCTGCCGCGCTTGGGGATTGCAAAGACGCCCGCCTATTGGCTTGTTTCTGTGGAGGGGAGCGCAGGACTGAAGCACCGAAGATCCCGGCGCTGCTCGCTTTGGTGTCTGTTGCTGATGCTGAGGGCTGAGACGTAGCCACAGCATCTGTGGCTGCAGCAGCAGTGCCCTGCTCCCTCTGTCGGCCTCGCCGTATAGGTTCGCCTCCGGTCGTGGCCGGTGGGCACTTCTTCCTCTTCCTTTTCTTGGAGCTGACAGCGCTATCTGATTCGCTCAACGCACGCGAACTACCTGACACTGAGCTGGAGTCTGTGCTCATACTCTCACCGGGTGTCTGTGAACTTTCAGGAGTGGACAACAGATCGTTTTCATCCTGAAGAAAAGAAAGAATTTTGAAAGCAGAGACGTGTTTTAGCAAGGAAGACAGTTCCTACTAGAACCGTTCGGGTTGAGTCTACATTCACACTCTAGCTGCGACTTCCAATTACTTGTAGCAATGGAAGTGTTTTCTCAAGCAGTGACAGCCTGTTGGGTGTACACCAGGGGATTGTTGATTTGAGCAATATTGCGGCATTGTTGTTAAAACCCACATTGTATATACAAAATGTGACCAATCGCTCTGAGTCACACCAATAGGACCAAGTTATTGATTTTGCCCGTACAAGAGGCTTCGTACTTCTAAAAATAAAATAAATAAAAATGAAGCAAGGATTAAAAAATGACTGAACTGTGCAGAGAGTGCCTGCATCTCGAGCCTGCCACCTGACCATGTACAGTGAAACCTGTGCGAGGGGGGTAGGGGGTAGGGGGGTAGGGGGGGGTAGGGGTAGGGGGTAGGGGGGGGGGTAGGGGGGTAGGGGGTAGGGGGGTAGGGGGTAGGGAGGGGGGGGGGGGTAGGGGGTAGGGAGGGGGCGTTAATGGTGGTCCCTGTGTACAGGTGGTTTTCTGATCCAGAGTCATTTGACTGGAAATACCATCCCCTGGTCCTGGTTGTAGTAGTTCTCTGCGACAGGTGGTCACCTTATCAGAGTGGTCATCTGGGACAGGTGGTCGCCTTATCAGAGTGGTCCTCTGCGACAGGTGGTCATCTTATCAGAGTGGTCCTCTGCGACAGGTGGTCGCCTTATCAGAATGGTCCTCTGCGACAGGTGGTCGCCTTATCAGAGTGGTCCTCTGGGACAGGTGGTCGCATTATCAGAGTGGTCCACTGCGACAGGTGGTCACCTTATCAGAGTGGTCGCCTTATGATAATGTGCCCTTTTTGTACTATGGACTATTAGACGAAGTACTCTTTTGACACGACCCTGTTTTATGCTATGGCAGGCATGTGACCTTGGACATACAGAAAAACCTGTGACTACCGACCACCCCGTGTGGCCAGAGGAAGCGGTCTTTAGTGGCAGGTGGTCCTCGGTTAGAGGTTTTCACCACACAGCCATACATACCGGTAAATGTGAGACCGTCCGTGCCTGGAGAAGTGGTCTGTAGTACCAGGCTGGTCGCTAGTCACGGTGGTCTTTAGTTACACGTTTTACTGTAGTACCAGGCTGGTCGCTAGTCACGGTGGTCTTTAGTTACAGGTTTTACTGTAGTACCAGGCTGGTCGCTAGTCACGGTGGTCTTTAGTTACAGGTTTTACTGTAGTAGCAGGCTGGTCGCTAGTCACGGTGGTCTTTAGTTACAGGTTTTACTGTAGTACCAGGCTGGTCGCTAGTCACAGTGGTCTTTAGTTACAGGTTCTACTGTACAGTGCCCTGGTTATAAAGTACAGATTTGCACGGCCCTTGCAGGTACGCAACATTCAAGTCTGACTGCATCACTGTGGACAGGGAAGTGCATGGACTGTAGCCCTTGACGGATAATGCCGGCAAAAACTGCCAGAATTTTGATACTTTTTCTGGTGCGTTTCATCCATGCATGCTTGGCATGTGAATAAGGGAATGGAGGCAGAGTTCAAGGCATTGCCTTTCACAAGGTTCGTATGGTTCAGCCAATTTTCCCTGCATTCGCAGCAGGCTCTGCCAATTTCACTGCTTTTGGAGCAGAATCTGGCAATTTTTCCAGCATTACCCTCCAAGGGCTGATGTACCACTGGTGGCTGGAGATATGCCCCCGACTGCAGTTGTATGCACTAAGTAAAGTACAGAAACAAGAGTACATGAAAACCGGAGTGTGCAGCTTGGGGCCTGTCACTATGGGTGTCTGTGTCACGGGGCGGAATTCCGCGATAACATCATATTTGGCGCAAATTTGAGGCGGGAAATGGCGTAGTGCGTACGACTGAGCTGCAGTTGTCCAGCAAGAGACCTGGTTGAATCCTGCTTGTACGCACTACATCACTAAAATGATGTAATCACGGAATTCCGCCGTGACGACAACCCATCCGAGCTGCACACTTTGGTGTTCATGTACTCCTGGTAGAAGGCTCTCGCTCGCACCTTGTCGCTCTGCCGTACGAACCAGTAGAAGCTCTTGCCCGGCTGATCGTGATCCATGTGCCCGAAGATCTTCTTGTGCAGAGAGAGGTTGTGCCGGACTGAGTTCTGTAGGTGCAACAGTGCAACGAACACATAATAATATTATACAGGCCGAGACAGAAAGCAAAGGGATGGATAAGAGTTAGAGTAACTGTCAACTATTGTCACTGGATACAATATAAAATCAGAAAGTGCACTAGTTGCCTAATGCCTACAGCCCTTTCAGAAAAAGATCGTATCCTAGCTTTTGGCAATAGAGGGGTCACATTTTGAGTTTTTTAACAATTTTTTCTCCAGTCCCCCATGGAATGCTCTTCCAATTATGTTTCTGAAGTCCATTTCTCCTCAAAGCAAGCCAAAACAAGAATAGGATTTCGGCCAGGTTTTGTCTTGTAAGCACTGAATTGGGAAAGGCCATGAAAATCCAATCCGGTTCACTCCACTTGCATCATTGCATTGTCCGGTTCGAACCCCAGTTGAGTTACCGCTTTTGGACCCTTTTTCTAACCTCAAAATTCGCGGCACTGCACTGTGTGTGATAAAACCACGAAAAATCGCCAAACAAGGGAGCTCGCTGCAGCCAGCGCTCATCTTTTTATGAATGGACTGTAGTTGCTGCTTAAAGTGCTGGACAGCTACACTGGTCGGATTTCACAGCCCAACACTGAAGACTTTATTGTGTACAAAACCCACGAAACCTTCTGACATAATTATGGATGCATAGTGAAGGCAACACAAACAGGCAGTGGTCTCGAGGCCCGCACAGCTCATGGGTGCATAGGTGTCCGGGTCATGGCTAATACACTCACACCTCGCTTATCGGGGCAGTGAGAGAGGACCGGGCACTGTCGGTAACTTCGAAATGTCGTTTGTACCATTATGGTTCGTGGTTATCTTGTAAAAATAAAAAATAATAAAAACTCCGGATCACATGCATTTTTGAAAACTCGGATGTTGAGCCACTAGTAGTATGTAAAGAGAAAAGTAAAAGGTCCATTTTCTCTTTACACCTACATTTTGATGGGGAAAGGCCATAATTATGGCATACGACGTCACTATTTCCACAAGAATTGACAAAAGAGTACAGTGTAGTAATATTTCCACTGAAACTCGCCCAAAGAGTGCCCTAGTCTGTAGACCGAAGCGCCTGTATCTTCGGGGTCCGGATAACCGAGGTACATGTATGTGTGTACTAGCTGGTTGCGACAGGTTGGATAAACTTGGGAATAGAGAGGTTACGATGCACGTTATTTCCGACGTGACGCGCAATTTCACGTCGAATTTGGGGTAAAACTCCAAATTTCGACGTGAGGTTCAGGTCGCTCGTTGAGTTTTCGACGAAAGCGAGCCAAATAACGCGAGCTGAACTTTCGCGTCACGTCAGAAAATAATGTGCATCTTAACCTCTCTAATAAAGTAAAAGAAAAGGTTGAACTAACCTTCCAACCAGCGGACGTGCCAATGTCCTTTCTTTCTCTGAAGTAGCTCTCATTACGGATCATGTAATCATAGATCTCATTCAGCGTGATGCGTTTCTGCGTGCTGGACAGGATTGCCTCCGAGATCACTTGCACGTACGTCTTGTTACCGCCCCAGGCACCACGCCGCGGCTGCGACTTGCTCCGGCCGTCAGCGTCACGACTGCTAGATCGGCCGCTCCTCTGACCTGATTTTTTGCTGGCCTTGCCACTACCAGTGGCGGATGTCGCTGGTTTTCCACCAACGGCCGTCGGCGTCGACTCGACATCGTGGTTCGTGTCAGGCACAGAGCCCTGTGGGTGATCCGTCGGCTCTTCATCGTCATTTCCTGCAGTAGATATTCCAGTGACGTAATCACCATTGGAATGCTCCATGAAACTCGAAGTAGTTGTATCCATTGGATTGATATCACAGACGTCAGGCCCCGTCCCCGGGGCGGTCCGCTCCGACTCGAACACATCCCAGTCAGCGTCCGGAGCGGGGGAAGAGAGATGCCCGTTCTCATCGTCGTGTGCTGGCGACAGCTGCGATAGGAGTGGCGCAAAGGAGTCACCAGCGCTGCCCGTGTCCATAGCGCTCTCATTGTGCACCGAAGTGTCGTACAAGGCTTGATCGGAGCCTGAGGACGCGGACACCGCGGACCCTTCCAGGAACGAGGCTGAGGCTGGCGTTGACAGGCTGTTTCCGCTGCTGCTGCTACTGAACCCTACCTTACTTGCGACGCTGGCCAAGTCAGCGTCTAGGTCGTAGGAAGCACGGCTCGCCATGTCACCACTGATTCTGACCGTGGGGATTTATGTGTGCACGCGGGCACAGCAGGCGTGTCTGGTGCGTAATTCCGCAGTTAGAAGGCACTAGGATGAACCTGGCTAGATGCACCGCGCTGCACAGTAGGGATTTCCAAACACATCCAGCGTTTGCAAGCACAACTCGCTCCTACAGATCAGTTAGGGCGACCTCGGGTACCCGAAGCAATGTTACTTTGTCACTCCAGGGGTCGAAACTGTGCGTGGTAGATTCTGTGGGACGTACCGTGGTCTTGCTGGACCATCGCATGCAGGGCTCCAACAGAATCAGTTTCTTGCTGCTTCGGGCTGACATCAGCGACTGACACGATAAACTGTCCGGATCGGGTAAACCTTGCCAAGCGAAACCTTTGACTGACCTAGTAACTTACCATCGCACTGAAGAAAGATCAGGTCTTGCAATGTGCAGCAGTCGGAGTTTTCATTGGCTACTGTTGGAAATGACTGTGTGAGCCGGAGGGCAGTGCGTTAGACTTGACAAGCAGTCAGGAAACTGATCTGTTGTGTTCAATACTCTCGCACTGAACCCCGTTCAATACTCTCGCACTGAACCCCAGATTGGAAAGTGGATAGAGACTTCACCGAGCACAATACGTGTATTCTCCGTTTCCTCTCTTCTTCCTGAGCCTCGGGCTCAGTCAGTGCGAAGAGTATGTTTTTAGGGTTTTTATCGCCACCGCCGGTAGGTGGGTACGGGTGTGGATTGGCTTCACTACTCAACGTAGCATGCGTCCAACTTGATCAACTCGAGCTCTCCATCTCTAGGTGACATCACATCGACAACCACTCTCGCACCACTAGAGATGTAAATTTCTTCAAGAGCGTCGACTCGAAAGTCGAGTCGCGGCTGCGCTTGCTAGTCGCGTCCTGAGAACCCACCGTACTTTCTGGGACACCTTTCCCGGCCAGATCGCTCTCGGACTCAGCGCTAGTAGAGTGCTAGTAGAGGCGATCTACTGCTGTGCAGATTACGACGTTACGTTGCTGCCTTGCTGCATTTACTTGTACCAGTGTATTCGCTGAAAGGCAGACTTCACTGCGGCGATCCGGACTGGGCCGATGTGGAGAGGGTATTTCGGTCCCAGAACAGACTTGCATCGGCATTTGGCCACTCACGAAAGAATGGCCATCGCATTCACCCACTCAGGAAGACTTGTAGTGGCAGTAACTAGCTGTTACTTAGTTGTAGTGCGCACTGCCAACTCCGGCCATGTGTAAGACGGTGTTCCCAGTAGCAAGCCCGAAGACCTTCGAACGCTGTAATAGACCGCCGGCGGAGGAGGGCGGCGATATGACAGGATCTCCGCGTGTCACCGTTGAGCTTGATGTGTTGGAGGTCTAGCGACTTCGTACACGTGCATGGGCGGTCTGGGACTTGGAGCGGGATTATGCCGCATGCCATGGGAGTGATGAGACTGGCAGAATTCAATCCTACTGCCCTGCAATACAAATAGCAAAGGGGACAGGGTAACACAACCCTTTCAGATATACTTCGCTTGGTCGTGAGCTAATACCTTGTTCCAGTCATCCATCCGCACTGCGGCCTACCAGTGCGACAGGGGTCGGTGACATTGAAGGCCTGATATTACAGTGTGACTGTCTTGCCGGTTCTGCTGCTGTTGCTGCTTGTCCTTGCCTCGATCTCTCTCTGAGTCTCTCTCTCCCAGTGAGAGCCAGCGCGTGCCACTGACTCGGTCTGCAGACACCGTAAGAGGCAACGCACTGCAACACCCAGCGGCCGCCGCACAGTCCAGAGCTCAGTGCCTGGTCGATGGCAGGAATACCCGCTGAGCTGCTACCTGCAGCGCATGTACCACACCAACCAGCAGCTGGGCGTTATGATCTGGACTGACAAGCTGGGGAAATGACAAACATTTAGCTAGTAGTATTTTATAATTATGGTGATGCGATGGTTAACGTCACCAATTCATCCTCAGGATGAATATGGGAATTCCGCACCCCAAATCAATCAAGACTAATGGTGGATACGAGACTGGAAGCAGAAAGGGAGACGGTTTGAAAGGAAAAGTAGAGCACACACGCGCAATTTCTGTCTCTCCTGGGACTTCATTCTCTAAATGATTCGCTTGAACAGAGAGAAGGCCTGGCATTTGCCTGTTATCTGCAAGTACCTGCTGTACGTTTATCGCTGGAAGATTGTGAGCGAGTTCTTGGGAGAAATGAGCACACCACCACTACCAATATGTATGTAATGAGAGAGCTAACGGGCTTTAAATGCCATGAGGCAGGCTGGTGCAACCTTCCGAAGATAGTGCATGTGCGCTGAGGAGATTAGGGCTGCGCACTTTCCTCGACAAGGCTTGATCTCCTATCTCCACCGAAACTTCCAGGGGCATGCCCACGTGGACAAAGTAGAGATCTTACCAAGCGCACTAGCCCCTGGCCCCCAACATGCGAGTATGCAGTGTGTGCCCGCGCGTTCGCAATGAGCCGCCACAACTTCGCACTAGTGCAGGAATATGTTCGAACTGATTATTAGCGAGGTTAAGATGCACGTCTGTTGGCCTACCTGCCCGTCTCTCTCCCTGTTTCTCTGACAACTTGCTTGTTAATTCGTGCTCGTGTTTTCAGGCGTAGAACCCTGTTGTAGAGGTCTCAGCCCTCATTTGTTAGACTTTATAAGTGTAACTCTCACTCTTTCTGTCTCTCTCCCTCTCTCTTTCTTTCTCTCTCTCTCTCTCTCTCTCTCTCTCTCTCTCTCTCTCCTCTCCTCTCTCTCTCTCTCTCTCTCTCTCTCTCTCTCCTCTCTCTCTCTCTCTCTCTCTCTCTCTCTCTCTCTCTCTCTCTCTCTCTCTCTCTCTCTCTCTCTCTCTCTCTCTCTCTCTCTCTCTCTCTCTCTCTCTCTCTTCTCTCTCTCTCTCTCTCTCTCTCTCTCTCTCTCTCTCTCTCTCTCTCTCTCTCTCTCTCTCTCTCTCTCTCTCTCTCTCTCTCTCTCTCTCTCTCTCTCTCTCTCTCTCTCTCTCTCTCTCTCTCTTCTCTCTCTCTCTCTCTCTCTCTCTCTCTCTCTCTCTCTCTCTCTCTCTCTCTCTCTCTCTCTCTCTCTCTCTCTCTCTTCTCTCTCTCTCTCTCTCTCTCTCTCTCTCTCTCTCTCTCTCTCTCTCTTCTCTCTCTCTCTCTCTCTCTCTCTCTCTCTCTCTCTCTCTCTCTCTCTCTCTCTCTCTCTCTCTCTCTCTCTCTCTCTCTTTCTCTCTCTTCTCTCTCTCTCTCTCTCTCTCTCTCTCTCTCTCTGTTTTGATGCACAAAAACATCTCTGGCGTTGATTGCTTTCTTGCTTCGACTTCTGCCGCGCCTTTGTTCTCGTACTCCCCTTTATGTACTAGTGTTGTGCAAACCCTCCATAGTCTGTCTCATTTTGCCCTGAGATGTTTTGATGCATAGTGATTATGACGCTCATCATTCGCTCCTTTGTCACAGGACAGTTCTGTCAGTTTGGTTTTAGCGAATTCAAATAAAGAAACAACAACAACAACGACAGCAACAACAACGACAGCACCAACAACGTCGTGAGAATAAAGAATTCAAACGTTATTTCTGACATGATGCGAACGTTCAGCTCGCGTTGAAAAATGACGCGAGCGACCTGCAGTTCACGTCGAAATTTGGAGTTTTACACCCAATTTGACGTGAAATTGCGCGTCACGTCGGAAATTACGTGCATCTTTTAAATCTCTCTTTTATTATTACCGGTATCCTTTCGTAGCGCTATGAGTCTGAGTATGACTGACGCGATCACACGTAACGGCAGAAATACATGTACTGTACACTAGTCGAAATCACGTGACTGCAGTACAGTATCAACGTATGACACATGGGTTGTGCTCAGGGCCTAGGCCAGGGAGTCACAAAATGCTCCCTGGTTGTGCTGTGTTTGCGTGCGTGTGTGTATATGTCATGATGTGTTTATACTCAACGCGACTGATCACATAGTATGGGCTGTGTTCCCAAAAACAAGTTAAAGAAAATGGACAAAACAAATTGAATACAAACAAGAACATGATAAGCAACAAATGCACAGGAGTGAAGCGAGAAATGGCAACTAATCTCGCCAGATGTGGGCTTCCGACACTGCCAGAGTGTGGGATACCTCATTAGCAGCAGTACGATGTCTAACACGAGAGCCACGCAAACAAGCAATGCAAGAACGCGCCAGAACCAACCAAATCATGTACATGTGTGTGTGGTGTTGGAGTGTGTGTCTCTCTATTTCTCTCTGGATGAAAAAACGATGTCGGGGTGGGGTGTCAGCGCCTTAGCGGATAACACAGTAATCGAGTGTTTAGTGCCGCGGAATGCACTGATTTGCACGCACGACATGCATGCAATGGCCAACCGGACAGTTACAGTTAATAGTTTGGTTAATTGTATTAATTTTTATTTATTCGTATTTCTCTAGGGCAGTCCCCACGGACCTACGGTCTCCTTACGGGGTACCCTAGCCAATCTAGGATTGCGATACGAAATTGACTTGGTGGACCAGCAAGGCGGACCGATGCCGGAACTGAGTTCCAGCGGTCAGCGGCTAAAAAAGAAAGAGAGGAATAACCAAATCGACAGGAGGCTCGGCGTGGTAGTACAAGTCGAAGAGAGACTTGAGACCTTGTACAGATGCGGCTACGTGCCCCCGAATTGGCACGATAACCTTCGTCGATCTCATCAGCTGAGCTCAGAGTGACCGGCCCAACTGATCCAAGTTCGAAAAGTCTTGTGAACAACAAAGCCTTTTTAACGTCTCAAGCATCAAAGAAACGGTGCTCAGTCTGTAGGGGGGAGTAGTTATTTTACTACTCCCTGGTTAGAGTACACGACGTATCGCCGAAGTACATGTAGCACCAACCTCTTCTTCCCTGGTTAGAACTGCGAGAAACAACGCAGCGGGCTTAGCATCATAATCACGGCAGATAACAAACTGCAGGTAACACACGGCAGATAGTACGCGAAACAATGCTATGTGCTCGGGAGTCACGATACCATGATTCCACGGATTGTTCTTGTCATCATCTGCAGAAGCCAGTCTTGCATAGCTGATGCGGCTTAGCTCTGCGGTGACATATCGGTGCAACGGCTACAAGTAGGCTCGGTTGCGGCGCCTACCTGGCTTCCTACCCGTACCGTAATGCCATGGCTGGGCACTGAGAAGCAAGCCAAGGCCGAGTTGGCAGGGGATCGCACACATGTGTATCTGTGTATGCACAAGAGAGATTGGACGCTGTGTCGCAACTCTGAGTTTCACGTATTACTACGATCATCAGGCAACTGATGGCTCCAAAACGGGCAGCCTGAACATAAGGGCGGAGGGCAAGGTGAGAAATTCTGAGGGGTGTCATAGCACTATAGCGCAAGAGTCAGGTGCAGGGCGTGATTGTAAACGTACACGGTTTGGTATTGTGTTAGCAAAGTATTAGTTGCACGATAGATAACAATGATGCTGTGTACCGATCACCATGACTTGTGCACGGTTGTGCAAGAGACCAGTGATACGAACACATGCCGGCGTGATAATATCGCGTGCATTGTAGTGTATTGTATTGTATTCCTTACTTTTACTTCGCAAAACCAAACGGGATCATCGCCCAATAATTATTATGATAGCAGAGGGTATAATGTCTACAACATTGGGTAACGATATGTTGGAAGGAAAGATCGATTGCCGATACGTAATAGGCTTGGAAGCCACTATTATTGCATGAAAATGTCATGTACAGTAGTAGTACACCAGATATTATTTCAATCTGCGGACAGCATGCTGTTTCGTTCTTTGTGAACTCATCAGCGCAGCACAGAGGAAATGAGGCCGAACCTGATAGCAATGAAAATAAAAATTTCCAATCTGGCCCGAACGTACCTTGCCAGAGTGCTCAACCAGATAATTATCTCTGTATCTTGTACATTGTACACGCATGTCCATGAAAAGCCACTTGACTGTACAAGAGAAGCACCCAGCCTAGACTTATAAGTAAGTTATACAACCATGTACTACTACATGGCTGTATTTAAAATGACTAGCAAGTACCGGTACGGTACATTCCAGTATTTGCAGGCCTAGGCCAGGGCTACACAGCGCCCGACGAGGCAAGCTCGCTTGATCGGATCTCATCGAGCAGCACTGTACAGTACAATGCCATGTACTTAAAGTTGCATTTGTTCGGTATGTATGTATGTATGTATATTTTTATTTGAATTCGCAAGTACACACGGGCTACAAGCCCAATTACATGGAAGCGAATGCCATAATGAGGGCAGAATTCGGTACATTTTCTGGTTAGTTTCATGCATGTTTGGTATGTGGATAAAGAAATGGAGCAGAATTCGATGAATTGCCCGCCATAAGGTTTGTATGGTTCTGCCAATTTCACTGCTCTTCGAGCAGAATCTGCCACCTTTTCGAGCATAATATAATCCGCCGGTGCCTACTCAGCAAACCTGCAAGAACGCACCACTTCCATGCTCTGGCCACAGCGTTTCGATGAATCCACCCCTCGATCATGATGATAATATCAGTTGAGCTTCAGTAGGCTGAGCAAGAATTGTGGGAGAGAATTGTGTGTGAACTTCAAGGGAACCCCCCCCCCCCCCCTGTGTACGCGCCTGACTTGAAGAGCCGCTGACCACTTACATGTATGGCTCAATCTCGGGACAGCTAGCTATTTTTCGGCCCGTTAGGTCTCGTCAGCTGAGCTCAGAGTTACTGGCCGAACTGATCGCACTGAAGTCTAATGAACAGCAAAGCAACTTTAATTAAGCATCAACGTTAGAGTGATCTTAGGGCGCGTTCGAATTGTCACTCTTTGGCTTTTCGACGAGTTTCGTTTTTCTGAAGAGGTGGCCTTATTGGCCTCTTCAGATAAACGAAACTCCACAACCTCATCCGATGGGAAAGGTGGATTAGTTTCGAAGAAAAGTATGAATGCCGCAGACATCACCACGCAACATGACAATTTGTTCAAGGTTTGGTTTTGCGTGTTTCCAAAATCGATTTTCACGTTCCGATCATCAGTGGAAATACGGAACTAAAGAGATCAAGGGAAAAACAAAGGTTAAAAATCCAAAGAAGTGTGACACACGACGGGTAACTTGTGGTAAGTATTACAAAAAGTGAGAACTAAAATAAAGAGTAAATGTGACAAACGGGCATGAACAGTGCAGAAACAACTCATGAACACGGGGTGCAAACTCACGAAAATAACCTAAGTGCTAAAACATGTTCTTTTTGCTTACACAAATCGGGCTTATGCGTACGAATACAAACAGCTTCAAGGACCTTCAACTGCTGGACATAACGGGCACGACACAGTACAGAGAAGTGGGAATCATCATACACACTCAAACAATCGGGACGAGATAACAAATGCAAATACACAGCTGACTTCTTACGAATTTCACCCTCATCAGCTCCATCACCTTCCCTGCCACCTGACTCCTCCTCGTCCGTTTTATCACCATCACCACCAGCCGTCTCACCGTCATCCGCCTCGTCTTCATCCGCCGCCTCGTCATCACCCGCCTCGTCGTCATCTGTATCCTCGCCGTCATCCGCCTCGTCGTCATCTGTATTCTCGTCATCCGCCGCATCATCACCCAACTCATATTCACCACCAGTCAGTCGTCTGATACCATCCATGTTCTCCTTCCTACGTCTGTCCCGTGTCACTGTCCTTACCTCATCTACGTCCCGAGATTGTGTTCCGTTTTGCCCCCGGCTTCCGGTCTCCTTCGATGCTCCGCGTGGGCCTTGGCCATTCCTAGCATATATTTCGGTTGAATAATTGGCGGTCGACCTAATAATTGGCGGTCGACCACAAGTTACCCGTCGTGTGTCACACTTCTTTGGATTTTTAACCTTTGTTTTTCCCTTGATCTCTTTAGTTCCGTATTTCCACTGATGATCGGAACGTGAAAATCGATTTTGGAAACACACAAAACCAAACCTTGAACAAATTGTCATGTTGCGTGGTGATGTCTGCGGCATTCATACTTTTCATTGCTATTATTAAACTTTTATCTCCACGTAGATTATTTGTATAGTTTCGAAGAGTTTGGAATAGCTACGTTGAGATGGTCGATCTGATCTGACGTCATTATTGCCATGACAATTCCACTGAAAAACTCTAAAATGATAGAAACCGTTCTAATGGGACACTTCAACTAATCTGTTTAAAAAAAATTGTTCGAACAGTTGAGGAAGACAATTCGAACGCCCCATTAGTCTTGCTGCGATAAACATAGCCGCGGAGCCCTGCAAGAGAGCACCACTTATGTCGCGCTGGACGAAGAGACGCCGTGCAGATCGCGACTGGGAGCGACGGGTTCGCCACAGCACACCAATCTTAGGCTGCGTTTACACGACAACGCACGGCCAGTTTTCCGTTTTCAGTCCCGCATTTCTTTTTTCGTTTTCGTACGTTTACACGATCAAAGCCGATCCGAGGTGGTCTCCGTTTGTATCGTTTTCAAGCGTCTACACGAGAGCAAAGGATCCGCCAAAGTTCGTCATGTGCCAAGTGTTGCCGTGGAAGCACCAATCACACTCAAGTATAATGGCACACGACAACACACGTCACATGACGAAACTTGTAAAAACAATTTTTTGGATTGTCGGATCCGTGTAAACGGCCGAAAACGAAACAAACGTGACGGAAAACGAGGCCAGCACACCGTTTCGACTGTTTACACACCCAAATTTATCCGGCAGAACATTTCCGTTTTCAAATTCTTCCACCTTGGCCAGCGTTTTGGTTTTCTTCCGTTTTGGTGTACAACTTTTACGTTTTGCTCCGCGTACCGTGTAAATGAACCATGGATCCGAAAGGATTTCGTTGCGTTTTCGCCCCCAGCGTTGTCGTGTAAACGCAGCCTTACTTGCTCCAATCTTGTTTTGCGACAATTCGGTCGACTTGAGCGTCCCATGAAAGTTTACTATCAAGTACAACACCGAGGTATGTGGAAGTCGATGCGGTTGGAACGGCTACTCCACGACACTGGACAATTACGAGAGGGTGGTCCACCTGTCGGTGAGGAAGAAAGGTCACGGCTCGGCTTTTGGTAGGGTTGAGGACAAGGTCCCTAGCCTGTAGCCAAACAGCTAGGTTGCTTTCTTTCATGCTTGTCGAGTCGAAGATTAGGTGGAGTCAGGACTAAGACTTCTTGTGTCACGCTCTGTGTGGCAGTCGTGGGAGCAGGGGTGGTTCTACTGCTCTCTGGCAACCAACTTTCCTAGAAAAATAATAACATGTACGCCCAAGTCTCATTAATTTTATGCAATGTCACCCCCACCCTTCGCTATCATAATAATTATGGCAACGATCCCGTTTGACTTTGTGAAGTAATAAAGAATACATACAACACCGGTACTTCTCTGTCTCTGTCTCTCTCTCCGGGTCCCTCCCTCACCCCCCCCCTCTCTCTCTCTCTCTCTCTCCCTCACTCCCTCCCTCCCTCCCTCCCTCTCCCTCCCTCCCCTCCCTCCCTCCCTCCCTCCCTCCCTCCCTCCCTCCCTCCCTCTCTCCTCTCTCTCCTCTCTCTCTCTCTCTCTCTCTCTCTCTCTCTCCTCTCTCTCTCTCTCTCTCTCTCTCTCTCTCTCTCTCTCTCTCTCTCTCTCTCTCTCTCTCTCTCTCTCTCTCTCTCTCTCTCTCTCTCTCTCTCTCTCTCTCTCTCTCTCTCTCTCTCTCTCTCTCTCTCTCTCTCTCTCTCTCTCTCTCTCTCTCTCTCTCTCTCTCTCTCTCTCTCTCTCTCTCTCTCTCTCTCTCTCTCTGTGTGTGTGTGTGTGCGTGCGTGCGTGTGCGTGCGTGCGTGTGTGTCTCTCTCCTCTGTGTGTGTGTGTGTGTGTGTGTGTGTGTGTGTGTGTGTGTGTGTGTGTGTGTGTGTGTGTGTGTGTGTGTGTGTGTGTCTCTCTGTCTCCGGTGGCTGGTTAC
>NC_088655.1:21237625-21367625 GCF_964019385.1 Sycon ciliatum | reverse complement strand
GGCGGAAAGTATTGTTGACCTCACCTTTTTACAGAGCGCTCACGTTTTGCCGCGGAGCAGTGTGAGAGCACATGCGACCTTGTAATGCAAAGCCAGGCCAAGTGCACGAGGCAAAACTTCCCAACAGACGCACAGCGTGTGCGCCGTAGAAAAGACTACGTCAACAAAAATTTCCGCCGCGGGCCAACCCATTCGCAAAGTTGCACACTCCTGTTTATCTACTCTTGGGGCTATGTGATATGCACCACAAGACGGTTAGTGACTAATCACATGCCCCCCCCCCCCTCCCATTGTACCATGTACCATCAAGAGTACATAACCCCAAAAGTGTGCAACTCCAGCTATGGGGTCTGCGACGGCAGAACTTCACATCACGTGATGAACCCGTGCACTCTAGTGCATAGATGCTGGGTTGTACACAGCCCAGCTTTGGGTACAACTCTCTTGTGGGCACTTTGCACTGTTTGCCAGCATAACCTTTTGAACCATGTCACGTGATGTGAAGTTCTGCCGTCGAAGCACAGCATAGAGGTTGTGCAGGCAGTTGCACACTCTTGGGGTTATGTACTCTTGGTACCATGTATACGCCCGTCGCAAGAGAAGCACGCAAATCTGCAAATGCACTGGATGTGCACCCACAGATTTTCTCTTATAGCAACGATAGCGGACAAGATCTGAATGAGACAGATCAAGACTTGCGCCAGAGAACTGTCCAATCCACACAACCTGCGAAGCCATGTGATTCGACACCCAATGCACACCTGGTCTACACCACACGGAGTACATTGGCATAAAACGGCCAAGAAAAGTTACCTATGCACACCCTACACTTGCTGGGGTAACCAATATAGACAGCACGCTGCTTTGATAGAAGCAGATACTAGATGCCCCATTGTGGTCCAGGGGCAAGTGACAATAACACAATAACACTAGGATACGTGTATTTCCCACACACACACTCTCTGTCTCTGTCTCTGTCTCTGTCTCTCTCTCTCTCTCTCTCTCTGTCTCTCTCTCTCTCTCTCTCTCTGTCTGTCTGTCTGTCTGTCTGTCTCTCTCTGTGTTACCTTGTACGTGTCGAATAGATTCTTCTGCCAGTTGCTGGTGAAGCTGTCGAAGGTCAGGTAGCCAGACAGGATCACCACACCTGAGACAACAGCAGAACAGAGCAGTGAACACACGCGCGTACGAGACACACGTAGTGTCGTGGACATGGAAATCCAGTCGATTGACCGGGGCGTGCGCCCTCAGCGCGTACGAGCCGTACAGAACGTTGTCAGCGCACAATAGTGTTGATCCGATGCGACAAGCAACGCATGCATGCGTGTACCGCTTACCCACGGCTGCATGACCAGCGCCCTGGGGCCGCTAGACGTGCGACCGGATTTCCATGTCCACAACAGGACATGCATTCATCAGTTGGAGGGACTGAAAGGGAAAATGTCGGATGAGAAGACTGATTGGCATCATGAGGACTCAAACCAGGGACCTTCACTATGTAAGAGGATATGCAATACACGCCACACAGCACGTTTGCCACTCAAAAGTCTTCTATATACAGTCGTTCCTCTTTAATCCAGCACTTTATAAACGCGCACCCTCTATAATCCAGCAGAACAAACAGTAGTCAAAATGTCCTCTTCATGCGTATTGCAGCAGAAAATCAGATTTGTTAATCCAGCAGCCTCCCTGATCCAGCACTATAGGGCTTGAAAGTGATGACGTCAAAAACGGCCAGAGAGTACTAAGTTGACATCAGATTTCTATTTCGGATCCACTAAGGTGTGACTTTGCTATTGCCTCAGTATGTGGGTGCATAGCAACCCACTCGTGTCGTATGCAGGGGTGACTTTTACTTCGCCACCAGTTGTAACCCTGCCCCCAGTAGCCAAATCAGTCAGTTTCACTGGTTACATCACCTTGCTGAGAGTAAGACGGCTTGAAATGTGCTTGGATCCATACAAAAGCTGGGTCCAAGTGGATCCAATTTTTGAAATTGTTGCTATGCTGTAACGTAGCACTTTCAAGCACTATTTCCGTAGCACGAATGGCGTCAGGTTACAAAGGGACCACTGTATGGAGTTTCTAGTAACTGAGCTATGGTGACTGAGCTATGGTGACTGAGCTATGGTGTAGATTGAAGGAGAGCAGTGCAGACTGCAATGTGACTAGCACATGAGATTGGGTAATCCACCCATCTACACAGTTGAACATTGTCAGTCGCCAAAATTAGCCGTTCACAGCGCCCGCATGAAGTATGTCAGCAAATTCTTGACAAGTTCGTCAGAATAATATCCCAAAATGCAGAGAATTCTAAAACATTCACAGGAACCCAATATACTAACGTGAGCTGAGGCATAAGCCCCTCCCCCCATATCACCATGACTACTTGGCGCGTATGAGAGTTCAGACACAGCCCCCCCCCCCCCCCACACACACACACGTCACCACCACTATTTGGGTATGAGAGTTAAGACGCAGCCCCCCCCCCCCCCACCACATCACCACGACTACTTGGATACGAGGAGCAGACGCTAGCACTAATCAGACATACGTACCTGCGAATGTGGTGGCGGCAGCGGCCTTGCCAGCCCGTCCCATGCCGCCGGTATCCGCCAGCAGAAAGATACTGACGCCGACGGAGATGAGAACGGCAATGCCATACTCGTACCAGGCGTAGGAGCGACGCGACACGACCTTACCCATCAGCATGACGGGAATCACCTTGCACGACTTGAACACGACCTGTGACAAAGAGAAGAACAGGGCAGAGCAGCGCGCTATTGTCTGGTGGTGATTCGGGCACAGCTACATGTACCGGGACCGTGCGACACACAATCGCACACACACACACACACACACACACACACACACACACACACACACACACACACACACACACACACACACCAACTCACACACACACACTCGCACACACACACACACACACCAACTCACACACACCAACTCACCCACACACACACACCATGTATACGCCCGTCGCAAGAGAAGCACGCAAATCTGCAAATGCACTGGATGTGCACCCACAGATTTTCTCTTATAGCAACGATAGCGAACAAGATCTGAATGAGACAGATCAAGACTTGCGCCAGATAACTGTCTAATCCACACAACTGGCGAAGCCATGTGAATCAACCACCAATGCACACCTGGTCTACACCACACGGAGTGCATCGGCATAAAACGGCCAAGACAGTTACCTATGCACACCCTACACTTGCTGGGGTAACCAGTATAGACAGCACGCTGCTTTGATAGAAGCAGACACTAGATGCACACACACACACACACACACACACACACACACACACACACACACACACACACACACACACACACACACACACACACACACACACACACACACACACACACATTGTGCCGAGTATAATGACCTGGAGTACAAGTGTGTGCATACCTACACAGAGCATGCTATCGTACAAGAACACACGCACGCATGCACGAATGTATGCACACACACACTTGCATACACCGCACACGCACGCACGCACACACGCACGCACGCATACACACGCATACACACACACACACACACACACACACACACACACACACACACACACGCGCGGGAGCTACACTTGCCTGCGTTGGAAAGCTAACAAACTTGAGAGCTTCGTACTGACACCAGCTTGACAGGACGTTGGAAATCGAGCAGAACGAGTATTTGTAGAGCGGTGTGGCATGAGGAGGGTGAGGAATTACAGCCACTGCTGCACAAGCCACAACGAACGCCAGGAGACGATTGACCAATACCAGGAACTGAGAGTTGGTGAAGCGCTCTTCGCGCCCATCGCTGCCCTCAGCATCGCCGCCACCATACGACCGCGTCATAATGCGCTCCTGCAGTACTCCCCAGGTTACATAGGATATCTAGATGCATATAGGCACACATACACACACACACACACACACACGTACATACACACGTACATACACACGTACTTCGAAGTACACAGACACTCACACACACGTACATACACACACAAATGTAAACACCATCCACACATACACCCACGTACACACAAACGTACACACACGTACACACACCACGCACGCACACACACACATGCACAACAATAGGACCTCATGCGGTCAAGGCGAATGGCAAAAGACCGAGCCACTACTCACATAAGTTCATCCAACAACTGAACTGGCTGCTGGTAGACCACAGAGCTTCACCATAGCGTGTCTTGTCATGCATCACCCCCCCCCCCCCCCCATACACACAAACAAACAAACACAAACAAACAGACACACACAGACATACACCTTACACACCTTACACACACACGCACGCACACACACACACACACACACACACACCATTGGTCCATAGCGATGCTACAGCAGAAGCCATAGCAACTTGTCCTGGGATTTCACCATTCAACAGCTTGCAAGGCTGAAGAATTGGCCGCCACTATTCAGCCTGGTCTACACCACACAGCTATAAAGTGGCTTTTTCTGGCCAGTGAATCCCTACTTGTTGTTCTTCTTTAATTTTGTTCCCGCACACACATCACACCACATACTCCGGCATGCACTGGCTGTTGGTACCCACCCAGGAGAATGAAAGAAAAGTCAGGAAGAGTCTGAGAAAGAGAAGAAAGACGTGTATGACCATAATCGTCGGGAATCGAACCCGCAACCTATCGATTGGAATCGCTGCACATACCACTGCACCATATGGGACACACACACACACACACACACACACACACACACACACACACACACACACACACACACACACACACACACACACACACACACACACCTTTTGGACCTTTTGATGCCCATCGCCGGAAACGATGATAGCGATGCTACAGCAGAAGCCATAGCAGCTTGTGCTGGGATTGCACCATTCAACAGCTTGTGCTGGGATTGCACCATTCAACAGCTTGACACACACACACACACACACACACACAGGCACATACACACACACACACACACACACACACACACACACACACACACACACACACACACACACACACACACACACACACACACATACACACACACACTACAGAACTAACCTGCAAGCCAAGCGCGCAGATAGTCAGACGCGCTGAGCGCGGAATGCTATCTTCAAATTTCTTCAGCGCAGCAATGCGAGAACTACGCAGTGCATCTGCCGATGTACCCACAGAACTACCCGCACCCTCCTCAAGTGACGACGATACATCACTTGGTGTTGCCTCAATGCCCAGGACGCACGAACGAACAAGCTTCGACCAGATTGCCGTTCCTGGGACAGTGTAGAGACAGACCGTCACCAAGAGTAGAGTCAAACTTGTGAATAACGACCTCGGGTAATAACGACCCCGGGTAATAACGACCTTGGGTATAACAATTCGTGAATAACGACCTTGTGTAATAACGACCCCGGGGATAAAAAAACCTCTTTGAATAATGACCTCGGGCAATAACGATCTAGGTACAACAACAACTCATGAATGACGACCCTGGGTACAACAAAAACTGGTGAATAACGACATCAGGTAATGTAACAACAACTGGCGAATAACGACACTATCTTCAGGCATACTTTCAACCGGCTCATGAATGAAGACAACTTGAAAATAACACCAGATTTCTCATGCACGACCGGGGGTCGTTATACAACTGTCCAGTGTGTGAACGTTCATCATGACTCATGTTCACGATTTTATGTGTTTTAGGACCACTTGGCTACCCAGTTGACCGGACGGAGAGATGAAATCCGCACGGTACAAATGAAAGAATACACATCATAGCCGGTGCATAGTGGACACACGTACACACACACACACGTACACACACAGACACCCCCTCCCCCCCCCCCCCCCCACACACACACATGCCCACACACACACACACACACACACACACACACACACACTCACACACACTTGTACTTGTTGCTCACTGCCAAAACTGGTCATGTGGGTCTCCCCGGGAGAGGGAGAGAGACTCAAAAGGAATCTTGGAAAGATGACTAAATTGGCTATTGAACCGCCCAACGGCCGACACCCCCTGAAATCCCCAAAACTCTGGGTGGACTTGAAAATGGTGCCACTTATGGGCTCACCACACCTCAGTAAGTGGGTGTGGACAAGGTGCAGAAAAAGGATTGACGGCATCAGGGTATCCGTCCAGGGATCCAACTGCAGTTACCCCTGCCCCCAGTGAAGGTAATACTTGCTACTAGTGTGGGTGGCTAAACCAGGGTGGATCTGATATAAGCGTCACTAGCACCATTGATTACACAAGAGTTAATCTAGTCAGAAGCAGTCCATGGTTAACAGGTATGTATACTTCAAATAGAAGCACACACACACACACACACACACACACACACACACACACACACACACACACACACACACACACACACACACACACACACATCCACGCACCCCCCCCCCCCCCCCACACACACACACGCACCCGTCACGAGTTGTTTTCACAAGCATTCGACCATGGACTCCTGTCCGCGTAAACAAAAGCGTCCTGCTCACAAGCCGCCCATCAGACTCACCATACATGACATGCGGCGTGGCCTTTAACCAGCGCACCGCGAAGTAGGCCGGTGCAAGCAGTGACGCATACGTGGCCAGGTTGAGCATGAAGTGCCACAGAACATCCCATTGTGACGCAGGCGCCGATGACGACGACGAATGCGCCGAAGCCGACAGGCTGCCAGCGGCTTGGTGCTGCTCTGCTGCGAGCGCTGCGTCAGCCTCTGCCTCGGCACGAGCCACAAGCAGGAGAGAAGCGGCGAGCACACCGAACACGACATGCGTCAAGCGCCACCACTGCGAGTACGTCATGCTGTCAGCTACAATGCTGGTGCTGGCACGCCACTCAACAACTACCTCTCGGTTTTTTCTCGTGCAGCGGGAGAGATCGGGCAGCTGGCAATCCCTGCGACACCGCACCTGACAGGATCTCTACCGCCCCTCTCCACCTCAGTAGCGGCTACACAAAACACACACACGCGCGCGCGCACACACACACACACATGAACATACGCAGGACAAACAAGTTACTTTACTTGTCCGTTATCAAGGCCAGCACACAGGCCAGCACACAGGCCAGCACAGGGCAACAAGAGCACTGCACGCACACCTGCATTCAGTCACATATTACATGTTCTGTTCAACGTGCAACTACACACGCACACACACCATGTATCACACCCACACGCACACACACACGCACGCACACACCACACACATACGCACACATCCACACACGCCCGCACACATGCACGCGCGCACACACACACACACACACACACACGAATGTGGTACACGTGCTATGCTATTTTGTGACATACAAAATTGTGACCTACAAAATGATCTACGCAGAAACAACTAGGCTTCGCCGTCGTTCAAATCTGACAAGACGGAAGAACAGCCGCGGTTTGGAATTTTGCAACATGTATTTGAGGGAGAATGACAACAGGACATTGCGCCTATGCATCCTGGACCTCTGAAAGCTTCATAACAGTCCTAAGGCTCATTTCAATAGCCTTGCGCCTGTAACGCGTACTGAAAACCTAAGCACGGAAGTACGAGCCGATATGACCAATTCGCTCAATTTCACTCACGTATAAACACGTGATCCTAGTGCAAGAGCGCGCATACGACTCGCGTACCCGTAGAGGTACCGAGGTATTGCATGCTTGGCAAGCTTTTTGCAAGCCTTGGTTGTATAGTATAGGAAATACAAGACAAACAGAAAAATTATTGTGTAGGGAAAAACGAAAGACTCACCCGCAGCGCGGTCGTATTCAAAGCCAACAGAAACGACTGTGTCGCTGGTCGCATCGAGATGACTACAATAATATACAATTGGGAAACTCCATCAAACTTTCAAAGCCAGCTAGCAAGCCACTACATGTACCAGCCGAACCCAGCTGGCCACCTCCGGAGCTCAATTCCAACATGCGACTTTATAATTCTGAAAATGAATAATTGCTGTGGAAGGGTACGGGTGCTCAAATGAAAACGTTACAGATTTGAGAAAGAGAATGGATCTACAGTATTGCAGCAGGTTCCCAATTGTTCACCTCGCTTGGGCCATGGGATGCAGTGAATGTCAACGATATTAGTACCAGCACATGAAGCTACACACGGCCATTGCTTTCTTCAATGAAAGACAGGCAGCTTTCAGCCTTCCGGCACGGTGACCGGGTCATGACCGGTGACTGGGCATGGCATGGCATGTCGTCGGCGAAGGCAAATTTTTATGATGTTTTTTCTCTTTGTTGATTGAAATCCATAATCATGAATCAGCGCATGCAGATCTGAGCTACAAAATTTTGTAGCTCAGCCGCTAGTAAAGTACTGGGCCCGCTAGCCGGCGCCCCGCGATATGGATCATGATGGAATGCATGAGTCATTGTGTTGAAAACAAGGAGTCGTAAAATACCGGTTTTTTACGACTCCCTGGTTGAACAGAAAAAAATTACTCAGACTCATACCGGAACAGTGCCAACATTAGCCATAAGGCGCTAGGCAACAAGTCAAGAGTACATAACCCCCGGGGTGGGGGTGGGGTTATGTACTCTTGAGTCTTGGTACCTGGATCGTCCCGTCCCGTGATGTAGAGTTTGAATTTTGTGCTCCTGCTTTTCCCCGAGTTTCGCGAACTTCAAAAGTTGCACAAGTTGACTTGGTAGCTCTCCCCACAGTGATGCCCACAAAGGACAACCCCGCGACTGGCGTCCCTGACGGCCATTGTTGCCAGTGCACTGGCAATTCCAAGTGCGGAAAAGGCTGCTGTTGCCGAGAAGCTGGCAAGCTGTGCGAGGATTGTGGGCCCGGGAACAGGGCAAGATGCCGAAATTCGCAACCGTCGCGGCGAGGGCCAGTCCAGTAGGCTTTCGAACCATACGATACATTCCAGCCGCCGCGTCCCCCACGTGGAGACCGACAACCCAGGGTGAAGCCCACGTGTCGCAATAGTCGGCTCGGGACACTCCGCCGCGGCCTCTGGAGGAGCTCCACACCGATGGTCAGGGCCAAGGACTAGGTAGCACCAAGCAGGTGTCGGACTCGCAGCAGTTGGCGCGGGAAGCACTGAAACAACTCCACGTCGCCAAGCTCTGCGTCGACGGTCAGGGCCAAGGACTAGATGGCATTACCCAAGTGTCGGCCTCGCAGCAGCTGGCGTGGGACACCCTGGAACAACGCACCTCGCCAACCCGATTTCCAATTCGCAAAAGGTAGCATGGGACCTTCTCGATGCCGCTACACCAACACCCTCGGAGACCGGCTCCTATGGAGAAGTTGCACTGCAACGTGAAGCCAATGCTCCACGGCAAGACCAACAAACAACAGCACAAGAGGTCGCCCTCCTAGCGAGCCTGAGCTCCTCGCAGCCCAATAGCAACAGCGAGCCGGAACCCACAAACGCGCACGGTACAGCTAGTGGGCAGGGGGCTGCAACGCCGCCAATCCTGCCAGCTGACCAACGACTCATACTCGGTGAGCTGAGCCCCGAGGACACAGGGCAGGTCATAGCTGCAGCGTACGAGGAAATTGTACACTTCCGGCCTAACCTGTTCTCCATCCCATCGGGTGCACATGGCAGGTCAGTGGTGGACTTGAGCGCTCGTTACCTCAACACGTTCGGAACAAATGCGGCGGGAGAAGGCATAGCCTTGACGGCACTTATGGTCTGCCACAGTCTTCTACTGCAACAACAGGTCAACTGCCTGACACGTAAGGTGCATGTGGAATGTCTGAACCGACGAATGCAGCTATGGAACGAGGGAAACATCGATGAACTCGTCCGGGAAGTACGTACCACCCAGCGCCAACTAACCAAGGAACGTCACGTGGCGGGTAACGGGCCCAAAGTCCAGATGACGCACGACGTTTCGCTACCCTCATCACAAATGGTAAACTGGGCGCAGCTCCCCAGTCCCTGACAGCAACGCTCTCGGGTGGGCTGCTAAATCTGGACTCCTCCACTGACGGTAAAACCGTGAGGCAAACGCTGAAAGAGAAGCGCTCGCCGGCGGAACCCATGCATGCAGATGCTCTCATCATCGGCCCCTGCCCTGAACTGCCGCACTCGGTGCTGTTCGAAGCTCTGAACAGAGACATCATTCGGCAATCGGTGCTAAGGACAAATGGAGCAGCAGGCCCATCCGGCAGGGACTCTACCAGTTGGAAAGGCTTGTGCACCTCGTTCGGAGCGTCCTCCGACCAGCTATGTGATAGCATCGCCACCTGCGCCAAGCGCATCGCCACCGGAATCATCAACCCAATCTCCCTCGAGCCATTCACGGCATGCCGCTTGGTGCCTCTGGATAAGAAGCCCGGGGTGCGCCCAATCGGCATATGTGAAGCCCTCAGACGGATAGTAGGCAAAGCCATCCTCACCATAATCGGAGAGCAGATCCAACAGGCGGTCGGGTCGCTTCAGCTGTGTGGCGGCCAAGAATGTGGCGTGGAAGCAGCAATCCACGCAATAGCGCACCTGTGGAACGAGGAAGAGACCGAAGCAGTCCTCCTAGCAGACGTGAGCAATGTGTTCAACAGGCTGAACCGCAGTGTGTGCTTGCACAACATCCGTCACCTCTGTCCGGCCATTGCGGGTGCCGTCACCAACACCTACCGGCATCCCGCTCGGCTGTTCGTCGATGGGGAGTGTCTTCTTTCTGAGGAGGACACCACCCACGGAGACCTGATCGCAATGCCCATGTGTGCCATTGGGTTCCTCCCACTCATGCAGAAGGCGGAGAGCAGGTCAGCGACACAGCACATCTGGTTTGCGGATGATTCCACAGCAGCAGGCCGTATGCGTGCGCTGCATGTATGGTGGAACACGCTCGAGGAGGAGGGCCACAAGTACGGATACTTCATCAATGGTTCTAAGTCCACGCTCCTGGTGAAACCACAGTTTGCCAAAACCGCGGAGGAAGTGTTCCATGGGACTAACATCGCAATCATGCAAGACGGTTGCCGTCACCTGGATGCGGGACTGGGCACTGCTGCTTTCTGCAAGCAGTTTGTTGCAGCGAAGGTCACGGAATGGGTGAAGGAACTGCAAGTCCTCACCAGGTAAGCCCAATCGCAACCACAAGCAGCGTACACGGCGTTCACGCAAGGGCTGAAGGGCAAGTGGACATTCCTCGCTCGCACCATGCCAGAAGCGACGGAGAATTTCCCGCCACTGGAGGAGATTATCCACGGCGAGTTTATCCCGGCGCTCACAGGACACCCCGCTCCTGATCAGACCACCCGCACTCTTCTCGCTCTGCCTTGTCGCCTAGGGGGCATGGGTTTAATCAACCCGTGCGATCTCGCCAGCCAGTTTGATGACTCCAGGACCATCACGCAGCCATTGGTGGAGCGGATCATCGTGCAAAACACGGACCTAGGTGATGTTCACCACACCATGAAGGCAGAGAAGGCGAAGGTGCGCAGGATCCACTCCGTAAGGGAGAAGGAGACCCTAGTCGCTGTGGAAGTGAGCATTGCATCGGACTTATAGCGGTCCAGGGAGCTGGCGGTGGAGAAGGGTGCCTCGTCGTGACTGGCATGCAAACCACTGAAGATGTTTGGCTTCATGCTATCCAAGGGCGCATTTCACGATGCGGTTTCATTGCTATATGGCTGGCCTCTGAAGCGGTTGCCCTCGGCTTGCAGCTGTGGTAAATCATTCACCGTGGCCCATGCTCTCTCCTGCTCAACCAGCGGCTACCCTAGCCTCCGAACCGTGCCCGACACAGCGCACTTGCTAGCTCCGTTGGAGGCCGCGATCCGCACGAAGCTCATTCCTGCCATCACCGACCAACCCCTCCAGGTGATCTTGACAGGTCCATCCAAGCTCTACCCTGCAGAGACGGAGGTTTGGGGCTCATCGTCCCGGCCTCCCTGTCAATCCAGCATCGTGACTCTAAAGCTATCACACACGCCCTCGTAGAGCGCATCCTGCTTCAGGATGAATCCCTTGATGGCATCCCGCGCGAGACAAGAAAGGCGAAGGCAGATGCTTCATCACAAGCCCGCCGTGCACTCATGGACCACACCAAGTCCATCAAGGATAGCTGCTCTCCTGCCATGCTTCGGGTGCTGGAACTGGCTTCGGAGAAGGGAGCCTCTAGTAGGCTTACTTGCTGCCCGCTCCGTCGCTACAGGTTTGTCCTCAACAAGGAAGCTTTCCGCGATTCGCTTCATTTGCGCTATGGTTGGATTCCGTCTAGACTGCCCTCAACCTGTCCATGTGGTGCTTCATTCACACCTGAACGCGTTTGGTCCTGCCCCATTGGTGGCTACCCCTCCATGCATCACAATGACCGTGATTCAACAGCATCCCTACTGAAAGACGTGGCCCATGACGTGAGCACCGAACCTTCGCTGCAACCAATCACCGGTGAGACCCTTCGTCATCGCACAGCGATCTCAGCCGGCGTCGCGGCGCTCGCCTGGCCATGGCAGCATCCGGCATATGAGGTGGGCGTTACGAGAAGACGCTCCTAGACATCCGCATCTTCAACCCTCATGCACGTTCCAACCGCCAGCAGTCACTTCCAACTACATACCGAAAACACGAAGCTGAGAAGAGGCGCTGGTATTAGGAGCAAATCTGTGAAATTGAGCACGCGTCATTTGTGCCAGTGGTCTTGAGTGCATCTGGAGGATTCGGGAAACGTGGCGGCTTCTGCGCTCTACAACAGAGGTGCCTGTATGCTTTCGGACCAGAGAAAAGAGCCCTATTCCACCGTACTGGCCTGGATCAGGTCAAGGGTCTCTTTCGCTCTTGTCCACCTCAGCAAATGCTAGCCTCCGTGGACATCGCGCCGCTCAGCCGAAATCTGACCGAGCTTTGGCTGACATTCTCGCTGTGCTGGCCGCATGCAGAATGGCACTTCTGATCCTCTGTTCCATTTTTCTTTTTCTTTTACTTGCGTTGCATGATTGATCTTGGTTTTTCCATTATTATTTGCCATGGCGACCCCCATAAGTCCACATAACTGGCAGGGCAGGGTTGGGCCTTTTTTCTTTTCAGTCTACGAGTCTCATTATGTTCTGTTGCCAGAACAAGAAGCCTGGTCACATCAAAGTACTGACATGATAATACTTTACTCTTGGTCACAATCGTCCTCTCGTAGATCTTTTGTAGTACGGTACAACACAACCAAGCAGGAGTCCACGAGTGTAGTCATGCAGTAGCTACTAGTACTACTGACAAACAACAACTATAGTACTAAGTCAAACAAAATAAAGGCCACAGCTAGGTAGCTACTCTGTTGGTAGTCAGTCAGGAGCATGGTTCTCAACACAGTAGTCTAGTGTGTCCTCCTCCTCCTCCTCCTCCTCCTCCTCCTCCTCCTCCTCCTCCTCCTCCTCCTCCTCCTCCTCCTCCTCCTCCTCCTCCTCCTCCTCCTCCTCCTCCTTGTGCTTGTAAAGGTACATGCTCAGCTGTCATCGTCAAACAGGTCTACCTATGCTATGGTGTGGCTGCGGTGCCCGGTTCAAGTCTCCCGCTCAAAACCACTGGTAAGTGATCAGTGTGCCCAGACTAAATTCTAATACAGCAAAATAGTCCCTGAAGACTTCCGAGTTCTACCAAAACTATCACCGGAGCATCGGAGCCGGAGGCGGGCTGGTGCTAAAATAAACCGTTTTTACACATAATGCGAACTGCATTTTATGCAGAATGCAGTTCACGAAAATAATAATTTTTACATAAGTAAAATTTTAACTCCGAAGTTTTGCGCATCCACACAATACAATTTTGCAAGAATACAATGTCATGTGCCGCGCAGAAATGGGTATCATCAAGCCGAGACTACATAACCCCCAGGGAGCGTGCAACTGTCTGCACAACCTCAGTGCTGCGACGGCAGAACTTCACATCAGATCACATAACAAGGGCATCGGAACGTATTCGACATTGGTGCGGCCATATGAATAGGTGGAGGGTCCGGCGTCCTCCTCCGTGAATTATTTTAGGGACATTGGTCCCAAATAGACCATTTTATTGCTTCAGAAAAGTCTTAAGTTGATTGCCGCACAGGTTCCGACGCCCAACGCGCCCCTGCATAACATGCCAACAGGTTATGCTGGAAAGCAGTGCAAAGTGACTACAAGAGAGTTGAACCCAAAGCAGGGTTGAATACCACCCTGCTATATCTATCATGTACACTTGAAGGTGCAAATAATGAGTACGGGTTCGTCACATTTGATGTGCCGACAGAATTTAGAGTTGACATCATCTTAAATATAATTATTAGTGATGCAATGCCCGTTGTAGATGACTATACGTAATATCAGCCATAGCCTGGACCTACATGTACATGTTTGGTGAACAAATCCTCATTTTGACCCTAGATCCTGTTCAAACTAGCTTTTTAGAGTGTCTTGCACTTGGAAGTGCAAGACAAATTTTGGTCATGACGCATAACTGTGGAAATCGATTATTATTATTATTTGCAAATATAGTACGAGCCGTAAAAAAAGCGCAAGAAAACACCTGGGAAACCCAGCACAGAAGTCGTAAATCGCACGTGCACTGAGGACAACTGCATTATGAAAGTGATGTCAACTTGACTGAAACTCTGTCGGAACAGCTCTGTTTGCGGGAGTTGCACACTTCTGGGAATTGTATAGTAGTACAGAACTGCTGAGGACAATTGTATTACTAAGCTAGTACCGCAAAGTACCGTTGATCCGCCCCCTCTCTAATTTGTACTCGTGAAGCGACTTCGGCGTATACAACGAAATACGATGTTGAACCATGTTCTGTGTGTGTGTATGTATGTGTGTGTGTGTGTGTGTGTGTGTGAGTGTGTGGAAACCTGGGAGTAGTAAAATACCAGTATTTTACTACTCCCAGGTTGCAAACTTATAGCCGAGGTGAGTTAGTACTCAGTATTAGTAGTACTAGTGAGATGGTAATGCGATGGTCGCATGTTTCAGCCCTTTTCCGGTGCATACTGTACTGGTGTACATACTGGACACGTGTCTGGCGGGGTCAACAAATCAGTACTCGATGGCGTATAAGATACGACTCGAATTTTGCAGGTTTCTGTGACAGACTGAACGCGAGCTGAGTGGGCATGCATGAACCGCAAACCCACCGAACACATCCCATGATGGACCAATGATAACCATGACAACCGCAGCTCTACCAACACGTGCTTATTGTACTGACGGAAATGCAGTGGAACGAAAAATTAAAAATTAAATGAAATACGGAGGTGGCGTGGCTAATCAATGTGCGATGTAGTCAAGGTTCATTTGTGATTATTGCACCACACGATTCACTAGATCAGGGAATGTGACCTGCAAGACCCCGAGCACATGCCCGTCCACAGCACAAGACAGCAGAGGGCACTTTCCGAGTGGAGTGCAAACTCGCGAGTTCACGGGTTTTTCTCCGCCCCTTTGCGTAAAGCTGCTCAACTAAAGTTGCTCAACTTTACGTTGTGGCTACTCACGTAGTGGCTACTCAGTGGGGAACCTCTCTCATACATGTATCTCATTGGGTTTCTGAGCTTTCCATAGCTGGAAAATTCTTCACTGAAAGCTGTTTCGCTTCCTCAGAGTTGTACACGGTAGGTATGAAGGGGTTAACTACTGGATGTGCTCAACAAAGAGCGTGAAATTGATTAGAAAAATCACCAATAACTCCAATAATACCAATCAGTGAAAAGCGGAAACATTCTACGCAGAGACATGAATGAAACCCATGCAAAATTAGCAATACAAGGTGTGCATTCACTGCGAGAAGGTCAGTGATAGTCGTTCCACAAGGATATACATGTACAAGTACATGTGCATCAGAGCATGCCAGTGTAAACAACGAACGTGCCAAGGCGTACCACTTCGGTAAACACTGCAGCAGACCAGAGAAAAATGTAGCAACATGCTGTTGCCTGATGATCGTAGAGATACGTGAAACTCGGAGTTGTGACAAAGCTTCCAAACTCTCTCTTGTGTAGCAACATGCTATGATTAATGATAATACCAAGAGTACATAAACCGTTTATGTACTCTTGATAATACCGGTAGTATCAAGCAGGGAGTAGTAAATTACCGGTATATTATTACGCCCTAGTATCAAGTTCTTGTCTCGGATTGCGGTAAAACAAAATTTAAAAAATTTGGTGGCCGTTTGCAATGGAAGTCACAAGGCTGCTAGGATACCGAATAGCCTAGTCAAACGAGCAATTGATTAAAAAGGAGAAAATAATGAAACTGGAATCCACTGCCGATAGGATGGCAATTGATTCTAATTGAGATGCTAGCGACGTACTACTGTAGAGACATTGTACAATTTCTTTGCTAACACTCTAACTTTTCGAATTGTCCGCAAAATAAGCATTGTAACTTCTAGTAAAGAACTGGGTAGAGTGCAAGAAAATCTGCTTAAGATACTTAGAAGAGAAGAGGAAATGGAAGCTATCATGTCTAGAAATGTATGGTATAATGCACTGGCATTGTGGGCAGGTACAGCAAGACAACACCGCAGTCCTACCTGCTCATTGCTCAAATACATTCAAAGTCATGCATATGTGACGATTAAAGCTCTGGATCCGCCAGAGAAAGATAGCTGCCATGTTGCTACATCTGGTAGGAAATGACCGGCAGTGTGTGCATAGTCACTTTACACTTAGTGAAGGTATCATGATGACTTTGGAGTGGCCTTCTTCAATAGCTTTACAACCGCATGACGTTCCCATATTCTCGCCTCGTCCAATGGTGTCAGGCCATCCTAAACACAAGACAGTTGCAATATACACGTAACACACCTATCAGTATATACATCATGTCATACAGGTACTTGTGCAGTTGTGCTCGGGGAAATCCCACCTAAAGTGCATATTTGGAGCCATGAACTCGCACAGCCCTATACGCCCAGGATGTGATAAAAATGCAGCTGGACATACACATATGCAAGTGCAGTGATGTAATTAGAACTGGTCCAGGGTGCCAGCTTTGCACTTTAGGCCGGATTTCGATACTCACAACTGTACGTGGTCACTGTCTTAACCTGATCCCTCCCGGGTGATTCGGCGGCAATTATTTCGGATTTTTTGCTTTTGCCACTTTCAAAATGATTATTTTGGCCTTTTATCCTGCATTTCAGAGAAGAGAATTGTATGTCGCTGCCTTAATCTGATCCCTCCCGGGTGATCCAGTGACAATTTTGGAGTTTGTGCTTTTAACACTTTCAAAATGGATTTTTTTGTCTTATATCCTCCATGTATAATTTGATATCGTACTCGTAATACAGTTTCAGTGAAACCCAGCCTATTCACGCGGCTGCACATTCGTAGTACATATCTTGCACGGTGTTACTGTCTTATGATCTGGAGAAAAGTTGCCGTCAACTGAATCCGCCCAGGACCAAACCAAGCGGAGTTTCCAATGCACTCTGCAAACTGAATGGCACTCACGTCGTCTCCGACATGTTGATGTAGAGTGACGCAAGGAGGAGGAAGGCATGCAGAAGACTTAGTTTCCGTGCTTCTGTTTTTTGCTTGCGAAACTAGTTTGTGTAGCTAGTGCACCTAAACCCGACGTGAGGGTTCATGTATGGACATCCAGTATTCACATCTGGAATGCTCGAGGTTCTGTATGCACAGCCTACTATCTGTTAGGTTCGGTAGACAAGAGACAAGTAGTTTATTGGTTAGAATATACGAAGTAGAAAAACTGACAAGATTCAATCTGTAAACGACAGAGAAGACCTTCAAAGATATGCGTGCGTGCATACACAGTAGAGCTAAAGTTGTATGGCATTACGTCATAACATAACACGCCCCTTCGAAGATAAAATTCCATGGGTGTTAACCGGACACAAAATAACAAACACAGTAACATAACGAGAGAGCTTGGAAGCTCAGGGCCCTACGCTATGCTTTGTTACTTAGCTCATCGTGCATGTTGTGGGAACTGATGGAAATGTTTCCTGGGAAGGCACTGACTCTGCCGAGCACGCGCGTTCTGGAGTCGACGGGATCACTCTGCCGACGTTTCCTGTGACCGGCGCTGACTCGCCCGTTCACGCCTATTTTGGAGACGACAGGATCTCTCTTCCAAAGCATGTTTTTGCTGACGCATCCTATCACCTATTCGGTAACTAACATCCATTCTAATTTCATTTCCTCCTCGTCTCCCTATTTCTTTCCAGAAAGTCTCTCTATACATCAGGGAGTCGTACTGTATTGGCAGCTACCCTAACGGGTCACGCCGCCCACCACCCAAGCATGGGTATGATGAGGGACAGTGGCAACAGAAACAGAAAAAACAGCAAGCAGGGAGAGAAAGCAAGAGAAAGACGGCGATAGTAGTACATCTGGTGTGGGACGTAAAGAAAAGAGAGATGACAAGAGATGCGCACAAAATAGGAAACAATAATAATTATTTTTGCAGTTCCGAAACAATCAACCAGGTGATGGAGTGTGGGCACCCGAAGTCCCACCTGGACTCCACTGGAAGAACATCCCACGCAGGGATATCAGCGATAGGCCAAGCGTTGAAAAACAGCCATGAGGACACATCGTCTAGAAGTCCACCGCGCTCGAACTGAAATTGCAGGTTCAAACAATTTCCCACGCGGCGTCAGGCAGCGTAACTCTTCTCCCTGCATCACCATCCATCCCCAGCAACCGTCTCCACTCACAGCTCATGCCTCTGCCACCACTGTACTCCTCCGAGCTTCGCAGTTTGAAACCATTCGGGGGTCAGCTACACCACCGCGAATGGAGAGACGAGGACGACAACGGTCGTGACTGAAAAGACACTGCCTTGGCGACCGCGTCGCGGAGCCCTTGCCCCAGCAAATTCAGAAATACGCCAGGGGCAACTCTGGTGGACCCAGAGCCACCCCCTTGGCAAGACTAGTAAGAGGAACGACTGAAAACTAAGATAAAACGGAGCTACAAAAAGTGCAACCGTCCCCTTCAAGCACATATGCAACACACAGGGAGTCGTATACATGTACATTATATTGTGGCCAGCTGTTTGTAGCCAGCTGTGTTTGATGGTACGGTACGGTACGGGACAGATACGGAATCCAGCAAATGGCCAGCTGTGTGATACGGTACGGGACAGATACGGGATAGCGCCAGGCGTGACACAAACAAACAAACAAACAAACAAACACCAAATTAAAGCTGTGTGGACCCTGGCTAGCGCCAGACGTTACTGAAGTAACGTCTTCTGCATAGCTACGGGAATAATAATTATACTCTCACGCCCCTTCTGAGATAAAACCTGGTTTTGTCTCAACAAAAATAAATAAATAAATAAATAAAGTCATAACAGACGAGATGAAATGACATAGGCATGATGTCAAGATGAGACCAAATGCTACAGACAAACATTGTCACACATATGACTGTCCAGACGTAGATGTAATGGTGAGACGGTCAGGCGTCCTGCGAATACGAGTGCTACGACGAACAGGCTGGGTAGCGGCGTCAGTAGGTACAAGTACTGATTAAGTTGGGGAAGGGGTATGACTAGCGGAGTCAACACAGGGGGGAACGTACGGCCGAGGGAAGCGGCGATTACGCCAGAGGACACAGCCACTAGGCATCTTGACGAAGTAGTCGCGCCGACTGCCAATTGCTACAATGACGCCACGTATGGACCACAGCTTGGTCTGGTGGTGCCGAACATCAACATGGGTGCCAATCCGTAGAGAATGGAGAGAGCGTGCCGATTTGTCATAATGTGTTTTCGGATCTACAGAGTCCACAGCTTCAGCAGACGCAATCCAGTGACGATCAAAGCTGGCACGGTGGGCGAACACAAACGACTGGAGGGACTGACCGAACAACACTTGGGCGGGGCTGCTGCCATTAGGGCGGGGAGTATTGCGCCACTCCAACAGGCCGCGTTGGAAGGAGTCTACATCCAGATCTCCATTCCGGGTCGTCTTCTGAATGAGCAGTTTCACTGCTTTCACTGCTGATTCCGCGTGGCCATTGAATTGAGGGTAGTGTGGGGTGGAAAAGCACTGTTCCACACCCCAACGCTCACAGAACTCACGTACACGGGAAGCGGCAAACTGCGGGCCTCCATCAGTGAATATCTTGCGCGGTACGCCAACATCTGCGAACCAACGGCGGAAGTGACAAATGATGTCATGGGAGGTATCGGTACGGCCAATTCGAGCTACACACGGCCAGCCGGACAGACGGTCAGAATATACCAGGAACTGCCAGCCTTGACAGGAGAAGAGATCTGCGCTGGCATACTCGAATGGAAATGTCGGCTGTGGCTCGCTCATCGATGGCTCCTTCTGCTGCGAACGTTGGAGCTCACGACAGACAAGGCAGGCACGGATCAGGGCTGTGATGTCATCACTCATCCTCGGCCAGTAAACCACTTGACGCGCACGACGCTTGGTACGTTCCAGGCCCTGGTGAGACGAATGCAGGTCAGTCAGTACACGGCGTTGTAGAGACTTGGGCACAACAAGACGAGAGCCACGGAGGACGATGCCGTTATCCAGGGTGAGGTGCTCACGGCCATTCCAATACGGAGCGAGAGCAGGTGGCATGTGACGTCTGGCAGAAGGGAAGCCGTCACGAATATAGGAGACTAACTGCACGTAATCAACGTCAGACTGAGCGGCATCGCGGAGCTCGTGGAGCGGGAGACCAAATAGCGCTGATCCGGAGTCATCCTGCTGAAGGCATGCACGGATGGCTTGTCCAGATAGGGAGTCGGCTTCTCCCAGGAGATCATCGGCAACCGGGTTCTGCACTGGAGCACGCGACAAGGCGTCAGCAAAGGCATGCTCAGAGCCCTTGCGCCACGAGACGTCGAATTGATAGAGTTGTACCTTGGTCATCAGACGTTGGAGCCGAGGATTCTCAACCTGGTCCAGTGTGTAGGTGTTCAACATTGGAACAAGGGGCTGATGGTCAACAACTACATGAAACGACATGCCAGCAAGATAGGTGTGGCATTTTCGGATGGCCCAGGCGACACCCAACATCTCCAGTTCGATCATTGCGTACCGGGATTCGGTGTCGGTGATGAATCTGCTGCCGCACTGAATGAGGCGCCACGAATTATTCTGGTACTGCCAGAGGCCAAATCCGAGACCCTTGGTCCTAGCGGCGTCACACTCGAGTCGTGTCTGTGTTGACGGGTCGAAGAAGGCCAATAACGGTGGGTCAACAAGTGCTTGCTTCACAGCGTCCATAGCGACTGTGCGCTCGGGTAGCCAGAGAAACTCATTCTTGGCTTTCAGCAGACCGCGGAGAGGCGCTGCGTGTTCGGCGATGGTTGAGCTGAAATCACTGCACTGGTTGACGAGACCTTTGAATGATCGCAAGTCAGTGTGATTGGCAGGGATCTCGAAGTCGGTGATAGCGCGGGTCTTTTCCTGGTCTGTCTTCCACCCGGACTTCTTTATCACGTAGCCGCAGAAATTGATCTCGGTCACGGCGAAATCAAACTTCTTGGCTGACAGGGTGATACCATACCGACGAGCGCGTTGAAGAACTTCACGAGTTCGTTCCAGGTGCTGCTCAAAGGAATTAGTGAAGACTAGGCAGTCATCCACGACCTTGGAGAATTGCTCAATACCAGCGATAAATTGCTCAATACCAGCGAATGCTGCATCGGTCCGCTGGTTGAATTCGTCGCCAGCAGAAATCAGACCTTGTGGGTTCCGCAGGCACTGATATCTGCCCCACTGTGTGATGAATGTGGTCAAGCTTCTGGACTCCTCGTCCAAGGGGACCTGCCAGTAGCCGTGGCGAGCATCCAGCTTGGTAAAATACTGGGCGTTACCAAGGTTAGAAACAACACCGCGAGGTGCGCGCATGGGATGCGACTTGCTTGTTCAGCTTAGTGAAATCCACCGTCATCCGGACTTCTGCAGTGCCTTTCTTTTCGGCTATGACGATGGGGTGACACCACTTCGTTGGCTCTGAGACCGGTGCGATGATGCCATCTGCGACCATCTTGTCCAGCTGGAGTTTCACCTGGTCACGATAGGCGTAAGGTAACCAACGGGCATTGTTCAACTTGAACGGCTGGGCGTCAGGCGCGAGTTGGATGTGCATCGGCTGACCGTCCATGGGTCGGAGCGTGTCCTCTGCAAATACGCTAGCGAACTCGTCGAGGAAGTCCTGGCGGATACGTACACGCTGGTCTGGTGTAGGGTTGCTGTGCTCTGCAGAACGGGATGTTCCTTGTTTCACTGAAGCGATCTGTGGCCAGTTAGGCGGCAAGAAACCTAACGCCTTGAGCGAGGAGCGCGACAGCAATGCGCTACTGAGTTCGTCATACACATGTAGACGAGTGGTGTGCGTGACATCACGAGCGACAACCCTGGCGGGAACAGTTCCCAAGCTGGTCAATGGCTGACCGTTCACGGCGACAACATGGTCGGGGTCAGGTTCCAGATCAGCTACACTGCCACCAAGTCTGCGGAGATGACTAGCACCAATAGCATCAACATCCGAGCCAGTATCTGGCAACCACTCTAACGTGCACGACCGGTCGTTGTCGTCAAGACGTGTTGACAGCATCACTTTGTCACCAGCCTGCACTGCGTGAATGGTGAGGCATGCGATGGTCTTGCGGCACATTGCCGCGAAGTAGTCCCTGCCCTTGCACTTACGGCACTCTTTGCCCTTGGCAGGACACATTGACTTCGTGTGCTGGGATCGTCCGCACTGCGAGCACTTCGCCGGCTTGTCAGCTGCAGCAGATTTCGGCTAACTAACCAAAGCGGATTTGCTGCGTTGATATGATGACCTTGTTGCGGCATTCACGGATGCCGGTACCATGCCGTCACCAGTCTGCTGTGCAGCTTCTTCAGCCCTGCAGATCTTGGCCGCGGTTTCCAGGGTGAGGGACGGAGCTGCCAGGAGCTTATGGCGCGTGTCGTCGTTGGCTATGCCAACTACGATGCGGTCTCGCATCATGTCGTCCGTCACCTTGCGGAGGCTCTGGGGACAAGTACTGCATAGCTGAGGTGTACATGTGCTGCACAGCTCCATATCAGGGAAATCGCACTGTGCAAACAGCTCCCTCATTGCAGTAAAGAAGGAGTCAAATGACTCATTGCGCTGCTGCTTTCTATTGTAAAACGCAATTCGATCTAGGAAGGGGTTCCGTTGGCGTCAGATGTACGCTTTTACTGCTATGATGATCTCCGGAGCATCGGCACTGTGGGAGATGACAATCACATCTTCGTGCATGAAACTACGAATGTCGGCATCGAACGCCTGGCAAAGAGCGGACACCCGAGTCTCACGACTTTGGCTGGCGAGGTGCTGGCACACAGCATAATCTCTCCAAGCCTCCTCCCATGCCTTGAAATCGGCCATGGTTGCAGTGCTGAGCAACACCGGTCGCTCGACAGAAATCGGCTTCTGACTGTAGGATGTCGAAGTGCTGGGTGGTGCCTGGTTGTCGCGCGTTGCGTTTTCGACCAGTGTGGTGAGGCGAGTCTCGCGTGCCTCAGCCGCTTTCATCTGCTGCTGCATCAAGGCGAGCAGGGATACAATTTCAGCACTGATTCGGGAAATTCCTGGTTCCGCCATCACGACAATTCTACAAATTCTACAACTACTAGACACTTATGCTACACGATCGATCGTTTGAAAATAAAAGGCTACAGAATTCACGGACAACTACAGGCTGTCAAATATTCCGTACTCAGGTTACTAGTAGTTCACTGCGCCATGTTAGGTTCGGTAGCCAAGAGACAAGTAGTTTATTGGTTAGAATATACGAAGTAGAAAAACTGACAAGATTCAATCTGTAAACGACAGAGAAGACCTTCAAAAATATGCGTGCGTGCATACACAGTAGAGCTAAAGTTGTACGGCATTACGTCATAACATAACACTATCCACGAGGATGTAACCTGCGCTGCATTACCCCGTAGCAATGTAAGATACAATATGCATGTAGCTCGAAACACTTTTCTGTTTCCAGCTCACGCTCCTGAAGTTCACCTGTATACTCCTCCCGAAGTCGTTCCGAGTTTTTCTCCTTCGACATACTAGCCCCTCATACGTGTAATAGATGGAACATAATTGTTCCGCATGGACCTTGCTCAAGTGAAAGATTCTGGCATGATGGCGTCTCTCAAAAATATACCAAGCAATGGGAGCGTGACCGATTTTGAGAACAATAGACACAACAAACTGGGGCAAAGACTTGCACACATTGATGGGGTGAGGAGGCAGTAGATGAGAATTTTCGGGTTAGGACAGGATTCCACTCGGATAAAGGTCAAGGAACAGATGATTGTTTGCACGTTTATTATACAGTGCAAACACAGAACAGGATTATCCTGGTTGATAACACTCAATGTTACTGTGCTTTACCGCATTCTTGATGTTACAGTCGGCCCCTGCAGCGAGCAGCGCTTGACACACAACAAGTTTACCACTATTGGCGGCATCGTGCAACGGAGTGTCGCCACGCTGGATGCACACGCAAGAAACAACAGTACAGGAAAAAGTTCTCAATGAGTTAGATTGTGGATCACAGTCACAGTTGTAGATCAAAGCAAAACAATTCAGAGTGGAATTCAACAGTTGGTGGATATGGTACTACTTGTCTGGTATTTACATTGCATGATTGCCATTAGTGTACAGACATACATGTACACTTATACCTCGGTTATCCAGACCCCAAAGTTACGGGCATTTCAGGCTACCGGACACACTTTGGGTGAGTCTCAGTGGAAATGTTACTACTCTTTAGGCAATTTTTGTGGAAATAGTGACGACATATGCCATATTTATGGCCATTCCCCATCCAAATGTATGTGATTCGGAGTAACGGACATTTCGAAGTTATTGACAGTGCCTAGTCCTAGACCGCCCGGATAAACAAGTTATGAGTGTATTTCATATTGGCGGATCATTGTGTCGTTGTACAGTTTGGATCAACGCCCAGGATGTGGTACGAATGCGGCTGTAGATATCGTACATGCAGTTGTATGTAGTACTATGTACGCACGTGCAGGCATGCACGTGCTTGTACCGCTTTATGTATAGCACGAGAGAGATGACATGGCGCACTTCTGATAGAGAACTAAAGAAGATCTGTTTAGCACAATGGCTGTCTTGTGAGTGACTGAATAGATGTCTACATTGGCGCAGTGAACGAAAATGACAAAGGGCAGGACGCCCAAGGAATTTATTCCTGACTATGCTGCGAGCAACGTCGGTGCTGATTTTGAACTCTGGCTCGAGGACATAAATGATTTCCTTTCAATCAGTGAAGTGACGGCAGCAGCTGACAAGAAACGCTTGTTCTTGAATCTGGCTGGATTAGCAGTGAGGCGCATTGTGAAAGGTCTGGTTGTCACGGTGGAGCAGACACAAGATGGCTCACCTGGAGATGAGTACCAAGCCTTGACGGACGCATTGTTGGCACACTTTCGACCGTCAACAAATGTCACGTCTGAACGTCACAAATTCCGCCAACTCCGCCAAATGGAGGGCGAGTCGGTGACTTCGTTCGTTGGGCGGCTGAGAGAAAAGGCAGATGTTTGCGAATTCAGCTCCACTTCTGTGGATACCATTGTCAACTGCCAAATTCGAGACCAGCTGATCGTGGGCCTGCGTTCTGTTGAGCTTCGAAAGGAGCTGCTGAAACAGTCGAAGCTGACCCTGAACGACGCCGTCACCAAGTCAGTGGCGTTGGAAGCGTCGATTACTGACAGTAAACTGTACGATAGTACCAGAGCTAGTGACGCACCGCCTGTGTTCCCCGTGCCCATCCAGCGTGTGCAAGCTGTCTCTGCAGCTGGTTCTGGATCAGAGGGAAAGAAGTGCAAATACTGCGGACGTAGTCACAAACCAGGCATGCGTAACTGTCCTGCGGCCAACGTCACCTGCAACAAGTGTGGCAAGCGAGGGCATTTTGCAGCGGTCTGCATGTCAAACAAAGTGGAAAGACACGAAGAAAGAGCCCGGCCAGTAGAGGATGAGCCTGATGAGTATGAGCATGCAAGTCGCATGTACGACTCCGCTTTCGCCGTCAGTAGCTCGGCACTCGCAGGCGACAAGACATTCCAGACTACACTCAAAGTCAATGGTGAGCTGTGCACTGGACTGTTAGACACAGGTGCAACTCGGACGATCCTCACTGATGATGTGATCAAGCCCACGCGCAAGAGTGACCGCTTGCTGAAAGCGTACAATGGCGGTGTCGTAGAGACTTTGGGCATGGCTGACGTCCACATTTCACATGGTGGCAAGAACGTGAAGTGCAGTTGTTTCGTGGTAGCAGCCAGTCAGCACTCCGTTCTCTTCGGACAGGATGTCATCAAGGAGCTGAACCTCCTGTCACAAGCAAACGTGGTGAACGTGTCACCCATCGAAATCTCTCTGGAAGACGGTTCAAAGCCTCTAGCCCAGCCACCACGACGCCCAGCTTTCAGTATCCGGGCTGACATCGAGACCGAGCTGAAACGGCTGACCAAGTTGGATATCATTGAACCCGTCAAGGAAGCCACGCCGTGGGTGTCACCACTTGTTCCAGTCCGCAAACCGAATGGAGCATTGCGACTATGCGTGGACTACAGAGAACTGAATAAGAGAGTTACACGTGAGCGCAACGTTCTTCCAACCGTTGACGAGATCACAGCTCAGCTTGATGGCGCAGGGGTCTTCTCAGTTCTGGATGCGGAATCTGGATTCCATCAGCTACTCTTGTCAGAAGAAGCAAGGCCTCTAACGACTTTCTCATCGCACTGTGGCCTGTTCCGTTTCAAGCGTTTACCTTTCGGTATTGCATGTGCGCCTGAGATTTTCCAGCGAGTGGTGTCCGACATTCTGGAAGGCCTGCCAGGAGTCATCGTCTACATCGACGACATCCTAGTGTTTGGCTCCAATCAAGCAGAACACGATGCACGGCTAGAAGCAGTCAAGCAGCGACTGCGAGCAGCTAACCTCCAACTCAACTGGACCAAGTGTCGACTGAACCAGGACCGTGTGAAGTATCTGGGACATTGGCTAAGTGCGACCGGCTTGTCCCCAGATGATGACAAGTTGCAAGCCATCCAGGAGCTGGCCCCTCCGAAATCTATCTCTGATGTGCGACGGTTCCTGGGGATGGCTACGTACCTTGGAAAGTTCATTCCGAACTTGGCCCAGATCACGGCTTCTCTGCGCAGGCTAGCAAAGCGTGATCCCTTCAGTGTGGATGATGAAGTCCTGCAGGCATTCACCTCAGCAAAGGCTGGTATAGCGTCAGCTTTGCAAGCGTTGGCATTCTTTCAACCAGCATTGGACGTCCCTACTGCTATCAGCTGTGATGCATCGCCAGACGGTTTGGGAGCAGTCCTGTGGCAGAAGAATACCAGTGGCTGTTGGGTACCAGTGACATGTGCCAGTCGCTCTCTATCAGATGTTGAGTCACGCTATTCTCAGCTGGAACGAGAGATGCTGGGAGTGGTATTCGGCCTGACTCGCTTTCGGCAGTATGTACTAGGCCGAGAAGTGCAAGTGTTTACGGATCACAAGCCGCTTATTTCTATCGTCCAGAAGCCGTTCGACGAAGTGCCACCGAGGCTTCAGAGATGGCTGGTCGCATTGATGCCCTATCGCTACAGCTTGGTGTTCGTCCCTGGCCAGCAGATGGTTTGTGCTGACACCCTCTCTCGAGCTCCTCTACCTGATCGCACAGCTTCACCTGCAGAGGCACGTTCAATGGCGGAATTCGTTAGTCTCATTCTCGAGGCTTGTCCGGTTCGTTCCAAGGATATTCGCCAGGCCACGGACTCTGATCCGACACTGAGCAGCGTCCGACAAAGAGTGGGCACATCAGTTTGGTCAGGGTGCATCCAAACGGAAGAGCCTTACTTCCTGCTACGCCATCAGCTGACAGTCATTGAAGGGATTGTCATGCTAGACAATCGCTACGTCATTCCAGAAGAGCTCCGCCCAGCGGTGCTGCGACTAGCACATGAAGGTCATCCAGGCATCGATGCATTCCGGGATACCCTTCGCGAACGGGTTTGGTGGCCAGGTCTCATGAAGGATGCCAATCTGTTTGCAGAGAAATGCTCTGAATGCTGGCGTAAACGCTCCAATCCAGCGCAACAGCTCCTCCCTACAGAGATAGAAGGTGTCTGGCAGAAACTGGCCATTGACCTTGTTACCATTGAGGGAGCCACGTTCCTGTCTGCTATTGATTATGGTTCCCGCTGGCCAGAGCTTCTACCACTGTCCAATACTACGACAACGGGTGTGATCGACAAGCTGATGGAGTTGTTCGCACGGTTTGGTCTGCCTTCAACACTCGTCTCGGATTGGGGCCCACAGTTTGCATCCACTGAGATGTCCAAGTTTCTCGCTCAGTTGGGTGTTGAGCATTGCAAGTCTAGCCCCCGGTATGCCCGCTCTAACGGTATGGTGGAGCGACTACATCGTCTGGTGAAAGAACGAGTTGCCAGCCTGAGACCTCATCTACCGCTACACCGCCGCATCACTCAAGTCTTGTTCGACATTCGCAATTCGCGGCACCGGATGCTAGGTACATCGCCGAGCGAAGCGTTGTTCAGCAGAGTCATTCGGACACGGGTTCCAGCATCCATCACCCCACAGATCGTCAACCCATCTGAGCAGATCAAGGCGAAAGCAGCAATGGTTGAAGGTCATGACTCGCGCCGAGGTGTCCGCAAGTTACCCCATTTGCCATCAGGTACGCGGGTAGTGCTCCATGATGGGTACAGCGACCCTCGAAAAGAATGGAAGGTAGTAGAGCAGTATGGTCGTCAGGTTGGGGTCACTGATGGGTCACGCATACTGCTCCGGAACCGTCAGCATGTTACCGAGTTTGTAGCACCAGCAGCAGCAGCAGCGGAGAAAGCACCCATGAGTGAACCTCTGGCACAGTCAGAGAGGGAGCATGTGCCAGAGCCAGTGTGTGCTCCAGCACTGCCAGTGTCCGACCCAACAAGCCTTCCGTCAGAGAGCAGCGCAACATCCAGGCCCGAAGCTCCGGTAACTGCGCTCACATTGCCGTTGTCTCGTGCAGCTTCACCGGAGACGACAGCATCACCTGCAACACCGGCCTGTATGTCACTGTCACCGCCAACATCTCGTCCAAGTGTATTCCGCGAGGGCGTACAGACCAGAGCTGGCCGTCAGATCAAGCTTACAGAGAAAGCACGTGAAGCTGACATCTGAGTCGTCGAGTCATGCATTACCAAATGAGTGGCTTCAATCGCAGATTGGCGTTGTTTAGAATCTTCTAACTACCTTGTGAATATTTAGATTTTTCTTTATTTTTTCCCCTTATTGGTCGAGTTTGCATTGTAACTCAAACTCATGGTGTTTTTGCCTCAAGTTTTGAGTCAGATTATTTCTAATAGTTGCAACACTTCCCGTCTCTCTTTTACTCCAACACATGTACGTACATTCCTCTGCAAGCTGCAGGATACGGATGCACGTGTTTTTGTTTTGTTTTTGTTTTCCTTTTTTCTCTTTAAATAGCAATGAAAAATATCAATTGTGCACTCATAATCATGTATAAACAATTAAAATGAAACAATTCCAGAACGTTTTCGTGTGACCATCATCAGTGGAACATCGTCACATAGTAAGAATCACTAAAACAACCAGTTATATAGCTAGAGTAACATGAAAAGAAGCGTGAGAATGCAGCACAGCTAGCGGTTATGCATAACGCGTGTAGTGTGAACCTTTGCAGTGTATCTGAGAATGGTAGCAGTAGATGAATGTGGCAGCTGTGAGTGCGTGTGAACAAAAACTGGTGAGTGCGTATTATTTAAAAAAGTGTGAGTGCTACAACATTTTCTTTTTGCTTGCATAGAACAGGGTCACGTGTGCGAATATATACAGCTTCCAACACCTGCAACTGCTTAAAGAAACGCGCGCGACAAATAACACTAAACCAGGAATCGTCAAACAACTTACGACAATCCGGACTGGACACCAAATGCTTGTAGATGGCAGACTTGCTCTTGTCGATGTCGAACTCCTCCTCGTCCGTATCACTCTCATCCTCCACTTCCCGTTCCTGCTCACCCTTACTTTCCTCCTGACCATCCTGTTCATCCCCATCATCATCCTCCATCTCCATCTCCTCATGCCATCGCTTCTTTCTCCTTGACGTGTTCACTGCTGCGCCCGTACTTTCACCTGCCACTACTGGTTCCGCCTTCTCCATTTTTCTCAGTCGTGTCTCCGCTAGTCTCTGGCTTCTCCTCAGATTCGTTTTTCCTCCATTTTCATTTCGTTCTCCTGGTGATCTTTCCGTTACCGCCATCGGGTTTGTTAATGAACGGTCGTCCGGTGGTCTCCCATGCCGTGTTGTTGTCGTCAAGAGTGACACCAGATTCGTGTGTTGCGCTACTGTTGAGTCCGGTGTTGTATCCGTTTCTGGTTGTGTTGTAATACTGACAGGCGTAGTAGTAGGCAACGGGTGTTTTCTCGGCCTCCCACGCTTTGGCCTGCCTGCCCTGGCCGCTTTTGACAACAAGGACAATGGGACGTGTTGTTTGATACGTTCGGACAAGTGTTGAAGCGTCCTGCCAACATACCGACTACCGCACTGTCGGCATTCAAAATGATAAATGAGGTGACTCAAATGATGGGTCGGCAGGACGTCCTTCAACACCGTGAACGAACGTATCGTGGTGAAGACAGTTACTACATTCACTGCATAGTACGTCTTCTGGACAATAGACTTGACAATACGACTGACCTTTGTCGACTCCGCGCCTTTCCAAGGCAGGCACAGGAAGACACGACAAGGAGCCGGGCCGATTGTCAGTTCCTTACGGGGCGCATTGTTCGTGAGTAGTTTCGCTAATAGTGATCCTGGATATCCGTTCTTAAGAAAGACAGAGCGAAGGAAATCAAGTTCTGCTTGCAGTTTACTCTCGGAGCAAATGCGTCTTGCCCTGTCAGCTAAGTTTCGGACTAGATTGGTCTTGTATTGCGAAGAGCAATATGAATCGTACATAATATACTGACCAGTGAATGTAGGCTTACGATACACCGATGTCACACCACCCTCACATGTCTTTTCCACGAGTACATCTAAAAACGACAATTTGTTGCAATCCTCGTGTTCACATGTGAAGCGTAATGCAGGGTGGACATCATTCAACTCATCTAGAAAGGCTTCACTGTCACGTCTTGTTTCGAAATAGGTAAATGAGTCGTCCACAAATCGAACGTACAACTGAGGCCACTTTATTTTGTCCATTCTCGATTCGCAATATCCAACGAAGACATTTGCCAGTACCGGGCCCAACGGAGACCCCATCGCCACACCGTCTGTCTGCTTATACATAACATCACCAAACGAGAACTCTACGCCACTCGTCACCATCAGCATCAAACGTCGAAATGCTGTCTCCGGTAACCATGGAAGATCAATGTCATCATCATTGTGGTATAGTCTTCGCGCGCAGATATCTATTGTCTCGTCTAGTGGTACGTTTGTAAACAAGCTTACAACATCGAAAGAGCACATATGGGCAGTAGGCGGAATAGGGTTGTCACGAAGGATTTCAACGAATTCAAACGTGTCCTTAACGTTGTGTTTACAATAATGCTCTAATACCGGTTGTATCATGCCGCAGAGCCACTTGGATATAGCGTATTGGGGCGATCCTATCATGGAGAGTATTGGTCTAAGCGGGCAGGATGGTTTATGTATCTTGGGGAGGCCGTACATGCGCGGACGAACCGAACCGATAGGCTTGATTCGGAAAAACTCGGATTCTGTTATGTCTTTTGCTGCTCGGAGTTTCTTCAGATAGGTTACTATTTCCTTCTCCCGGGCCAATGTTTTATCATGTGTTGAAACCGGACCGAGTTCCACAAATTTACACCCGTCGTCCAGTATGGTAGCCATTTTTGTATTATACTCCATTCGCGTTAAGATAACTGTTGCCCGACCTTTGTCTGGCCGAGTGATGATGATATCATTGTTCTTTTTCAGCTCTGAACGAGCTTTCATGTGTTCGCGGGATAGTGAAAATGTTCTCCGTTCAGCGGGTTTGTCAGCGTGTTCCTCGGCTGTAGCACGCAATGTGGCCGTACACACCATTTTCTTTGATTCCGATACCGGTGCAAAACCACTCAATTTCCGATAGAATAATTCAAAATCACATAGTACTCGCTCTTTCATGTTTGATGTTGGTGGTATGCCGAAATCTACGCCTCTAGATAGTAGCTCCTTTTGAACAGTCGTAAGTGGAATGTTCGCCATGTTAATTATTGTGCTGGTATCAATTGTGATGGAGCCAAAGCGCTTCTTCCGAAGCCACTTGATGTTCTGATCGTATTTGGTGACTAATCGAGTATGTAGCCTATCATCATTCTCCGAGATAAGCATGGAAAAACGAAGAAAGTCATGCTGTGACAGGAAGTCCCGCGCCTGGCGGTAGAGGTGTTTAAACGCAGATCGTGTTTTGTCAATTGTATCCATGGATCTCGCAATGTCATCCTTGATGAAAGTTCTTTCAATTGAAAGGGACTGGTACGCTTTAGCCCGCTGTACCCTGTTCTGGATTGCGCCAGGACAGACGCCGAATTCCAAGCATTGTTTGAGAAAAGCAACATTAAACGCAATGCACCTACAAACATAACGCTTGCGAAGCACATTATTCAGACATTCAGTCTGATCGCGAGTGTATCTCCGTTTAAAGTATTTAAATAACCGACGAGGAGACAACAGTCGTAAAATAGCAAGCCACATTCATCTACTGCTACCATTCTCAGATACACTGCAAAGGTTCACACTACACGCGTTATGCATAACCGCTAGCTGTGCTGCATTCTCACGCTTCTTTTCATGTTACTCTAGCTATATAACTGGTTGTTTTAGTGATTCTTACTATGTGACGATGTTCCACTGATGATGGTCACACGAAAACGTTCTGGAATTGTTTCATTTTAATTGTTTATACATGATTATGAGTGCACAATTGATATTTTTCATTGCTATTTTACGACTGTTGTCTCCTTGTCGGTTATTTTTTCTCTTTCTTCTTTTTTTTTTTCTTTTTGAGGGAAGGGGGGTAATGTAGATATCGTACATGCAGTTGTATGTAGTACTATGTACGCACGTGCAGGCATGCACGTGCTTGTACCGCTTTATGTATAGCACGAGAGAGATGACATGGCGCACTTCTGATAGAGAACTAAAGAAGATCTGTTTAGCACAATGGCTGTCTTGTGAGTGACTGAATAGATGTCTACAGCGGCTACACATACACATATGCAAGTGCAGTGATGTGAACGGAACAGGTCCATTGTGCCAGTTTTGTGCTTTAGGTCGCATTTCAGAGAAGAGAATTGTATGTCGCTGCCTTAATCTGATCCCTCCCGGGTGATCCAGCGACAATTTTGGAGTTTGTGCTTTTAACACTTTCAAAATGGATTTTTTTGCCTTTATCCTCCATGTATAATTTGATATCGTACTCCTAATGCAGGTTCAGTGAAACCCAGCCTATTCACGCGGCTGCATATTCGTAGTACATACCTCATACAGTGTTACTGTCTTATGATCTGGAGAAAAGTTGCCGTCCACTGAATCCGCCCAGGGCCAAACCAAGAGGAGTTTCCCATGCACTCTGCAAACTGAATGGCACTCACGTCGTCTCCGACATGTTGATGTAGAGTGACGCAATGAGGAGGAAGGCATGCAGAAGACTTAGTTTCCGTGCTTCTGTTCTTTGCTCACGAAACCAGTTTGTGCAGCTAGTGCACCTACACCCTACGCGAGTTTTCATGTATGGAAATCCTGTATTCACATCTGGAATGCTCAAAGTCCTGTATGCACAGCCTACTATCCACGAGGATGGAACCTGCGCTGCATTACCCCGTAGCAATGTAAGTTACAATATGCATGTAGCTTGGAACACTTTTCTGTTTCCAGCTCATGCTCCTGAGGTCCACCTGTATACACCTGAAGTCGTTCCGAGTTTGTCTACTTCGACATACTACCCCTTCATACGTGTAATGGATGGAACATAGTAATCATTGTTCCGTCTGGACCCGCTCAGGTGAAAGATTCTGGTATGATGGCGTTTCTCAAAAATATACCAAGCAATGGGAGCGTGACCGATTTTGAGAACAATAGACCCAACACCCTGGGGCAAAGACCTGCACACATTGATGGGGTGAGGAGGCAGTAGATGATAATTTTCCGGTTACGACAGGATTCCACTCAGGTAACGGTCAGGGAACACATGATTGTTTGTTACTTGAATTGTACAGTGCAAACACAGAACATGATCATCCTGGTTCATGACACTCGATGTCACTGTGCTATACCTCATTCTTCATTTTACAGTCGGCCCCTGCAGCGAGCAGCGCTTTACACATCTCGATTCTACCCATCCTGGCGACATCGTGCAACGGAGTGTTGCCACCCTGCATGCACACGCAAGAAACAAGAGTACAGGAAAAAGTTCTCAATGAGTTTGATTGTAGATCACAATCACAATTGTCGATCAAAGCAAAACAATTCAGAGTGGAATTCAACAGTTGGTGGATATGGTACTACTTGTCTGGTATTTACATTGCATGATTGCCATTAGTGTACAGACATACATGTACACTTATACCTCGGTTATCCAGACCCCAAAGTTACGGGCATTTCAGGCTACCAGACAAACTTTGGTTGAGTTTCAGTGTAAATGTTACTACTCATCCGTGCTTTTATAAGAACGAAACGGCGCTTTTAGTGGCATTTTGCATACAAATCTCCATCTAGTAGGGCGCAGTCACCCAGTTTCGGTGGAAGTGCGCGAGTTCGATTGGGATTCAAGTAGGAAGGGAGCGTCTCAGCTTTCTCGGACCAAGACCATTCGACTCAGCACCCCGAAGACTACAACTGGTGAAATTTTAATTTTTGCCTTAACTTCCCCTTTAACTTCCCTGCTTTTGTGCTTTGCTCTCGAAACAAGTTTGTGCAACTTTTTGCTTTTTGGTTTCCGGATCATGCACACGAAGTTCTCCTTTCTACTCTTCCCGAAGTCATTCCAAGTTCTGTACAGGTAGACTCCCTCTAATTCGAATACGGAATAATTCGAACATTCCATGTAATTTGAACTTTTTCGTCGTACCGATCTTCTGCAAGTCACTTCAAGTAAATTCGAATGCATAATTCGAAGTACGAAAAGTGCACCCGCTGCATAATTCGAACTCTGTCTTCGTACAGAAGAACAGTTTACAGTACAGTGACTATGTCCTTCGAGCACTTATTTCGAAGTGAGATGGAGTTGCTCTACTCGTAATTCGAAGTTCATTTTTTCTACTTCTCTAGCCAAGAGAAACTCAGAAATTGATCCCTGGTCCGCTCCAGGATCGACAATAGCGTTGAAGAAACCGACCTTCTCTCGAAATTTGATCCAAGCCTGTGCGAGGCAAAGTGCAAAGATTTGATTGAAGACAACTTCTTCCAGGTGGTTGGCTCTCTTCGCGGATCTCAATGGCTTGTCATGCCGCGCCAGCTCATGCGCAAAGAAGTTTAGGACTGAACAACAACTGGAAGTCGTAAACATTGTCTATGCCTAAGCTCCACTTCTGTTCGTCAGAACGACGTGCTGCTCTCCGACGGGCTTTCATGACGCAGAGAAGGCAGCGCTCTTCTCTTGCGTTGAAATTGTTTCAGGACAACGGCAGCGATTGAAAACTGCTTCACTAGAACTTCGTAGAAGATGAAAATAATGTCCAATGACTTCATGTCGATCCAGTGTTTTGGTGAAATGACCTGATTTCGTTGTTCATGACCACCTATGTTTCATTGGTGCAAAAAAAAGTGCAAAAATAATCAGCACGCAATTTCGAGCATTTTGACATACATATCAGTACATGGGACTGCATTTTGGATAATTAGAAATTCCGGATAATTCGAATTTAGTGCCTGGCAATTTGAGGTTCGAATTTGAGGGGGTCTACCTGTACTTCGCCATAATAGCAGCTAATACGTGTAATGGATGGAACATAATATTGTACCGCCTGCACCTGCTCTGGTGAAAGATTCTGGCGTGATGGCGTCTCTCAAGAATATGCTGATCTTGCACATATTGTACGCAACGGGAGTGAGGCCAATTAAAAAAATAGACACAACACCCAGGGGCAAAGATCTGCCCACATTGCAGTGTTGAGGAGGCAGTAGATTGAAAATTGCTCCTTCATGCAAGGATTCCAATTTGGTGAGGGTCTATGGAACACATGAGTTGTTTTTTCTCGATAGTACAATGTTAGCACAGACCATAATCATCATGGTTCATGACATCCTATTATACTGTCCTTGACCGCATTCTTGATGTCACAGTCTGCCCCTGCAGCGAGCAGCGCTGGCACACATCGATTTTTTCTGCCCAGGCAGCATGGTGCAACGGAGTGTTGCCATGCTGGAAGCAGTTAATTTTACAGAGTAAAGCAGAACAGGATAAGCATGGTTCATGGCACTCTAAATCCGGTTCTTTACCGCATCCTTGATGTTGCAGTCCACCCCTGCAGCGAGCAAAGCTTGACACACCTCGGTTCTACCCCAATTGGCGGCATGGTGCAACGGAGTGTCGCCATCCTGGAAGCACATGCAAGAAACAACAGTACAGGAAAAAAGTTCTGGGGAAGTCTGAGTGTAGATCACAAACACAATTGTAAATCAAAGCAAAATAATGCAGAGTGGAATTGAACAATTGGTTGATATGGTACTACTTGTCTGGTACTGCCGTGGACATGGAAACCCGGTGGCACGTCTAGCGGTCCCTGGCCGCTGTCCATGCAGGCTTGATTCGGTACGCGTAGTCTACGGTACACATATGCAGTGCGCTGGTCATATCGGATAAACATGTGCACTGCATGCAACGTTCTGTACGCACTGAGAGCGCCGGTCCTGGTCATTCGACTGGATTTCCATGTCCTAGACAAGACAGTATTTTCATTGCATGATTGCCATTACAGTAAGATCGGGCGCCGAAGAACACCTCGCCGAAGAACACCCAGGCTGGAAAACCGGCAAAATTTAAGAACAGTCCAGGCTAGAATTATCAGATTTAAGAACACTTTTAAAATGATCTACATTGTACATGTGTGGGAGGTGAGTACATGTCATGTACACGTGTAACTACTAAACAGTAACTGCACTGCTACATGTACAGTCATTCCCATTTACGACACCCACTAGTTTAGAAGTACTACATTGCACTACATGTACATGTACATGTACATGTACATGACAAACGTCATGACGTCACTCGACTCGCCGCGCGCATGTGAATAAGAACGGTCTGGCAAGAATCAAAAATTTAAGAACTTTCCTAGGCTGCGCTCGAGCCCCTGCGTTCTTCGGCGCCCGATCTTACTGTATTGTACAAGCATACATGTATGTCATATTTTCTTATCAGTGTGGTGTTATACAAATTGGATCAACGCCCAGGATGTGGTAGGAATGTGGCTAGACATGCACATAATAAAGTGCTGTGATGTAATCTGAACTGGTCCAGGGTGACAGCTTTGCACTTTATTAGTTCGGATTTCAACACTCACAACCGTACTTGCTCACTGTTTGGGTTTGATGCATACTTTTAGAGCGTGGTGAAGGTAAGTTACGTAATAAAGGCAGAGAGCCGCGCACTGACCCATAACCACAGTTGCATACTCTTGTTTATGCACTCTTGCTACTATCCACGAGGATGGAGTCTGTGCTGCACTAGCCTGTGGCAATGTAAGATACAATATACATGTAGCTCGGAATACTTTTCTGTTTTCAGCTCATGTGCCTGAACTTCACCTGTATACTCCTCCCGAAGTCGTTCCGAGTTTTTGTACTTCGACATACTAGCCCCTAATACGTGTAATGGATGGAACATTATTGTTCTGTCGGGACCTGCTGAGGTGAAAGATTCTGGCATGATGGCGTTTCTCTACACTATACCAAGCAATGGGAGCGTGACCGATTTTGAGAACAATAGACACAACAAACTGGGGCAAAGACTTGCACACATTGATGGGGTGAGGAGGCAGTAGATGAGAATTTTCGGGTTAGGACAGGATTCCACTCGGATAAAGGTCAAGGAACAGATGATTGTTTGCATGTTAATTGTACAGTGCAAACACAGAACGTGATCATCTTGGTTCACGACACTCAATGTCACTGTGCGTTACCTCATTCTTGATGTTGCAGTCCGCCCCTCCAGCGAGCAGCGCTTGACACACAACAAGTTTACCACTATTGGCGGCATCGTGCAACGGAGTGTCGCCACGCTGGATGCACACGCAAGAAACAACAGTACAGGAAAAAGTTCTCAATGAGTTAGATTGTGGATCACAGTCACAGTTGTAGATCAAAGCAAAACAATTCAGAGTGGAATTCAACAGTTGGTGGATATGGTACTACTTGTCTGGTATTTACATTGCATGATTGCCATTAGTGTACAGACATACATGTACACTTATACCTCGGTTATCCAGACCCCAAAGTTACGGGCATTTCAGGCTACCGGACACACTTTGGGTGAGTCTCAGTGGAAATGTTACTACTCTTTAGGCAATTTTTGTGGAAATAGTGACGACATATGCCATATTTATGGCCATTCCCCATCCAAATGTACCGATTTTGAGAACGATAGACACAACAAACTGGGGCAAAGACTTGCACACATTGATGGGGTGAGGAGGCAGTAGATGAGAATTTTCGGGTTAGGACAGGATTCCACTCGGATAAAGGTCAAGGAACAGATGATTGTTTGCACGTTAATTGTACAGTGTAAACACAGAACAGGATTATCCTGGTTCATAACACTCAATGTTACTGTGCTTTACCTTATTCTTGATTTTACAGTCGGCCCCTCCAGCGATCAGCGCTTGACACACCTCGAGGGCACCTCTCCTGACGGCATCGTGCAACGGAGTGTCACCACGCTGGATGCGCACGCAAGAAACAACAGTAGAGGAAAAAGTTCTCAATGGGTTTGATTGTAGAACACAGTCACAACTGTAGATCAAAGCAAAACAATTCAGAGTGGAATTCAACAGTTGGTGGATATGGTACTACTTGTCTGGTATTTACATTGCATGATTGCCATTAGTGTACAGACATACATGTACACTTATACCTCGGTTATCCAGACCCCAAAGTTACGAGCATTTCAGGCTACCTGGAAAACTTTGGCCGAGGTTTAGGGAAATGATAGTACTCTTTTGGCGATTTTTGTGGAAATAGTGGCGACATACGCCATATTTATGGCCATTCCCCGTCAAAATGTATGTCATTCGGGGTAACGGACATTTCGAAGTTACGGGTAGTGCCCGGATAAACAAGTTATGAGTGTATTTCATATTGTCGGATCATTGTGTCGCTGTACAAATTGGATCAACGCCCAGGATGTGGTATGAATGCGGCTAGACGTACACATAATATGAAAGTGCAGTGATGTGATCGGAACTGGTTCATGGTACCAGTTTTGTGCTTTAGGTCACATTTCAGTGAAGAGAATTGTACGTCGCTGCCTTCATCTGATGCCTTCCGGGTGATTCAGTGGCAATTTTGGAGTTTTTCCTATTGCCACTTTCAAAATGGATGTATTTGCCTTTTATTCTGCATGTGTAATTTAATATCGTACTCGTAATGCAGGTTCAGTGAAGCCCAGCCTATTCACGCGGCTGCAGATTCGTAGTGCATACTGTAGAACAGGTAATTTAGCGGCTAGTTGTATTTTAGCGTTTTTATTATTATTATTTCACCGTCCAATGGCAGAAGCCAATGCAAAGGAGGGGGCGTTAGCCAGCCATGGCAAGAGAAGAAAAAAAAGAAGAAAGAATGAAGGAAAGAAGATGATAATCGGAAGAAAATAATGCATCAGCGGGGTGAAATGTATCGCTATGTTGACCATGGTGGAGAGCGGCGAGATAAGCTAGCAAAAGAGGCGAGCGAGCCTACAACGTGGCATGACATTTAACATGGTCTATGAACTGTCTAATATTGGATATTGTCTTCATTTCCATGGGCAGCTTGAGCCAATACGAGTATGCAGAGAAGATAGGAGATTTGGTAAACATAGTTGACAAAGCTCTGGGAAGTACTATGCCATTGGGAGTGTCCCGTGCGAAAGTAAACCAATTATACTTGGTGAGATGTTCAGGGACAATGTTGAGTTTAATACGATGGACCAGAACGCATGACTGTCTCTGCGACAGGATAGAGATGGGGCTGGTGGAGGCCAAACTATATAGATCAGTAGAGGGGAAAAGAGTGGGTTTACGAAAAATAATTTTCAACACACGTTTATGATGTATTTCTAGTGTCTGTACAGCAGATTTACTAAGCAGGGAATGCCAAGCAGTGGCGCCGTACAGAAAGATAGGAAGGAGGTAGCATTTATAAAAGAGACGAATACATTCGGGAGACAAGTGGGAGCAGTGAGACATCAGGCAACCTACAGATTTGCTAACTTTGTTGCATACAAAATCTACGTGAGAATTCCAGGACAATTGCGAGTCAAATACAACACCCAAATGCCTTACCATTGTCAACGTTAATTGTACCGGTTAGCGACGTTTTAGTTTCGCGATATGCAGCGATTTTACTCACGGATCACCGGTGCACTACTTGTCTTAACTGATTAAGGACTTGAAACTTTAGCGAAAATGAGTCGATCGCTATATTCGCTAGGGTTTTTACGTCGCTAAAATTACCCGTTCTACAGTACCTACGCCACTTCAGCAGCCGAGTTGGAGAGACACTTATGCGAAGCTAGCCCGCCAGCACTCAAGAACCATCTCCCGCACGCATTACATAGTCGGCTGCCGGACTGCTCAGATATGGGCTTCCTCCTCTCGGCCAGGCACTTGTGGCGATTCTTGTATTTCACACACACACACACACCTGCACCTGCACACACACACACACACACACACACACACATGAGCACACTTACACACACACACACACACACACTCACACACACACAAGCACTTCAAAAACTGCAGCAGTTACACTGATGGCAATGCAGGCTCTGCAGCAAGCTCCTCTGCGGATGCCTCAATCAGGTCAGCAGCGACTTCCTCAGCTGCCGACAGCAAACGTGTGGAGCGGTGCAAGCTGGGGAGAATCACGTTCTTCCTCAGAAAGATCAAGGCGTCAACATTGGAAGGGTGGAGGGAGCTGCGGGTTTTCGTAACGATGGCACCCGCAGCAGAGAAAACGGATTCGGATGGCACAGACGAGCCAGGAATGGCCAAGAATTTCCTGGCCACGGGTGCCAACAGCGGAAAGCGGTCGCTGTGCACTTTCCACCAGGCAAGTACATCAGTCTCCATGCCTGTTAGCTCCTCGGTAAAGAACACAGCAAGCTGTCGCTCAGCCTTTTCCAGGTTATCAACTGGCTCGTCATGCCCATCGTCGAAGTTCGCTGTGGTGCTCATCAGTTGAGCAAGGCTGCTCAAACAGGGCTTCTTCGCAGCTGGCTCAGTAACGCTAGAAGCCGGACATGTGGGCAGCTTCTCGCTGGCCAGTTCAGCAAGATCTTTCTGCACTTGGATGCGCTGTTCAACCTCCAAGAAGTTCAGGTTCCGGAACCGAGGATCCAAGGCGCTAGCCAGGACCCCGGACTCCGGACATCCAAATTGTCGTGGCGGAACTTCACCTTCAGCCGTGAAAGTAGATTCGTCGCGAACGACCGTGCCATGGTGGAGTGTGTTTCGCCAACCAAAATTTGAAGCCGTGTTGCCAGCTTTGTGGTGATGGGGAGCATTATTGAGAGCGTGACGTACGATTACCCGCTGGCAATCTTGGTGGCAAGCTCAAACGGCTTCAGAATTGTGACCAGGTGTTCGGCTGCGGCCCATTGCTGGTCCTTCAGCTGAAGGTCACAGTGTTCCTTCTTTGGAGTGCAGCTGCTGTTCGACAGCACAACCGTCAATGCTGTCCTTAGCTGTAGGGGGCGGCTCAACATGAAGAAGGTGGAATTCCACCTTGTAGGCACGTCCTGGACTATGGTTAGTGGCTGCTTGGCGCTGTCAAGCTGCAACTGCTTGAGCCTGAGGTGCTCAGCCGCCACAGAAGAATGTTTAAAGTGCCCTACCAGTTTGCGACTGCAAGCCAACAACTTGTCCAGGCCCTTCGTTTTGTCGATGGCGTTCCTGATGACGGTCTGCAGCATGTGGGCCATGCAGACCTGGTTGTCGATATCGTCATCACGCAAAATAGCTGCAGTGGCAACCATGTTTCGGGCCTCATCGTGAGTCACACAGCTCACTTGTTGGCGTGGAATGCCGAAAGCATCCACAACGGGTAGCAGATGTGCAGCCAGCTGTACACTGGTATGGCTGCCGTGGAATTGGTTAGTCTGCAGGAAACAGCTCACCAGAGACCAATCTCTGTCAACGAGAGAGCTTGGAAGCTCAGGGCCCTAAGCTATGCTTTTTTGCCTTGATGACCTAGACAAAAAAAAAGCATAGGGATGTTATAAATTCTTTAAAAAAATCCTTTTTTTAAGACATAACCTGGGATTCGAACCCGCACTATCGCGCGCCCTGCATGCATCCCCCGATACGCTTCGCATACATACAAATTCTTCCAAGTTGTTTCACATTGTGATCTTGCATTTGAAAGCCGTATTTGAATATGCATTGTGGCCAGCCGTCTTTGATGGCACGGTACGGTAGGGGATAGGTAGGGGACAGGTACGATCGAGGGTAATACGACACCGTCTGCCGTACCGTACCGTACCATCAAACACAGCTGGCCACATACAGCTGCCCGCAATATTCAAATAGGGCTTTCAAACGCAAGATAATAACGTAAAGCAACTTGGAAGAATGGGTATGAATGCGAAGTGTATGGGGAATGTATGTAGGGCGATAGAGCGGGTTCGAATCCCAGGATATGCCTGAGAAAAAAGGAGAATTAAAAAATTTATAACATTCTATGCTTTTTTGCCGTCAGATACGGATAGCGCCAGGCGTGACACAAACAAACAAACACACAAACACACAAATACCAAATTAAAGCTGCGTGGACCCTGGCTAGCGCCAGACGTTACTGAAGTAACGTCTTCTGCATAGCTACGGGAATAAAATGTGCAGTGTATGTGACATAGCTCTGCGTCGCCATAGAAGTCCATCCATCGGTGGTGAGGGCTATGCCACACACTCCCTCATTCTCCAACAGCTTTTTCAGGTCAGCGATCCCTATTTCATGGCGCTTGCGCAGCAGCGAACTGAAATGAGTTCGCGACGGGAATGGGAAGGCAGGCTCCACAAACTTCATCAGAGCAACAAACCCACGATCGCCAGCGATGGACAGTGGTCTGGTGGAGTCCACGATCCAATCAAGAATCAAGTCGGCGGGCTCCTCGGAGCGACCGGACGAACAGGGACGACTGGTGGAAGTTGCCGAGTTCACAACCCAACTAGACAAGCTGCTGCTGCTGCTGCGCTTCTCCGCTGCCACCGATGACGCATTACTAACATCTGACTCAGTAGTCGCACCCGAGGAGTGAACCAATTGGAACTTTGAAGGGTGAGCCGATTTCAGATGAGCGAACAGGTTGCTGGTTCCGCTCTGTCGAGAGTAAGTCTTTTTACAAAGTTTACACGTGTGCCTCTCCACACCGCGATCAAAATGCGTCCACACACCAGACCTTGCTTGCCTGGCAAACGCCATGGCAGTCAGACGATACCTACCTACAATATAACTACGAGTGTCAGAGAGAAGACGAACTACAAGTAAAAGGAAAACTACAAGTGTCAGATAGAAGGTAAGTCCGTCAATCCGCACCTCATCACCTTGTGCAACTAGTATTTCGTCTGTGCTCGTCGTTCCGCAGTGCACCGTAGAATGTCTACAAGTGCAGTTCAGTTCACATGGTTCACGGCCAGTCACACTCACCGTGTAGTAAACACTGACAGTCTGTGAGTGTGACTGGACGTATAGACCCGAGTAGATATTGTAGACCGCGCAAGTAGTTCCGCAGTGCACCGTACCAAGTCAACTAGCATGACTGCACTGACTGACTAGACTGTACATCACTGCAGAAGGGCCCCAAACGCGAGCCGCCGGTGGACGAATAGTAGTAATATTTACACACGTATCATCCAAATATGTACTCATTTAAAGCCGATAAGCCGATAGCGAGCAAAAATACTCGCTCGGTATACTTTCTAACAAGTAAATACCGAGTAAACGGTATAATCGTTTCAGCCCTAAAAATGAGTAACCCAACTTGCAAGCCTTAACTTCTCTGCTTTTGTGCTTTGCTCTCGAAACACGTTTGTGCAACTTTTTGCTTTTCGGTTTCCGGATCATGCACACGAAGTTCTTGTTTCTACTCTTCCCGAAGTCATTCCAAGTTCTTGTACAGGTAGACTCCCTCAAATTCGTATACGGAATAATTCGAAGATTCCATGTAATTTGAACTTTTACGTCGTACCGATCTTCTGCAAGTCACTTCAAGTTAAATTCGAATGCATAATTCGAAGTACGAAAAGTGCACCCGCTGGATAATTCGAACTCTGTCTTCGTACAGAAAAGCAGTTTACAGTACAGTGACTATGTCCTTCGAGTGCTTATTTCGAAGTGAGATGGAGTTGCTCTACTCGTAATTCGAAGTTCATTTTTTCTCCTTTTCTAATCAAGAGTAACTCAGAAAATGATCCCTGGCCCACTCCAGGATCGACAATAGCGTTGAAGAAACCGACCTTCTCTCGAAATTTGATCCAAGCCTGTGCAAGGCAAAGTGCAAAGATTTGATTGAAGACGACTTCTTCCAGGTGGTTGGCTCTCTTCGCGGATCTCAATGGCTTGTCATGCCGCACCAGCTCATGCGCAAAGAAGTTTAGGACTGAACAACAACTGGAAGTCGTAAACATTGTCTATGCCTATGCTCCACTTCTGTTCTTCAGAACGACGTGCTGTTCTCCGACGGGCTTTCATGACGCAGAGAAGGCAGCGCTCTTCTTTTGCGTTGAAATCGCTTCTGGACAACGGCAGCGATTGAAAACTGCTTCACTAGAACTTCGTAGAAGATGAAAATAATGTCCAATGACTTCATGTCGATCCAGTGTTTTGGTGAAATGACCTGATTTCGTTGTTCATGACCACCTATGTTTCGTTGATGCAAATAAAATGTGCAAAAATAATCAGCACGCAATTTCGAGCATTTTGACATACATATCAGTACATGGGACTGCATTTTGGATAATTAGAAGTTCTGAATAATTCGAATTTAGTGCCTGGCAATTTGAGGTTCGAATTAGAGGGAGTCTACCTGTACTTCGACATACTAGCAGCTAATACGTGTAATGGATGGAACATAATATTGTACCGCCTGCACCTGCTCAGGTGAAAGATTCTGGCGTGATCGCATCTCTCAAGAATATGCCAATCTTGCACATCTAGTACGCAACGGGAGTGAGGCTAATTAAAAAAAAATAGACACAACACCCTTGGGCAAAGATCTGCCCACATTGCAGTGTTGAGGAGGCAGTAGATTGAAAATTGCTCCTTCATGCAAGGATTCCAATTTTGTGAGGGTCTGTGGAACACATGAGTTGTTTTTTCTCGATAGTACATTGTAAGCACAGACCATAATCATCATGGTTCATGACACCCTATTATACTGTCCTTGACCGCATTCTTGATGTCACAGTCCGCCCCTGCAGCAAGCAGCGCTGGCACACATCGATTTGTTCTGCCCAGGCAGCATGGTGCAACGGAGTGTTGCCATGCTGGAAGCAGTTAATTTTACAGTGTAAAGCAGAACAGGATCAGTATGGTTCATGACACTCTAAATCCGGTTCTTTACCGTATTCTTGATGTTACAGTCCGCCCCTCCAGCGAGCAACGCTTGACACACCTCGATTGTACCTCTCATGGCGGCATGGTGCAACGGAGTGCAGCCATCCTGGAAGCACATGCAAGAAAAAACAGTACAGGAAAAAAGTTCTAGAGAAGGCTGAGTGTAGATCACAATCACAATTGTAAATCAAAGCAAAATAATGCAGAGTGGTATTCAACAATTGGTTGATATGGTACTACTTGTCTGGTACTGCCGTGGACATGGAAACCCGGTGGCACGTCTAGCGGCCCCTGGGCGCTGTCCATGCAGCCTTGATTCGGTACGCCTAGTTTATGGTGCTCACGTGCAGTGCGCTGGTCATATCGGATCAACATGTGCACTGCATGCAACGTTCTGTACTCACTGAGAGCGCCGGTCCCGGTCATTCGACTGGATTTCCATGTCCAAGACAGTATTTTCTTTTGGGTTTGCGTCCTGGTGGGTCTGGCATTTTTTGGTCGCTGTGTGCAGGTCCAATATGGCATTTGGTACACTAAAAGACGGTCACTGGTAACGCAAGGCAGGTACAGTTTCCTTGTAGGTCTGTCCATGCATGGAAAAATGCTGGTTAAAAGCAGATGGTGGCTAAAAGCAGAGGTCGCTTACACCAGTTTTTACTGTATAGTGAAATCTGGCCAAGTTCATACGTCCACAGATTTGTAGTACATGTCTAGTATGGTATTACTTATGATTTCCAGAAAAGTCACGTCAACTGAATCAGCCGCAGGCCAAAACCGAGCAGAGTTGCCCATGCACCCTGTCAACATGTCATAGACTCATAACGTCTCTAATATGTTGATATAGAGCAGCGCAAGGAACAAAATGAGAAACGCAACTTGCAGAAGTCCTAAGGGAGCATCTCATAAGTTCGCATTTTGTTTCTAAACATAACGCATTTCGAAACGGGGGTAGGGGGGTAGCGCCTTTTTCGAATAGAAAAATGACTGTTGGCACATTTTCTGGAACTGTACAATCTACTACCGTGCTAGATCCCTGCAGCAAATGAGTGTGTTTTGGTGGAGATGTACCTGTGTTTGCAGATCAGCTAACCCTTGCACTACATGCATGCAGGCTACTCAGAGGTGTCAAATGTCACACCAGCCTGATTTGTTGTGGAGGAACTATGTTTATGTGCGTGTACATGTCATTGATTGTACTTGTACTCAGTAAATGCGGTACTACTGTATGCCATTCACGACCGCTCTAGCAAAACATTCATATCCATGTACATGTACATGTACAATCATGTACATAAGCATACCATAGCATGGGGCCGCATGGACGTGTACAGTAGATAAACACAGAAAATGTGCGATAAGACTTTCGAATAGAGGGGGGAGGTAGGGGTGTAAAGTCTATTCGAAATGCGTTACGTTTGCAAAATAAATGCGAACTTATGAGATGCTCCCTAACTTCCCTGGTTTTTGCGCTTTGCTCTCGAAACAAGTTTGTGCAACTTTTTGCTTTTCGGTTTCCAGATCATGCACCCGAAGTTCTCTTTTCTACTCCTCCCGAAGTCATTCCAAGTTCTTGTACAGGTAGACTCCCTCTAATTCGAATACGGTATAATTCTAGCATTCCGTGTAATTCAAACTTTTTCGTCGTACCGATCTTCTGCAAGTCACTTCAAGTTAAATTCGAATGCATAATTCGAAGTACGAAAAGTGCGCCCGCTGGATAATTCGAACTCTGTCTTCGTACAGAAGAGCAGGTTACAGTACAGTGACTATGTCCTTCGAGCGCTTATTTCGAAGTGAGATGGAGTTGCTCTACTTATAATTCGAAGTTCATTTTTCTTCTTCTCTAGCCAAAAGAGCAACTCCAAAAAATTGATCCCTGGTCCGCTCTAGGGTCGACAATAGCGTTGAAGAAACCCACCTTCTCTCGAAATTTGATCCAAGCCTGTGCAAGGCAAAGTGCAAAGATTTGATTGAAGACGACTTCTTCCAGGTGGTTGGCTCCCTTCGCGGATCTCAATGGCTTGTCATGTCGCACCAGCTCATGCGCAAAGAAGTTTAGGACTGAACAACAACTGTAAGTCGTAAAAATCGTGCCTATGCTCCACTTCCGTTCTTCAGAACGACGTGCTGCTCCCCGACGGGCTTTCATGACGCAGAGAAGGTAGCGCTCTTCTTTTGCGTTGAAATCGTTTCAGGACAACTGCAGCGATTGAAAACTGCTTCACTAGAACTTAGTAGAAGATGGAAATAATGTCCAATGACTTCATGTCGATCCAGTGTTTTGGTGAAATGAACAGATTTCGTTGTTCATGACCACCTATGGCACTTGTGCCAGTGGTAGTGAGACTTATCCACTCACCCCCACTGTTAGGCGCTGCATCTACCCCTAGGGTTTACCGGCTTTTAGCGGCCGTCGTGAGTACCCTTCTGGAACGGACACGATAATTTCCTTTATTTTTATATTTTTTTAATGTTTCGTTGTTGCAAATAAATATGCAAAAATAATCAGCACGCAATTTTGAGCATTTTGACATACATATCAGTACATGGGACTGCATTTTGGATGATTAGAAGTTGCGGATAATTCGAATATAGTGCCTGGCAATTTGAGGTTCGAATTAGACGGAGTCTACCTGTACTTCGACATACTAGCAGCTAATACGTGTAATGGATGGAACATAATATTGTACCGCCTGCACCTGCTCAGGTGAAAGATTCTGGCGTGATGGCGTCTCTCAAGAATATGCCAATCTTGCACATCTTGTACGCAACGGGAGAGAGGCCAATTAAAACAAAATAGACACAACACCCTGGGGCAAAGATCTGCCCACATTGCAGTGTTGAGGAGGCAGTAGATTGAAAATTGCTCCTTCATGCAAGGATTCCAATTTTGTGAGGGTCTGTGGAACACATGAGTTGTTTTTTCTCGATAGTACTTCCTCCGCGTCATCGAAATTGTCGCAGTTTGACTTTTGATGTAAAATGCGGTATTTACTCACCAGCACTCATACCAGAGGCAAGGGATCAGACATAGGCGATAGTCATCAGTATAGGGTGACGGCAAAGTTCTATTTTCTGTTATTGGAAGCTGGAATTTTTGAACTAGACGCAATTTCTTCGCTGATGTCGCTGCGCTGGTAATTTCGACTCGCTGAGATCAGTCAGGTGTTGCAGCCTGCACATTTCTCGTGCTTATGGCCATTCACTCAAGCCCCATCACTGCTTCACCTTAGCTGGGGTGAGAATGACTTCGTGGAACAAGTGGCAGCGCTTGGAGAAACATCGAGGGGTCGGCAAACTAAATACCTGCAACAGCGATAAAATTTGTCGCTCTGGCTGAGACACTCAGTACTACTACTAGTACATGATTGTACCTGCAAGAGCCGTGTAGACTCTACACGTAGTGCTAGTGATGCACGCGCAGGTGCCGTACCATGGTATACCAGTGCTGAAAAAGAGGGCGCGCTGGACGTGATACTACACTTACCTGCATGAGCTGTGGGCATGCCACGGCTAAAAAAAAGGGTGGCATGGCATCATTATTTTCAAGATCGAGGTGATTCCGAGGTGATTCCGCCGACGGTAATCAACCGACCTCGCAACGATCGTGTATTCTTACTAGGCTTCGTTGGTGGTGAAGTAGAAATCATCCAGAGCTAGCAGACGACAAGCATAGCAGCTCTTGTCCTGTGGAGAAAGTCAAAGCGTTTGAGATGAGGCGCGACCAACTTTCAACCTTCCTTGAAATATTTGGGAACGATATTTTTGCGTCCATTGACATCAGCGACGACGAGGACTTCATCTCTGCATGAAAACTCTCAGTCCAATTGTCCTAGAACGTTACTCTAGTCTTCAGACTATAATACTGTGTAATAAGTTTCGAATGGCTTAGTTTATGGAGTTGTCAGTAACAAGTGACAAGTCAAAAGTCAAACTGCGACAATTTCGATGACGCGGAGGAAGTACATTGTAAGCACAGACCATAATCATCATGGTTCATGACACCCTATTATACTGTCCTTGACCGCATTCTTGATGTCACAGTCCGCCCCTGCAGCGAGCAGTGCTGGCACACATCGATTTTTTCTGCCCAGGCAGCATGGTGCAACGGAGTGTTGCCATGCTGGAAGCAGGTAATATTACAGAATAAAGCAGAACAGGATCAGCATGGTTCATGGCACTCTAAATCCGGTTCTTTACCGTATTCTTGATGTTACAGTCCGCCCCTGCAGCGAGCAGTGCTTTACACACCTCGATTCCTCTCCAGAGACAGACGGCTTTATGCAACGGAGTTTCGCCAACCTGGAAGCACATGCAAGAAACAATAGTACAGGAGAAAAGTTCTTGGGAAGTCTGAGTGTAGATCACAATCACAATTGTAAATCAAAGCAAAACAATGCAGAGTGGAATTCAACAATTGGTTGATATGGTACTACTTGTCTGGCACTGCCGTGGACATGGAAACCCGGTGGCACGTCTAGCGGCCCCTGGGCTCTGTCAACGTAGCCTTGGCTCGGTATGCGTAGTCTACGGTACACACATGCAGTGCGCTGGTCATATCGGATCAACATGTGCACTGCATGTAACGTTCTGTACACTGAGGGCGCCGGTCCCGGTCATTCTCCTGGATTTCCATGTCCAAGACAGTATTATCATTGCATGATTGCCATTAGTGTACAGACATACATGTATGTCATATTTTCTTATCAGTGTGGTGTTATACAAACGAAGTAGCGGTGAGGCATCCTGCAGCTTCATAACTCGAAGAGAATGGGTGAGCGCACATGCTCATGCCCTGGGCACTGCAAATTCACAACTCATTACATTTTACAGAATCATTTTCAACGTTTCGGCAAATTGCCATCATCAGGATAACTCATTTCATTTTACAGAATCATTTTCAACGTTTCGGCAAATTGCCATCATCAGGATGCATATGAAGCGTTGAAAATGATTCTGTAAAATGAAATGAGTTGTGAATTTGCAGTGCCCAGGGGATGAGCATGTGTGCTCACCAATTCTCTTCGGGTTGTTATACAAATTGGATCAACGCCCAGGATGTGGTAGGAATGTGGCTAGACATGCACATATGCAAGTGCAGCGATGTAATTCGAATTGGTCCAGGGTGACAGCTTTGCACTTTATTAGTTCGGATTTCAACACTCACAACCGTACTTGCTCACTGTTTGGGTTTGAGTGCATACTTTCAGAGCGTGGTGAAGGTAAGTTACGTAATAAAGGCAGAGAGCCGCGCACTGACCCATAACCACAGTTGCATACTCTTGTTTATGCACTCTTGCTACTATCCACGAGGATGGAGTCTGTGCTGCACTAGCCTGTGGCAATGTAAGATACAATATCCATGTAGCTCGGAATACTTTTCTGTTTTCAGCTCATGCGCCTGAAGTTCACCTGCATACTCCTCCCTAAGTCGTTCCGAGTTGTTGTACTTCGACATACTAGCCCCTAATACGTGTAATGGATGGAACATTATTGTTCTGTCGGGACCTGCTGAGGTGAAAGATTCTGGCATGATGGCGTTTCTCTACACTATACCAAGCAATGGGAGCGTGGCCGATTTTGAGAACAATAGACACAACATACTGGGGCAAAGACCTGCACACATTGATGGGGTGAGGAGGCAGTAGATGAGAATTTTCGGGTTAGGACAGGATTCCACTCGGATAAAGGTCAAGGAACAGATGATTGTTTGTACGTTAATTGTACAGTGCAAACACAGAACATGATCATCCTGGATCATGACACTCAATGTCACTGTGCTTTACCTCATTCTTGATGTTGCAGTCCGCTCCTCCAGCGATCAGCGCTTGACACACGTCGAGTTCACCTATCCTGACGGCATCGTGCAACGGAGTGTCGCCACGCTGGATGCACACGCAAGAAACAACAGTACAGGAAAAAGTTCTCAATGAGTTAGATTGTGGAACACAGTCACAGTTGTAGATCAAAGCAAAACAATTCAGAGTGGAATTCAACAGTTGGTAGATATGGTACTACTTGTCTGGTATTTACATTGCATGATTGCCATTAGTGTACAGACATACATGTACACTTATACCTCGGTTATCCAGACCCCAAAGTTACGGGCATTTCAGGCTACCGGACACCCTTTGGGTGAGTTTCAGTGGAAATGTTACTACTCTTTTGGCAATATTTCTGGAAATAGTGACGACATATGCCATTATTTATGGCCATTTCCCGTCAAAATGCATGTGATTCGGGGTAACTGACATTTCGAAGTTACGGGCAGTACCCGGATAAACAAGTTATGAGTGTATTTCATATCATCGGATCATTGTATCGTTGTACAAATTGGATCAACGTCCATGATGTGGTACGAATGCTGCTAGACGTACACATTATGAAAAAGCAGTGATGTGATCGGAACTGGTTCATGGTACCAGTTTTGTGCTTTAGGTCACATTTCAGTGAAGGGAATTGTACGTCGCTGCCTTAATCTGATCCCTCCCGGGTGATTCAGTGGCAATTTTGGAGTTTGTGCCTTTGCCACTTTCAAAATAGATGTTTTTGCCTTTTGTCCTGCATGTGTAATTTAATATCGTACTCGTAATGCAGGTTCAGTGAAGCCCAGTCTATTCACGCTGCTGCAGATTCATAGTACATACTGTAGAACAGGTAATTTAGCGACTAGTTTTATTTTAGCGTTTTCCCATTGTCAACCGGTTAGCGACGTTTTATTTTCGCGATATGCAGCGATTTTACTCACGGATCACCAGTGCGCTACTTATGTCTAAATGGATTAACGACTTGAAACTTTACCGAAAATGAGTCGATCGCTAAATTCGCTAGGGTTTTACGTCGATAAATTTAATCGTTCTACAGTACCTCGTACGGTGTTACTGTCTAATGATCAGGAGAAATGTTTCTGTCAACTGAATCCACCCAGGGCCAAACCAAGCTGGGTTTAGCATGCACTCTGCAAACGGAATAACACTCACGTCGTCTCCGGCATGTTGATATAAAGTGGCGCAAGAAATAAAAGGAGGAAGAAGGCATGCAGAAGTCTTAGTTTCCGTGCTTCTGTTCTTTGCTCGCGAAACCAGTTTGTGCAGCTAGTGCACCTAAACCCTACGTGAGGGTTCTTGTATGGAAATCCTGTATTCACATCTGGAATGATCGATGTTCTGTATGCACAGCCTACTATTCACGAGGATGGAGCCTGTGCTGACCTAGCCTGCAGCAATGTAAGATACAATATACATGTAGCTCGAAATACTTTTCTGTTTTCAGCTCATGCGCCTGAAGTCCACCTGTAGACTCCTCCCGAAGTTGTTCCGAGTTTTAGTACTTCGACATACTAACCCTGCATACGTGTAATGGATGGAACATAGTAATCATTGTTCCGTCTGCACCCGCTCAGGTGAAAGATTCTGGTATGATGGCGTCTCTAAAGAATATACCAAGCAATGGGAGCGTGACCGATTTTGAGAACAATAGACACAACACCCTGGGGAAAAGGCCTGCACACATTATAGTCGTGAGGAGGCCATAAATGAACATTTCCGGTTAAGACAGGATTCCACTCGATCGGGTGAAGGTCAGGGAACACATGATTTATCGTACATATATTGTACAGTGCAAACACAGACTGGCATTTCAGGCTACCGGACACCCTTTGCGCGAGTTTCAGTGGAAATGTTACTACTCTTTTGGCAATATTTCTGGAAATAGTGACGACATACGACACATTATCTATGGCCATTCCCCGTCAAAATGTATGTGATTAGGAGTTATGGACATTTCGAAGTTACGGGCAGTGCCCGGATAAACAAGTTATGAGTGTATTTCATAGTGTCGGATCATTGTGTCGTTGTACAAATTGGATCAACGCCCATGATGCGGTACGAATGCGGCTAGCCGTACACATATGCAAGTGCAGTGATGTGATCGAAACTGGTTCCTGGTACCAGTTTTGCGCTTTAAGTCGCATTTCGGTGAAGAGAATCCTACATCGCTGCCTTAACCTGATCCCACCCCGGTGAATCAGCGGCAATTTTGGAGTTTGTGCTTCTGACACTTTCAAAATGCATTGTTTTGCCTTTTATCCTCCATGTATAATTTGATATCGTACTCGTAATGCAGGTTCAGTGAAAACCAGCCTATTCACGCGGCTGCACATTCGTAGTACATACCTCGTACGGTGTTACTGTCTTATGATCGGGAAAAAAAGCTGCCGTCAACCGAATCCGCCGAGGGCCAAACCAAGCGGAGTTAAGCACGCACTCTGCAAATTTAAGGGCAGTTGCGTCGTGTCCGACATGTTGATGCAGAGTGGAATTCAATAGTTGGTTGATATGGTACTACTTGTCTGGTACTGCCGTGGACATGGAAATCCGGTCGCACGTCTAGCGGCCCCTGGGCGCTTTCCATGCAGCCTTGATTCGGTATGCGCAGTCTACGGACTACGGTACACACATGCAGTGCACTGGTCATATCGGATCAACATGTGCACTGCATGCAACATTCTGTACACATTGAGAGCGCCGGTCCCGGTCATTCGACTGGATTTCCATGTCCAAGACAGTATTTTCATTGGGATTGCGTCCTGGTGGGTCTGGGATTTTTTTGGTCGCTGTGTGCAGGTCCTATATATGGCATTTGGTACACTATTAGGCCGTCGCTATTCACGCAAGGCAGATGCAGTTTCCTTGTAGGTCTGTCCATGCATGGAAAAATGCTGGTTAAAAGCAGATGGTGGCTAAAAGCAGAGGTCGCTTACACCAGGTTTTACTGTATAGTGAAATCTGGCCAAGTTCATACGTCCACAGATTTGTAGTACATGTCTAGTATGGTATTACTTATGATTTCCAGAAAAGTCACGTCAACTGAATCAGCCGTGGGCCAAAACCGAGCACAGTTGCCCATTAACTCTGTCAACATGTCGGAGACTCATAACGTCTCTAATAATATTATGTTGATATAGAGCAGCGAAAGGAACAAAATGAGAAACGCAACTTGCAGAAGTCCTAAGGGAGTATCTCATAAGTTCGCATTTTGTTTCTAAACATAACGCATTTCGAAACAGGGGTAGGGGGTAGCGCCCTTTTCGAATAGAAAAATGACTTTTCGCACATTTTCTGGAACTGTACAAACTACTACCGTGCTAGATCCCTGCAGCAAATGAGTGTGTTTTGGTGGAAATCTACCTGTGTTTGCAGATCAGCTAACCCTTGCACAACATGCATGCAGGCTACTCAGAGGTGTCAAATGTCACACCAGCCTGATCAAACCGTGTACATGTGCCTGGCCAGCGTCTACAGCAGTACAGTTGTTGTGGAGGAACTATGTTTATGTGCGTGTACATGTCATTGATTGTACTTGTACGCAGTAAATGCGGTACTACTGTATGCCATTCACGACCGCTCTAGCAAAACATTCATATCCATGTACATGTACATGTACAATCATGTACATAAGCATACCATAGCATGGGGCCGCATGGACGTGTACAGTAGACAAACACAGAACATGTGCGATAAGACTTTCGAATAGAGGGGGGAGGTAGGGGGAAAAAGTCTATTCGAAATGCGTTACATTTGCAAAATAAATGCTAACTTATGAGATGCTCCCTAACTTCCCTGGTTGTGTGCTTTGCTCTCGAAACAAGTTTGTGCAACTTTTTGCTTTTCGGTTTCCAGATCATGCACCCGAAGTTCTCTTTTCTACTCCTCCCGAAGTCATTCCAAGTTCTTGTACAGGTAGACTCCCTCTAATTCGAATACGGTATAATTCTAGCATTCCGTGTAATTCGAACTTTTTCTTCGTACTGATCTTCTGCAAGTCACTTCAAGTTAAATTCGAATGCATAATACGAAGTGCGAAAAATGCACCCGCTGGATAATTCGAACTCTGTCTTCGTACAGAAGAGCAGTTTACAGTACAGTGACTATGTCCTTCGAGCGCTTATTTCGAAGTGAGATGGAGTTGCTATACTCGTAATTCGAAGTTCATTTTTTCTCCTTCTCTAGCCAAGAGTAACTCAGAAATTGATCCCTGGTCCGCTCCAGGATCGACAATAGCGTTGAAGAAACCCACCTTCTCTCGAAATTTGATCCAAGCCTGTGCAAGGTAAAGTGCAAAGATTTGATTGAACACGACTTCTTCCAGGTAGTTGGCTCCCTTCGCGGATCTCAATGGCTTGTCATGCCGCGCCAGCTCATGCGCAAAGAAATTTAGGACTGAAGAACAACTGGAAGTCGTAAAAATTGTCTATGCCTATGCTCCACTTCCGTTCTTCAGAACGACCGTGCTGCTCTCCAACGGGCTTTCATGGCGCAGAGAAGGCAGCGCTGTTCTTTTGAGTTGAAATCCTTTCAGGACAACTGCAGCGATTGAAAACTGCTTCACTAGAACTTAATAGAAGATGAAAATAATGTCCAATGACTTCATGTCGATCCAGTGTTTTGGTGAAATGAACTGATTTCGTTGTTCATGACCACCTATGGCACTTGTGCCAGTGGTAGTAAGACTTATTCACTCACCCCCACTGTTAGGCGCTGCATCTGCCGCTAGGGTTTACCGGGTGTTAGCGGCAGTCGTGAGTACCCTTCTGGAACGGACACGATAATTTCCTTTAATTTTTCAATTTTTTATGTTTCGTTGTTGCAAATAAGATATTCAAAAATAATCAGCACGCAATTTCGAGCATTTTGACATACATATCAGTGCATGGGACTGCATTTTGGATAATTAGAAGTTCCGGATAATTCGAATACACACTGCACTGTTGAGGAGGCAGTAGATTGAAAATTGCTCCCTCGTGCAAGGATTCCAATTTGGTGAGGGTCTGTGGAACACATGAGTTGCAGTGGTAGTGAGACTTATCCACTCACCCCCACTTTTAGGCGCTGCATCTGCCGCTAGGGTGTACCGGGTGTTAGCGGCAGTCGTGAGTACCCTTCTGGAACGGACACGATAATTTCCTTTAATTTTTTATTTTTTTAGTTCCGGATAATTCGAATATAGTGCCTGGCAATTTGAGGTTCGAATTAGACGGAGTCTACCTGTACAGTCGAATGTCACTTATCCGGACGCCAGTTATCTGAGCACGTCGGTTATCCGACAAGCCCGGGAGTGATAATTTTATGACTCTCAACAGTAAAATTCTAAAAAATAAATAAAACAAACTTTTTTCTTCTTATCATATACGGTGTAATATGCATTTACTTGGAGTAGATGTGGTCAAGTATGCTAACATGTATGTGTGCATGGAATATGCATGAATATATTGGGGTTTTGTGTACCTAAATCAGTGAAATCCAGCCATATATGAACATACACTGAAAATGATATCAGTTGTCCAACATATTCAGTTATCCAACATGCCTGATTCCCGAAGTGGTCGGTTAAGTGACATTCGACTGTACTTCGACATACTAGCAGCTAATAAATGTAATGGATGGAACATAATATTGTACCGCCTGCACCTGCTCAGGTGAAAGATTCTGGCGTGATGGCGTCTCTCAAGAACTTGACAATTTTGCACATCTTGTACGCAATGGGAGTGAGGCCAATTAAAAAAATAGACACAACACCCTGGGGCAAAGATCTGCCCACATTGCAGTGTTGAGGAGGCAGTGGATTGAAAATTGCTCCTTCATGCAAGGATTTCAATTTGGCGAGGGTCTGTGGAACACATGAGTTGTTTTTTCTCGATAGTACATTGTAAGCACAGACCATAATCATCATGGTTCATGACATCCTATTATACTGTCCTTGACCGCATTCTTGATGTCACAGTCCGCCACTGCAGCGAGCAGCGCTGGCACACATCGATTTTTTCTGCCCAGGCAGCACGGTGCAACGGAGTGTTGCCATGCTGGAAGCAGTTAATTTTACAGTGTAAAGCAGAACAGGATCAGCATGGTTCATGACACTCTAAATCCGGTTCTTTACCGTATTCTTGATGTTACAGTCCGCCCCTGCAGCGAGCAACTCTTGACACACCTCGATTCTACCTTTCATGGCGGCTTTGTGCAACGGAGTTTCGCCATCCTGGAAGCACATGCAAGAAACAACAGTACTGGAAAAAGCTCTTGATAAGTCTTGTCGTAGATCACAATCACAATTGTAAATCAAAGCAAAACAATGCAGAGTGGAATTCAACAGTTTGTTCATATGGTACTACTTGTCTGGTACTGCCGTGGACATGGAAATCCGGTCGCACGTCTAGCGGTCCCTGGGCGCTGCCCATGTAGCCTTGATTCGGTACGCGTAGTCTACGGTACACACATGCAGTGCACTGGTCATATTGGATAAACATGTGCACTGCATGCAACGTTTTGTACTCACTGAGAGCGCCGTCCCGGTCATTCGACTGGATTTTCATGTCCAAGACAGTATTTTCTTTTGGGTTTGCGTCCTGGTGGGAATTGGCATTTTTGTGGTCGCTGTGTGCAGGTCCAATATGGCATTTGGTACACTAAAAGACGGTCGCTAGTCACGCAAGGCAGGTACAGTTTCCTTGTAGAACTGTCCATGCATGGAAAAATGCTGGTTAAAAGCAGATGGTGGCTAAAAGCAGAGGTCGCTTACACCAGGTTTTACTGTATAGTGAAATCTGGCCAAGTTCATACGTCCACAGATTTGTAGTATATGTCTAGTATGGTATTACTTATGATTTCCAGAAAAGTCACCGTCAACTGAATCAGCTGTGGGCCAAAACCGAGCAGAATTGCTCATGCACCCTGTCAACATGTCGGAGACTCATAACGTCTCCGACATGTTGATATAGAGCTGCGCAAGGAACAAAATGAGTAGGGCTGAAACGATCGTGATATTTCCTTAGTGGCTCAGCTGATATCATAACGATCGGCTTATCGGCTTAGCGACATATTTCCACGCACGTAATACAATCATGTACAGTCATGTAATATTGTCATGGTTACTTGAATTTATTTTTCAAATTCCAATAAAGTAATAATTATGTCATTATACGTGATATGTTGATTGCAACAGGGATATTTTACTATCCTTTCTAATTTGAGCTGCCACAAATAACTTCAAAGTACACAATTCAATACAGGCATGCACACACACAGACACACACACACACACAGACACACACACAGAGACACACACACACACACACACACACACACATACACACACACACACCTGCACACACACACACCTGCACACACACACACACACACACACACACACACACACACACACACACACACACACACACACACACACACACACACACACACACACACACACACACACACACACACACACACACAAACACACACACACACACACACACACACACACACCTGCACACACACACACCTGCACACACACACACACACACTCACACACACACACACACACACACACACACACACACACACACACACACACACACACACACACACACACACACACACACACACACACACACACACACACACACACACACACACACACACACACACACACACACACACACACACACACACACACACACACACACACACACACACACACACACACACACACACACACACACACACACACACACACACACACACACACACACACACACACACACACACACACACACACACACACACACACACACACACACACATACACACACACACACCCACATGACAACACTCACACACACACACACACACACACACACACACACACACACACACACACACACACACACACACACACACACACACGCACACACGCTCACACACACACGCACTTCGAAAACTGCAGCAGTTACACTGATGGCAATGGAGGCTCTGCAGCAAGCTCCTCTGCGGATGCCTCAATCAGGTCAGCAGCGACTTCCTCAGCTGCCGACAGCAAACGTGTGGAGCGGTGCAAGCTGGGGAGAATCACGTTCTTCCTCAGAAAGATTAAGGCGTCAACATTCCAAGGGTGGAGGGAGCTGCGGGTTTTCGTAACGATGGCACCAGCAGCGGAGAAAACGGATTTGGATGGCACAGACGAGCCAGGAATGGCCAAGAATTTCCTGGCCACGGGTGCCAACAGCGGAAAGCGGTCGCTGTGCACTTTCCACCAGGCAAGTACATCAGTCTCCATGCCTGTTGGCTCCTCGGTAAAGAACACAGCAAGCTGTCGCTCAGCCTTTTCCAGGTTATCAACTGGCTCGTCATGCCCATCGTCGACGTTCGCTGTGGTGCTCATCAGTTGAGCAAGGCTGCTCAAACAGGGCTTCTTCGCAGCTGGCTCAGTAACGCTAGAAGGCGGGCATGTGGGCAGCTTCTCGCTGGCCAGTTCAGCAAGATCTTTCTGCACTTGGATGCGCTGTTCAACCTCCAAGAAGTTCAGGTTCCGGAACCGAGGATCCAAGGCGCTAGCCAGGACCCCCGGACTCCGGACATCCAAATTGTCGTGGCTGAACTTCACCTTCAGCCGTGAAAGTAGATTCGTCGCGAACGACCGTGCCATGGTGGAGTCTGTTTCGGAGCATTATTGAGAGTGTGACGTACGATTGCTGGCAATCTTGGTGGCAAGCTCAAACGGCTTCAGAATTGTGACAAGGTGTTCAGCTGCGGCCCATTGCTGGTCCTTCAGCTGAAGGTCACGGTGTTCCTTCTTTGGAGTGCAGCTGCTGTCCGACAGCACAACCGTCAATGCTTTTCTTAGCTGTAGGGGGCGGCTCAACATGAAGAAGGTGGAATTCCACCTTGTAGGCACGTCCTGGACTATGGTTAGTGGCTGCTTGGCGCTGTCGAGCTGCAACTGCTTGAGCCTCAGGTGCTCAGCCGACACAGACGAATGTTTAAAGTGCCCTACCAGTTTGCGACTGCAAGCCAACAACTTGTCCAGGCCCTTCGTTTTGTCGATGGCGTTCCTGATAACGGTCTGCAACATGTGGGCCATGCAGACCTGGTTGTCGATATCGTCATCACGCAAAATAGCTGCAGTGGCAACCATGTTTCGTGCCTCATCGTGAGTCACACAGCTCACTTGTTGGCGTGGAATGCCGAAAGCATCCACAACGGATAGCAGATGTACAGCCAGCTGTACACTGGTATGGCTGCCGTGGAATTGGTTAGTCTGCTGGACACAGCTCACCAGAGACCAATCTCTGTCAATAAAATGTGCAGTGTATGTGACATAGCTCTGCGTCGCCATAGAAGTCCATCCATCGGTGGTGAGGGCTATGCCACACACTTCCTCGTTCTCCAGCAGCTTTTTCAGGTCAGCGATCCCTATTTCATGGCGCTTGCGCAGCAGCGAACTGAAATGAGTTTGCGACGGGAATGGGAAGGCAGGCTCCACAAACTTCATCAGAGCAACAAACCCACGATCGCCAGCGATGGACAGTGGTCTGGTGGAGTCCACGATTCAATCAAGAATCAAGTCGGCGGGCTCCTCGGAGCGACCGGACAAACAGGGACGACTGGTGGAAGTTGCCGAGTTCACAACTCAATTCGACAAGCTGCTGCTGCTGCTGCGCTTCTCCGCTGCCACCGATGACGCATTACTAACATCTGACTCAGTAGTCGCACCCGAGGAGTGAACCAATTGGAACTTTGAAGGGTGAGCCGATTTCAGATGAGCGAACAGGTTGCTGGTTCCGCTCTGTCGAGAGTAAGTCTTTTTACAAAGTTTACATGTGTGCCTCTCCACACCGCGATCAAAATACGTCAACACACCAGACATTGCTTGCCTGGAAAACGCCATGGCAGTCGGACGATACCTACCTACAATATGACTACGAGTGTCAGAGAGAAGACGAACTACAAGTAAAAGGAAAACTACAATCTGCACCTAATCACCTTGAGCAACTAGTATTTCGTCTGTGCTCGTCGTTCCGCAGTGCACCGTAGAATGTTTACAAGTGCAGTTCAGTTCACATGGTTCACGGCCAGTCACACTCACCGTGTAGTAAACACTGACAGTCTGTGAGTGTGACTGGCCGTATAGACCCGAGTAGATATTGTAGACCGCGCAAGTAGTTCCGCTGTGCACCGTACCAAGTCAACTAGCATGACTGCACTGACTGACTAGACTGTACATCACTGCAGAAGGGCCCCACACGCGAGCCGCCGCCGGTGGATGAATAGTAGTAATATTTACACACTTATCATCCAAATATGTACTCATTTCAAGCCGATAAGCCGATAGCGAGTAAAAATACTAGCTCGGTATCTTTTCTAACGAGTAAATACCGAGTAATCGGTGTAATCGTTTCAGCCCTAAAAATGAGTAACGCAACTTGCAGAAGTCTTAACTTCCCTGCTTTTGTGCTTTGCTCTCCAAACAAGTTTGTGCAACTTTTTGCTTTTTGGTTTCCGGATCAGGCACACAAAGTTCTTGTTTCTACTCTTCCCGAAGTCATTCCAAGTTCTTGTACAGGTAGACTCCCTCTAATTCGAATACGAAATAATTCGAACATTCCATGTAATTTGAACTTTTTCGTCGTACTGATCTTCTGCAAGTCACTTCAAGTTAAATTCGAATGCATAATTCGAAGTACGAAAAGTGCGCCCGCTGGATAATTCGAACTCTGCCTTCGTACAGAAGAGCAGTTTACAGTACAGTGACTATGTCCTTCGAGCGCTTATTTCGAAGTGAGATGGAGTTGCTCTACTCGTAATTCGAAGTTCATTTTTTCTCCTTCTCTAGCCTGGATTTCCATGTCCAAGACAGTACTTTCATTGCATGTTTGCCATTAGTGTACAGACATACATGTATGTCATTTTGTCTTATCAGTGTGTAGTTATACAAATTGGATCAACACCCAGGATGTGGTAGGAATGTGGCTAGACATGCACATATTCAAGTGCAGTGATGTAATCTGAACTGGTCCAGGGTGACAGCTTTGCACTTTATTAGTTCGGATTTCAACACTCACAACCGTACTTGCTCACTGTTTGGGTTTCAGTGCATACTTTCAGAGTGTGGTGAAGGTAAGTTACGTAATAAAGGCAGAGAGCCGCGCACTGACCCATAACCACAGTTGCATACTCTTGTTTATGCACTCTTGCTACTATCCACGAGGATGGAGTCTGTGCTGCACTAGCCTGTGGCAATGTAAGATACAATATACATGTCGGAATACCTTTCTGTTTCCAGCTCACGCTCCAAAAGTTCTCCTGTATGCTCCTCCTGCAGTCGTTCCGAGTTTTTGTACTTCGACGTACTAGCCCCTCATACGTGTAATGGATGGAACATAATAATTTTTGTTCTGTCGGGACCTGCTGAGGTGAAAGATTCTGGCATGATAGCGTCTCTCTACACTATACCAAGCAATGGGAGCGTGACCGATTTTGAGAACAATAGACACAACACCCTGGGGCAAAGGCCTGCACACATTATAGTCGTGAGGATGCCGTAAATGAACATTTCCAGTTAAGACAGGATTCCACTCGATCGGGTGAAGGTCAGGGAACACATGATTTATCGTACGTTTATTGTACAGTGCAAACACAGAACAGGATTATCCTGGTTGATAACACCCAATGTTACTGTGCTTTACCGCATTCTTGGTGTTGCAGTCCGCCCCTCCAGCGAGCAGCGCTTGACACACATCGAGTTTACCTCTCCTGGCGGCAACGTGCAACGGAGTGTCGCCAAGCTGGATGCACACGCAACAAGCAACAGTAGAGGAAAAAGTTCTCAATGAGTTAGATTGTGGATCACAGTCACAAATGTAGATCAAAGCAAAACAATTCAGAGTGGAATTCAACAATTGGTGGATACGGTACTACTTGTCTGGTATTTACATTGCATGATTGCCATTAGTGTACAGACATACATGTACACTTATACCTCGGTTATCCAGACCCCAAAGTTACGGGTATTTCAGGCTACCGGACAAACTTGGGGTGAGTTTCAGTGTAAATGTTACTACTCTTTGGGCAATTTTTGTGGAAATAGTGGCGACATATGCCATATTTATGGCCATTCCCCATCCAAATGTATGTGATTCCCTTTTTTCAATTTTTTTCCATTTATAACACCCTGATTTGTACCAAAAAGCTCATGATCCTGAAGTTGATCGCCCGGTATTTCAAAAAAAGAAAGAAAAAAAAGCTTCCAGCCGAGTTCCACGCGAACCGTGATTTTTTTGCCCGTATAAGCGGCAAAAACCCCGTACGCGGTACGGTATCTGCAAAAAAAGGGAAGAAAAAAAGGCTTATTGTGAGAATTATTGGTGGAATTACGGGAATAATCGGTCGAAATTTTGAGCAATGCTCAAAAGAATTATCGGTAAAAATGCGAGCATATTCCGCGGAGGCCTACCGGCCAGCGAAAACCAGCACTTGTGTACTTGATATCAATCATCAAAATGTGACGTCAAAGTTTGGGACGCGCAGTGAGCTGGCTTTTGAAGATTCTTTTTCGATCGAGTGGGTGTCTTTGTTGTCAAAGGAGCTTCAAGTGTCTTCAAATGTCTCTGGTCAATTGATTTTAGCGCTACGTGAGAGCTCGTCACACGGAGGTTGAGTTTAGACACAGCGATGGCGACAGGTGTCGCGACAAGGACTTAGGTCCAGAGTTGTCAGCGTGAGACTCCCTGTACGAAGCGGCGCTGAAAGTTAGTTCGCGATCAGAATTATTTCTTTGGTGGCGATCTCGCTGAGTTTGTCCAGCAGTGGCGAGTCTCATATGCATAGCAACGAAGAGCCCTCATAAAATCGACACTGGATACTGATGGCGACGATAGTCAGTGCTGGAGTAATAGCGACTGCGAGGAGAAGCTGAATGTCGACCCGCTGAGCGATCCGTATTTCTACATCGACAACAATGATGTTGCAGACACTGATGGAGGGCTTCTCACGGCGCAAAACAAAGCATAGTATTATCAGTACTCTACCTTGCCAGACGACGCCAAGCTGGCTGCTGCCTGTGCTGAGAAAGGCGATCCCTAAAAAGTCAAACCGGCTGAACGCGTTGGGGCAACATCTTCACGTGCTACAAAACGCGAATATTCGCTCATATCATTGAAATACAATTAAGCTGAAATCATGGTCTGAGTGAAAGTGTGCAAGGGAGTGGATGTCAGTGGTATTCGTCAGTACATCTATCAGTATGGCAAGCTTTGGGACAACGCTCAAACTGCCAGCACAGAGGTCCCTGAACACAATTTGGAAGGCCAGCCACCAATCATCGTTTTGCACGCTGGTGTTGTAAAGAAGGTAGTGGTGTATACGGAATATCGTCACACTTCTGAACTACTCATGCCTGCAGCACCAAGAGGGCAAGTCTGACTTGCATTCTATTTACTTACATGTATCTGTTCCACATCACAATCAGAAACTGTAGGATCAACTTGCATGGAGTTACTGGGCATGGATGCTGCGCCAACTGTACCGAATCTTGACCTGTGTGACTTCAAACTCTATTTTCCATGCTTTCGCTCATCAGATTGCCACCAAACTTAATAACTGGATTAATAGTGCAGAATCAATTTTGAGCGAAAAATAATTTTTGAAAAAATTACATATGTTCAGGTTTCTGCTGGCTGGGGCTCACATGTATGTCATAATTTCTTATCAGTGTGTTGTTATACAAACGAAGTAGCGGTGAGGCATCCTGCAGCTTCATAACTCGAAGAGAATGGGTGAGCACACATGCTCATTCCCTGGGCACTGCAAATTCACAACTCATTTCATTTTACATAATCATTTTCAACGTTTCAGCAAATTGCCATCATCAGGATGCATATGAAACGTTGAAAATGATTCTGTAAAATGAAATGAGTTGTGAATTTGCAGTGCCCAGGGAATAAGCATGTGTGCTCACCAATTCTCTTCGGGTTGTTATACAAATTGGATCAACGCCCAGGATGTGGTAGGAATGCGGTTAGACATGCACATATGCAAGTGCAGCGATGTAATCTGAACTGGTCCAGGGTGACAGATTTGCACTTTATTAGTTCGGATTTCAACACTCACAACCGTACTTGCTCACTGTTTGGGTTTGAGTGCATACTTTCAGAGCGTGGTGAAGGTAAGTTACGTAATAAAGGCAGAGAGCCGCGCACTGACCCATAACCACAGTTTCTGTTCTTTGCTCGCGAAACCAGTTTGTGCAGCTAGTGCACCTAAACCCTATGTGAGGGTTCTTGTATGGAAATCCTGTATTCACATCTGGAATGCTCGATGTTCTGTATGCAGAGCCTACTATTAACGAGGATGGAGCCTGTGCTTCACCTAGCCTGCAGCAATGTAAGATACAATATACTTGTAGCTCGAAATACTTTTCTGTTTTCAGCTCATGCGCCTGAAGTCCACCTGTAGACTCCTCCCGAAGTCGTTCCGAGTTTTAGTACTTCGACATACTAACCCTTCATACGTGTAATGGATGGAACATAGTAATCATTGTTCCGTCTGGACCCGCTCAGGTGAAAGATTCTGGTATGATGGCGTCTCTCAGGAATATACCAAGCAATGGGAGCGTGACCGATTTTGAGAACAATTGACACCCTGGGGCAAAGGCCTGCACACATTGTAGTCGTGAGAATGCCGTAAATGAACATTTCCGGTTAAGACAGGATTCCACTCGATCGGGTGAAGGTCAGGGAACACATGATTTAACGTACGTTTATTGTGCAGTGCAAACACAGAACAGGATTGTTGTGAACCCTCTAAGATTGTCTAAATTGTCAGGATCGTACGACCACACGGCACGAGGACAACTCTTTTCCTTTACACAGTATATTTCACTTCATCGAATAATTAACAATGAACACTAATAACACCAGCTATTTATAGCATGCAAAAAAAGCGTACATGCAAAACATACGCATATAAATCTGGACATAACAGCGTATACAGCAAAAACGCACACAGCGCATATAGCGTATGCCATGCAGCAACAGCAGCGGTACGGCGGAGTCGAAATACAACATTGCAACGAATACAATGCCATAAGCGCGAAGGCCTTTCCCAATTGAGAACTGGTGGTTTGCAACATTCTCCCCACCAAAGGGCTTCTCACCGCCGTACAACAATGCACACAAGTCAAAAACGATCCGGGGCTCTGACTACGCGCCCAGAACGCGTCATCTCCTGCTGCCGTGGTGGTGGTAACGGTGCTGACGGTTCATACGCTGGCTGCTGAGGGACGATAGCAGGTTGAGCGGTATCTGCAAGCCCAGGAGCCACGTCCTGTGACGATACTTCTAACGGCACTAACCTTTGGATCGGCCTCAACAGGGTACTGGTACTCAACTTAACCTTGGCAACACGACGCTTACCATCTCGACCAGGGAATAACTGGATGATCCGTCTCAAACGCCAGAACTGTTTAATCTTAATCTGATCCCTCCCGGGTGATTCAGCGGCAATTTTGGAGTTTGTGCTTCTGACACTTTCAAAAAGGATTTTTTGCCTTTTATCCTACAAGGATAATTTGATATCGTACTCCTAATGCAGGTTTAGCGAAACCCAGCCTATTGACGCGGCTGCACATTCGTAGTACATACCTCATACGATGTTCCTGTCTTATGATCGGGAAAAAAGCTGCCGTCAACTGAATCCGCCGAGGGCCAAACCAAGCGGATTAGCATGCACTCTGCAAATTTAAGGGCACTCACGTCAGGTGAAAGATTCTGGTATGATGGCGTTTCTCAAGAATATACCAAGCAATGCAGGGATGAATTTATCCGGTATCGCATCGCAGTTTGCGATTCAACATCGATCAAGTGCGACTCAAAAATCACAGCGACTCACAGGAAACTGCGATGCATAAACAGCACTGCATACTAGCTCGCGCAGTCAGTAAAAGTGATGCTGTGACTGTGTCGTACACTCACTACACCTGTACAGTGCACGGACCCCGCTTTTTTCTCAGTAAGGTGTGATTTCTAGTACTGAGTACATGTACCTGTGAACTGTGGCTGGCTCTGCGTGCACATACTGACTGCATGTACTGGTGTCCTACTTGAACTACACGTACCACTTTGCGCGGCTTTCATTCAGTAAGTAAGTTCAGGTACATTCCGTACTGACAAGCATCATCTTTCCTCCACGATCCCGTTGGAGGTCTTGTTTTTTTCTCTTCTTTCTGGTTTACTTACCTCTTTTCGTGATATTATAGCTTTCTGCTTGTAGCCATTCGGTCTTTCTGGTCGTGAGGAAATTTTGGAATCGCGTTCGTCCTTCTCTCTGACAATTGTCCAAGCTGTAGTTTTTGTCTAGTCTGGTTCTGCCTCCAACATGTCTATACGACAGAGTACCTTTGAGAAGTGGGTCCCCGGTGGCAGAGGTCGATGTCGAGAGGAAATGGCTTCGTTCTGAGAAAGCTACAGGTGCAGCGGTGACGTTAATTTTCTGCCAGCTATGCAGACAGCACGAGTCCTCCCTCCGTGGACTGAAAAATTTTAGTCGGTCTTTTGTGGACGGGATTTCGGGGACTGCTCTGAAGAAGGACAATGTGGTGAAACATTCGAAGTCGGATATGCATAGCAAGGCGGTAGGAATGTCGGTCCTGGAGGGACTTTTTCGTGGAAGAAAAAGTGCTAATCAAAAATCAAGGACTGCTACGCATTTTGGTGTTTGCGTCGCGAAAACTGCTATGCAAAAAAATGACAGTAAATTCATCCCTGCAATGGGAGCTTGACCGATTTTGAGAACAAAAGACACAACACCCTGGGGCAAAGACCTGCATACATTATAGTCATGAGGAGGCCGTCAATGAACATATCCGGTTAAACACAGAACACATAGCCAGCAATCGCATGTCATCACGTACATTGAAAATCAACATTATTTTGCGAATCGACCTTTTTTTCAGGATCATTTTTCAACGAGGACGAAGCAAAGTCGGCCGAACGAAGCCTAGAGGAAGAAAATCACCCTCTCCACTTCACCATCACGATACTGACATAGATACGAGATGAAACAACTAAAATATCCACAAGAAAACTGTACGGCCATCATTTTGGTCTGACTTTGGTCTGAGAATTTCTATCACGATCAAAAATGTACGAGGAGCACTCAAAAATAAGCCACAGACGTACCTAAATCGCTATCTACTCCTTTTTCAAGGCACAAACAAAAGTCGACTCTCCACTTTCAAACCAGGAACCAGACATACCAGTGGTCCTTTTCAGCTGCTCCACGAGCGCAGGAAATGTTCACCAAGGGGCGCAGAGCAGCATCCATTCCAGAAAAAGAGCTAAAATACGAGTGAGACTGCATGCCTGAGTACATGAGTACATGTATGAGTACATGCAGAAAATAGTCAATTTCAGCGTTTCTGCTCCAAACAGCAACTAGCTTCGACTAGAAACAAAGATTACACCAAAGGATCAAACAACAACCATTTTCTGCAGTTTTTTTGCAGATGGCTTCCTTGTGCTTGGCCCAGCACGCCAAATATCACACCTCGGAGGAGTTCAAAAATTACAACTCTCAGATGTCCTTGATTGCTGGCCATGGGATTATCCTGGTTCATAACAATCAATGTAATTGTGCTTTACCTCATCCTTGATGTTACAGTCGGCCCCTCCAGCGATCAGCGCTTGACACACCTCGAGGTTATCTCTCCTGGCGGCATGGTGCAACGGAGTGTCGCCACGCTGGATGCACACGCAAGAAACAACAGTAGAGGAAAAAGTTCTCAATGAGTTAGATTGTGGATTACAGTCACAGTTGTAGATCAAAGCAAAACAATTCAGAGTGGAATTCAACAGTTGGTGGATATGGTACTACTTGTCTGGTATTTACATTGCATGATTGCCATTAGTGTACAGACATACATGTACACTTATACCTCGGTTATCCAGACCCCAAAGTTACGGGAATTTCAGGCTACCGGACACAATTTGGGCGAGTTTCAGTGGAAATTTTACTACTCTTTTGGCAATTTTTCTGGAAATAGTGACGACATACGACACATTATCTATGGCCATTCCCCGTCAAAATGTATGTGATTAGGAGTTATGGACATTTCGAAGTTACGGGCAGTGCCCGGATAAACAAGTTATGAGTGTATTTCATATTGTCGGATCATTGTGTCGTTGTACAAATTGGATCAACGCCCATGATGCGGTACGAATGCGGCTAGAAGTACACATATGCAAGTGCAGTGATGTGATCGGAACTGGTCCCTGGTACCAGTTTTGCGCTTTAAGTCGCATTTCAATGAAGAGAATTGTATCGCTGCCTTAATCTGATCCCTCCCGGGTGATTCAGCGGCAATTTTGGAGTTTGTGCTTCTGACACTTTCAAAATGGATTTTTTGCCTTTTATCCTCCATGTATTTATTTGATATCGTACTCGTAATGCAGGTTCAGTGAAACCCAGCCTATAAACGCGACTGCACATTCGTAGTACATACCTCATACAATGTTACTGTCTTATAAAAAATAAATAAATTTATCAGATGGCACGTGATTGTTGCCCGTACTCCAGCGAATCAGCAACTTTCGCGCCGCGGGCAATAATATGCGATATTGCCCGCAAAAAAATAGTTTATTTGCCCGCAAAAAATAGTTTATTTCAGGTATCTTGTGACTACGACGACTCTGTAGACTGTACGACTCACGACGAGTCGCAGTGTAGCGTTGAGACGAAGATGGAATAATTTTTGGAGATGGACATCCCGGCAATGGACATGGCCTCGGACGTCTGCCGTGTGGTGCTTGCAGGGATCATTTTGTTCAGTCATGTTTGCAGCCTGACCGTCGGTAAGCTTGTGGATAAGATTCAGTTCTGCTCGAAGTGGTACTGTGATCACAAACAATTATTTAGGAAATAACACAAATTCAACTCAGCGTCGTGCGTTTTCAAATCCTCGCAAAGTCACTGCCTGTGTGTGGTCTTCATGTGCCACGCAAAACTCTTACCAGGCTCATCTGTCCTCTGCCTTCACCTTTGCTTGAACAACAAACACAACAATTCAGGGATGTTTTGCAATGAAAAATACAGCTATCTGGAGCTGAAAAAAAGAAGACAAATTGTCCTCAGAATTACACACCAGGGAGTCGTCAAATACTTGTACTTGTTGCAGTACTGTATGTGACAACTGATACACATGTAAACATGAAGAAACTCTTTGTGGTAGCACTCTTATTTTTTCAACTGAAATTATGATTCTGCTGTATTTTATTGTCGTTGCCATGTCTATTGCTATGACGATGCGGTGCCGGCACTTTTTTTCTGTCTCCGTCTTTCAGTACTGTATACTCTCTGATGGCCTGTAGCAGGCTTTTTGTTAGGGTTTAGGAGAAATATCTTCATTTTTCCTGTTTGATAATGATAGCACATCAATATACATTGTGGTCATAATGTGTTGGCATTTGGGCTAATTTCAACAGCAGCCCAATGGTCTGCTCTGTGTGCCATGTGATAAATTTGTTATCGCATGGTTGCTGCGGGCCTTATGGCATATTATTGCCCCTCGAGGTTAGCCCTCGGGCTAACCTCGCGGGGCAATAATATGCCATAAGGCCCTTGCAACCATGCGATAACATAATTAGACATATTCGACGGGGTTCGCGTACCGGGCAGGTCAAGAACAAGGTGTCGTACAACTCCCTGGTCAAGAACCACCTTTCACGTCGGCTGAAGAGGTGCTCCAGTCCATCATGGACTCGGACAGTGATGACTGGAGCTGCGATAGTGAAGGCGATGACTCGAATGCGAACGTAGCCGTCCGCGATCGTGACAAATTTCGCAACCAAGTCCGCCGTGGTCAATGTCGTACCTACTGCCGTGGTCGCCTTGGACGGCCCTGAGGATATCGGAGGTGTCGATGTCGAGTTTGAGCAGGGCGCAAGACAACAAGTCGGTTTGAGTTGATACGACTAATTACAAAAAAATGGCCCGGCAAACCGCGTGCATATGGCCTGGCACTGAAAGGGATTTCAAAGGATCAAACAGGGAAGCGAACTGCCTGAAAGGAGATAAAAATGCCACACCCACCAGGCCTCAAATCCGGGACATTGTTTTTCATGAGCAAGGCTCACAAAACACTTCCTTTCACCTCTCGTAGTACGTTCCAGAAAACTCACCGTTGTTGGTCCCCCGGGAGAGGGAAAAGACCCAAGCGCCATCTGCATGTGTGGCATGTGTTGTGAGCCGCATTTGGAGTGAAACACTTGTCAGCACCTTCTGGGTTCGACCTGGTCCCATAGCTCACATATTTAGAGCATTTTTTTCTCAACACGACTGTTCACACAGGATGGGGCTGTGTTCCCAAAAATACGTTAAAGAAAATGGACAAAACAAATCAAATACAAACAAGAACACGATATGCAGCGAACGCACAGGAGGGAAGTGAGAAATGGCAACTAGTTTCAAGAGATGTTTAGAGCATTGCTCATGACAAGCAAGGTCCCGGGTTTGCGTCCTGATGGGTCTGGCATTTTTTTGGTCGCAGTGTGCAGGTCCTATATGGCATTTGGTACACTATTAGACGGTCGCTAGTCACGCAAGGCAGGTGCAGTTTCTTTGTAGAACTGTCCGTGGATGGAAAACGCTCGTTACAAGTTCATACGTCCGCAGATTTGTAGTACATTTTTAGTATGGTATTACTTATAATTTCCAGAAAAGTCACGTCAACTGAATCAGCCGTGGGCCAAAACTGAGCAGAGTTGCCCATGCACCCTGTCAACATGTCGGAGACTCATAACGTCTCCGATATGTTGATATAGAGCAGCGCAAGGAACAAAATGACGTAGGGCTGAAACGATCGTGATATTTCCTTAGTGGCTCAGCTGATATCATAACGATCGGCTTATCGGCTTAGCGACATATTTCCACACACGTAGTACATGTAATATTGTCATGGTTACTTGAATTTATTTTTCAAATTTCAATAAAGTAATAATTATGTCATTATACGTGATATGTTGATTGCAACAGAGATATTTTACTATCCTTTCTAATTTGAGCTGCCACAAATAACTTCAAAGCACACAATTCAATACAGGCCGTAACGTTACGCATGCACACACACAGACACACACACTACATACACACACACCTGCACACACACACACACACACACACACACACACACACACACACACACACACACACACACACACACACACACACACACACACACACACACACACACACACACACACACACACACACACACACACACACACACACACACACACACACACACACACACACACACACACACACACACACACACACACACACACACACACACACACACACACACACACACACACACACACACACACACACACACACACACACACACACACACACACACACACACACACACACACACACACACACACACACACACACACACACACATGAGCACACTCACACACACGCACACACACACACACACACACCTTGGTCCTTGGTAACACTGCCATCAAATGGTCACGTGTCCCCTGTGCAGGGGTCGACAGCACTGAGTTCAGCATTGGACCCAGAAACGCCGCTCTACTTCCTGGACAGGAAATTAGCACACCTATGCAGGTCGAAACCACGGGATGACTTGCAGCAGCGACCGCAGCCGAGACAATGCGCTCTGCAGCAGGGCAGGGCAACCCGCTGTTTCCGGACCGAGTCTGCCGATGCCACAGCCGAGACCGGCGCCAATTCAGCAGCCGAGTTGGAGAGACACTTATGCGAAGCTAGCCCGCCAGCACTCAAGAACCATCTCCCGCACGCATTACATAGTCGGCTGCCGGACTGCTCAGATATGGGCTTCCTCCTCTCGGCCAGGCACTTGTGGCGATTCTTGTATTTCTGGTGGGCGAAAGTACGCTGGCAAACATCGCAGAGCACAGAAGTGTCACGCTGAGCCGATCGCGGTACTGGTTGAGCGGAATACGCACTGCGCCATTTCCCACGCTCCTGGGCGAGGTCGTACCATTCCGTGTGGTCGATGTTCACTGCGGAGAGGTCAGCTCTGACAGAGTCTCGCCACCGTTTCCGAGGACCGCAAGCCGGCCTCGGCGGAAGGAGCGCACCAAACAGGAGCTGGCGCGGAGTTCTATCGCCGTCCATCGTAGCTAGATGGCCTAGCCACTCCAGACGGCGGCGAAGAACACGTGTGGTAATATCCACTGGATCTCGACGATTCCAGGCCTCCAGAATGGTCTTCCTGTTGATGTGGAAGTCCCAGGTGTCTCTTCTACCGAGGGCTAATATTGCGGAAATGCAGCGAAGATGGAAGGCGGACAGCGCCGCAAGCTCGCTTTTCAGTGGTACCCAACACTCCGCTCCGTAAAGGAGAAGAGAAGCCACACATGCATCATACACCATTCGCTTCGTTGCCAGTGAAAGATCGACATCATCAAAGACAGATCGACGCAATGCTCCGAATGCCCTAGATGCTGACGCTATTCGGGACCGAGTGTCCACTGCGGTGCGGCCACCAGTATGGATGATGGAGCCTAGGTAGCGAATGTCATGCACACTCTCGACAATTTCCCCGCCAACCACCAATGGACGACGATCCTCCGGAGAAATGCCGAAGCCGACCGCCATTACTTTGGTTTTTGATAGGTTGATGGTGAGGCCGAAGCGAGTTGCGACGTCCATGAACCGGCTGAGCGCAAGTGTGGCACCATGGTGAGTTGTAGCAATAAGTGCCGAATCGTCTGCGAATTGACAGTCACGATGGATGTCGAACGACCGTGCCATGGTGGAGTCTGTTTCGCCAACCAAAATTTGAAGCCGTGTTGCCAGCTTTGTGGTGATGGGGAGCATTATTGAGAGCGTGACGTACGATTGCCCGCTGGCAATCTGGGTGGCAAGCTCAAACGGCTTCAGAATTGTGACCAGGTGTTCAGCTGCGGCCCATTGCTGGTCCTTCAGCTGAAGGTCACGGTGTTCCTTCTTTGGAGTGCAGCTGCTGTCCGACAGCACAACCGTCAATGCTGTCCTTAGCTGTAGGGGGCGGCTCAACATGAAGAAGGTGGAATTCCACCTTGTAGGCACGTCCTGGACTATGGTTAGTGGCTGCTTGGCGCTGTCGAGCTGCAACTGCTTGAGCCTCAGGTGCTCAGCCGCCACAGACGAATGTTTAAAGTGCCCTACCAGTTTGCGACTGCAAGCCAACAACTTGTCCAGGCCCTTCGTTTTGCCGATGGCGTTCCTGATGACGGTCTGCAGCATGTGGGCCATGCAGACCTGGTTGTCGATATCGTCATCACGCAAAATAGCTGCAGTGGCAACCATGTTTCGGGCCTCATCGTGAGTCACACAGCTCACTTGTTGGCGTGGAATGCCGAAAGCATCCACAACGGATAGCAGATGTGCAGCCAGCTGTACACTGGTATGGTTGCCGTGGAATTGGTTAGTCTGCAGGACACAGCTCACCAGAGACCAATCTCTGTCAGTAAAATGTGCAGTGTATGTGACATAGCTCTGCGTCGCCATAGAAGTCCATCCATCGGTGGTGAGGGCTATGCCACACACTCCCTCATTCTCCAACAGCTTTTTCAGGTCAGCGATCCCTATTTCATGGCGCTTGCGCAGCAGCGAACTGAAATGAGTTTGCGACGGGAATGGGAAGGCAGGCTCCACAAACTTCATCAGAGCAACAAACCCACGATCGCCAGCGATGGACAGTGGTCTGGTGGAGTCGATGATCCAATCTAGAATCAAGTCGGCGGGCTCCTCGGAGCGACCGGACAAACAGGGACGACTGGTGGAAGTTGCCGAGTTCACAACCCAACTCGACAAGCTGCTGCTGCTGCTGCTGCGCTTCTCCGCTGCCACCAATGACGCATTACTAACATCTGATTCAGTAGTCGCACCCGAGGAGTGAACCAATTGGAACTTTGAAGGGTGAGCCGATTTCAGATGAGCGAACAGGTTGCTGGTTCCGCTCTGTCGAAAGTAAGTCTTTTTACAAAGTTTACATGTGTGCCTCTCCACACCGCGATTAAAATACGTCCACACACCAGACCTTGCTTGCCTGGAAAACGCCATGGCAGTCAGACGATACCTACCAACAATAATTATAACTACGAGTGTCAGAGAGAAGACGAACTACAAGTAAAAGGAAAACTACAATCTGCACCTAATCACCTTGTGGAACTAGTATTTCGTCTGTGCTTGTCGTTCGGCAGTGCACCGTAGAATGTTTACAAGTGCAGTTCAGTTCACATGGTTCACGGCCAGTCACACTCACAGTGCAGTAAACACTGACAGTCTGTGAGTGTGACTGGACGTATAGACCCGAGTAGATATTGTAGACCGCGCAAGTAGTTCCGCAGTGCACCGTACCAAGTCAACTAGCATGACTGCACTGACTGACTAGACTGTACATCACTGCAGAAGGGCCCCACACGCGAGCCGCCGGTGGACGAATAGTAGTAATATTTACACACTTATCATCCAAATATGTGCTCATTTCAAGCAGATAAGCCAATAGCGAGTAAAAATAATCGCTCGGTATCTTTTCTAACGAGTATATACCGAGTATCGGTATAATCGTTTCAGCCTTAAAAATGAGTAACGCAACTTGCAGAAGTCTTAACTTCCCTGCTTTTGTGCTTTGCTTTCCAAACAAGTTTGTGCAACTTTTTGCTTTTCGGTTTCCGGATCATGCACACAAAGTTCTTGTTTCCACTCTTCCCGAAGTCATTCCAAGTTCTTGTACAGGTAGACTCCCTCTAATTCGAATACGGAATAATTCGAACATTCCATGTAACTTGAACTTTTTCGTCGTACCGATCTTCTGCAAGTCACTTCAAGTTAAATTCGAATGCATAATTCGAAGTACGAAAAGTGCGCCCGCTGGATAATTCGAACTCTGTCTTCGTACAGAAGAACAGTTTACAGTACAGTGACTATGTCCTTCGAGCGCTTATTTCGAAGTGAGATGGAGTTGCTCTACTCGTAATTCGAAGTTCATTTTTTCTCCTTCTCTAGCCAAAGGACTAACTCCAAAAAATTGATCCCTGGTCCGCTCCAGGATCGACAATAGCGTTGAAGAAACCAACCTTCTCTCGAAATTATATCCAAGCCTGTGCAAGGCAAAGTGCAACGATTTGATTGAAGACGACTTCTTCCAGGTGGTTGGCTCTCTTCGCGGAACTCAATGGCTTGTCATGCCGCGCCAGCTCATGCGCAAAGAAGTTTAGGACTGAACAACAAGTGGAAGTAACATTGTCTATGCCTATGCTCCACTTCTGTTCTTGAGAACGACGTGCTGCTCTCCGACGGGCTTTCATGACGCAGAGAAGGCAGCGCTCTTTTTTTGCCTTGAAATCGTTTCAGGACAACGGCAGCGATTGAAAACTGCTTCACTAGAACTTCGTAGAAGATGAAAATAATGCCCAATGACTTCATGTCGATCCAGTGTTTTGGTGAAATGACCTGATGTCGTTGTTCATGACCACCTATGTTTCGTTGTATTATTATTATTATACGCATGTTCGCGTTAATGTCAACCATGTTCACATCTTCGTATATGCCAGAACCAAACGATCAGCTGTATGATACTGTAGAAGCAAGAATGCATTTTAACGGTACAACACAACGGACAATATACTTTACTATGGTGATTGCCAGCATGGTCGGTGACGACCGAAACCTATGCGGGGAAATAATAGTCATGATGGAGTGGTAGATGCAAACTGTGGCCTTCCTCAATATAGAGCACGGCAGAAGTCTCTCCATGTTTCGATGTTGCAAATAAAATGTGCAAAAATAATGAGCACGCAATTTCGAGCATTTTGACATACATATCAGTACATGGGACTGCATTTTGGATAATTAGAAGTTATGGATAATTCGAATTTAGTGCCTGGCAATTTGAGGTTCGAATTAGAGGGAGTCTACCTGTACTTCGACATACTAGCAGCTGATACATGTAATGGATGGAACATAATATTGTACCACCTGCACCTGCTCAGGTGAAAGATTTTGGCATGATGGCGTCTCTCATGAATATGCCAATCTTGCACATCTTGTACACAACGGGAGTGAGGCCAATTAAAAAAATAGACACAACACCCTGGGGCAAAGATCTGCCCACATTGCAGTGTTGAGGAGGCAGTAGATTGAAAATTGCTCCTTCATGCAAGGATTCCAATTTGGTGAGGGTCTGTGGAACACATGAGTTGTTTTTTCTCGATAGTACATTGTAAGCACAGACCATAATCATCATGGTTCATGACATCCTATTATACTGTCCTTTACCGCATTCTTGATGTCACAGTCCGCCCCTGCAGCGAGCAGCGCTGGCACACATCGATTTTTTCTGCCCAGGCAGCATGGTGCAACGGAGTGTTGCCATGCTGGAAGCAGTTAATTTTACAGAGTAAAGCAGAACAGGATCAGCATGATTCATGGCACTCTAAATCCGGTTCTTTACCGTATTCTTGATGTTACAGTCCGCCCCTGCAGCGAGCAACGCTTGACACATCTCGATTCTACATGTACCACTCCTGGCGGCATCATGCAACGGAGTGTTGCCATGCTGGAAGCACATGCAAGAAACAACAGTAAAGGAAAAAGAGTTCTTGAGAAGTCTGAGTGTAGATCACAATCACAATTGTAAATCAAAGCAAAACAATGCAGAGTGGAATTCAACAGTTTGTTCAAATGGTACTAATTGTCTGGTACTGCCGTCGACATGGAAATCCGGTTGCACTTCTAGCGGTCCCTGGGCGCTGCCCATGTAGTCTTGATTCGGTATGCGTAGTCTACGGTACACACATGCAGTGCACTGGTCATATCGGATCAACAAGTGCACTGCATGCAACGTTCTGTACACACTGAGAGCGCCGGTCCCGGTCATTCGACTGGATTTCCATGTCCAAGACAGTATTTTATTTTGGGTTTGCGTCCTGGTGGGTCTGGCATTTTTTGGTCGCTGTGTGCAGGTCCAATAATTATGGCATTTGGTACACTATTAGACGGTCGCTAGTCACGCAAGGCAGGTACAGTTTCCTTGTAGAACTGTCCATGCATGGAAAAATGCTCCTTAGAAGCAGATGGTGGCTAAAAGCAGAGGTCGCTTACACCAGGTTTTACTGTAGAGTGAAATCTGGCCAAGTTCATACGTCCACAGATTTGTAGTACATGTCTAGTATGGTATTACTTATGATTTCCAGAAAAGTCACGTCAACTGAATCAGCAGTGGGCCAAAACCGAGCAGAGTTGCCCATGCACCCTGTCAACATGTCGGATACTCATAACATCTCTAATAATTATGTTGATATAGAGCAGCGCAAGGAACAAAATGAGAAACGCAACTTGCAGAAGTCCTAAGGGAGCATCTCATAAGTTCGCATTTTGTTTCTAAACATAACGCATTTCGAAACGGGGGTAGGGAGGTAGCGCCCTTTTCGAATAGAAAAATGACTGTTGGCACATTTTCTGGAACTGTACAATCTACTACCGTGCTAGATCCCTGCAGCAAATGAGTGTGTTTTGGTGGAGATCTACCTGTGTTTGCAGATCAGCTAACCCTTGCACTACATGCATGCAGGCTACTCAGGCGTGTCAAATATCACACCAGCCTGATCAAACCGTGTACATGTGCCTGGCCAGCATTTATAGCAGTACAGTTGTTGTGGAGGAACTATGTTTATGTGCGTGTACATGTCATTGATTGTACTTGTACGCAGTAAATGTGGTACTACTGTATGCCATTCACGACCGCTCTAGCAAAACATTCATATCCATGTACATGTACATGTTACGAATTTGTATTACAACTATGATTTACGCATGTCGTTGTATTTGGTTCTTGTCTTGTGGAGTCCAGTGTCTGATGTCATATATGGTCTAAGTGTACGCGCGAGTATGGTGTGATGTGTGACGTTTATGGTATGTGGTGCATGCAAGAGTACGCGTTGTCAGAGTGTGAGGATCTGCTTCCGTCTGTGTGAGAGTGACTGTCAAGTGAATGCTGTACATGCGCAGTGCTAGTTTGGTCTGGGAATGAGAGTCATGTGTGATTCGTCCGTGGTCTGGTTGTCTTGGTCTTGGTCATATGTTCTGTACGTATTCGTCCCTGATTGGTCGTCTCGAGTTGTCGTCGGCTTATTACTGCTTGTTCGTTGTTGTTTCTTCGAATCTTTTCTGGAGTCTTTTCTGGAGTCTTTTCTGGAGTCTTTTCGAGAGTCTTTTCCCGGGAGTCTTCCCGTTGTCCTTTTCGTCCTCACCAAGTTTGTCTCTCTCCTCCTGCACCCTCGTCATTTCTTGGTATAATATAAGAGTATTGAAGATACAATCAAGAGTTTGCGTTGTTGTGTGGCGGGGGCCAGGGGGAGAAGCATTTCCTTTACAGTGGCGCCCAACGTGGCGCTCAAACCCACGACCCTGAGATTAAGAGTCTCATGCTCTACCGACTGAGTACAATCATGTACATAAGCATACCATAGCATGGGGCCGCATGGACGTGTACAGTAGATAAACACAGAAAATGTGCGATAAGACTTTCGAATAGAGGGGGGAGGTAGGGGGAAAAGTCTATTCGAAATACGTTACGTTTGCAAAATAAATGCTAACTTATGAGATGCTCCCTAACTTCCCTGGTTTTGTGCTTTGCTCTCGAAACAAGTTTGTGCAACTTTTTGCTTTTCGGTTTCCAGATCATGCACCCGAAGTTCTCTTTTCTACTCCTCCCAAAGTTATTCCAAGTTCTTGTACAGGTAGACTCCCTCTAATTCGAATACGGTATAATTCTAGCATTCCGTGTAATTCGAACTTTTTCTTCGTACCGATCTTCTGCAAGTCACTTCAAGTTAAATTCGAATGCATAATTCGAAGTACGAAAAGTGCACCCGCTGGATAATTCTAACTCTGTCTTCGTACAGAAGAACATTTTACAGTTCAATGACTATGTCCTTCGAGCACTTATTTCGAAGTGAGATGGAGTTGCTCTACTCGTAATTCGAAGTTCATTTTTTCTCCTTCTCTAGCCTGGATTTTCATGTCCAAGACAAGACAGTATTTTCATTGCATGTTTGCCATTAGTGTACAGACATACATGTATGTCATATATTCTTATCAGTGTGGTGTTATACAAATTGGATCAACGCCCAGGATGTGGTAGGAATGTGGCTAGACATGCACATATGCAAGTGCAGTGATGTAATCTGAACTGGTCCAGGGTGACAGCTTTGCACTTTATTAGTTCGGATTTCAACACTCACAACCGTACTTGCTCACTCTTTGGGTTTGAGTGCATACTTTCAGAGCGTGGTGAAGGTAAGTTACGTAATAAAGGCAGAGAGCCGCGCACTGACCCATAACCACAGTTGCATACTCTTGTTTATGCACTCTTGCTACTCTCCATGATAATGGAGTCTGTGCTGCACTAGCCTGTGGCAATGCAAGATACAATATACATGTAGCTCGGAATACCTTTCTGTTTCCAGCTAATGCGCCTGAAGTTCTCCTGTATGCTCCTCCTGCAGTCGTTCTGAGTTTTTGTACTTCGACAAACTAGCCCCTCATACGTGTAATGGATGGAACATAATAATAATTATTATTGTTCTGTCGAGACCTGCTGAAGTGAAAGATTCTGGCATGATGGCGTCTCTCTACACTATACCAAGCAATGGGAGCGTGACCGATTTTGAGAACAATAGACACAACAAACTGGGGCAAAGACTTGCACACATTGATGGGGTGAGGAGTCAGTAGATGAGAAATTTCGGGTTAGGACAGGATTCCACTCGGATAAAGGTCAAGGAACAGATGATTGTTTGCACGTTAATTGTACAGTGCAAACACAGAACATGATCATCCTGGTTCACAACACTCAATGTCACTGTGCTTTACCTCATTCTTGATGTTGCAGTCCGCCCCTCCAGCAAGCAGCGCTTGACACGCATCGAGTTTACCTCTCCTGGCGGCATCGTGCAATGGAGTGTCGCCATGCTGGATGCACACGCAAGAAACAAGAGTACAGGAAAAAGAACTCAATGAGTTAGATTGTGGATCACAGTCACAGTTGTAGATCAAAGCAAAACAATTCAGAGTGGAATTCAACAGTTGGTGGATACGGTACTACTTGTCTGGTATTTACATTGCATGATTGCCATTAGTGTACAGACATACATGTACACTTATACCTCCGTTATCCAGACCCCAAAGTTACGGGCATTTCAGGCTACCAAACACCCTTTGGTTGAGTTTCAGTGGAAATGATACTACTCTTTTGGCAATTTTTCTGGAAATAGTGACGACATAAATATTTATGGCCATTCCCCGTCAAAATGTATGTCATTCGGGGTAACGGACATTTCGAAGTTATGGGTAGTGCCCGGATAAACAAGTTATGAGTTATTATTATTATTATTATTATTATTATTATTATTATTTAAAAATTCGACGAGGAGACAATAATTTTAATATGGCAATAAGTAGGACGAGCTGAAGCGACATGTGGACTACTTTATTAACAATGTAAGCGATGGAGACGATGCAAGAAACAACCTAAAGGGTAAGGAAAAATACATGTAAGAAGAAAAAGGGCAATGGAAAAAAAAAGATGATTCGAACAAGTTTTCGTACAACACTCTTCAGGAATCACCGTTGTACTAAAGAACAAAATGAGAACAAAGGAAATAATATAGCAATCAAGGTAGGGTGACACGATACAATGACAGCACTAGAATATCGAGGTGCGATTTCTCACAAAAGTGTGCAGAAAACAAGGGTATACAAGTAAGAACTAAGCGTGACAAGTGTGTATCAGCAACAAAAAACAAAAAAGTGAGAACGAATGATAATAATAACAATAATAAACAAGAAGGTGACAAAACACATTTAGGCACAAGTGGCAACAACGTTGCCACACTACACAACAGAACATTATTTGAACAATTTTAAGGTAATAACACTATCTTTCTGGACACACAAATTCGGCTTATGAATGCGCTGACAAACAGCTTCCAAAACTTGTAACTGCAAAAGATAACCATGACGAGCACGGCACAAAACAGAAAAACAGGAATCAGAATAAGTACGACAACAGTCAGTACTAGAAACCAAATGATTGTATACTGAAGACTTGTTATTACGAGACGGACGCACACAATCTCGACTCACGCGCACACCCTCACACTCACTCTCACCCTCACTCAGCTCACCTTCTCCCTCACTGTCCGAATCAGAACCTGCTCCGTCATCCACCGCGGTTTGACTCTCCTCCTCACTTGCATCGTCCTGCGTCTCACCTTCACCACCCACGCCAACCCTGAATGCCGTTGCCTTCACGTCAGTCGTCGTCCTTTCCGATTGTTTCCTTTGTATTTTTACCGTGAATTCATAGGTCCGGTTGTAATCTGCTGTAGATCTCCGTGGTCTGTCATTTGCTGCTTTGTTTTGTGGATTAGTTGTTGTTGTTGTTGGATGTGAACCTGGTGTTGTTGTTGGATGTGCAGCTGGTGTTGTTGTTGCAGCCATGGTTGTTGGTCTTTCTGTTGGATCCAGCTCTGGTTCCGGTGGGACAAATCGACCGCCGCGGGTGCTCCCCACCAACACAGACCTCGAAGGAGGAGGGTCAGGGGGAGGCAAAGGTGCTGTCACCACTCGAGGCACAGCCCCATGCAAAGCACCCAGAGACACAGACTTAGGCACACCCGAGGGCTGCACCAATGGCGGTTCCGCACGCACCTCCAAAGAGCTGCCAAGCTCCAGCCCGTCCAACACAGATGTCAGAGGGGGAGCGGCAGACAGCGGCAGGGAACTATCCTGCCGTCTAGGTGATGGGTTTTTCCTAGGCCTCCCGCGTTTGGGCCTCTCAGATTGCGCACTGGGTGGAAGGATGTGAAGTGGAGTGTGTTGTTTGATACGTGCGTTCAGGTGCTGAACAGTCCTACCAACATACCGACTAGCACAATGTCGGCATTCGAAGTTGTAGATAACATGACTGAGGTGGAGGGTTGGTAGGACGTCCTTCCGCACCGTGAACGCACGCATTGTTGTGAAGACTGGCACAAAATGTACTGCATAATAAGTACGACGGACGATAGACTTGACTGCGTGACACACTTTGATCGATTCCTGCCCCTTCCATGGCAAACATAGATAGACGGGACAGCGAGGTGGACCAATCAGCACCGATTTCGGTTTCTGCTCCATGGACAGAAACTTACGCAACAAGAATTCCGGATAGCCATTCTTCAAGAAAACAGATCGAAGGAAATCGAGCTCGGCCTGCAGCTTACTGGGCGAACAAATACGTTCCGCACGGTCCACGAGGTTACGAACTAAGTTGACCTTGTATTGAGACGAACAATATGAATCGAAGGCAATGTACTGACCGGTGAACGTAGGCTTACGATACACAGAAGTCAACATTTCACAGCCAGTCTTCTCTACAAGCACGTCTAGAAATGACAACTTACTAGACTGCTCGTGCTCACAAGTAAAGCGGAGGGAAGGATGTAGGCTGTTGAGCACATCGAGAAACAATTCACTGCTCTCAACACTGTCAAAATGCGTGAACGAATCGTCAACAAAACGCACGTAGAACGCGGGCCAAAGCGACTCATCAATCTTGCACTCACAATAACCAACGAATATATTGGCGAGGACGGGACCAAGAGGAGATCCCATCGCCACACCATCTACTTGCTTGTACATCACATCGTTGAACGAAAATTCGACACCAGTTGTAACTGACAGCATCAAATGACGAAACGCCGCTTCCGATACCCATGGAGTATCAACATCATCGTTACGGTACAATACATCCATACAGATGTCAACAGTCTCATCAATAGGAACATTCGTAAAGAGACTTACAACATCGAAGGAACACATGTGTGCATTGAGAGGGACCGGACTATCACGAAGCCTCGCAACAAAGTCGAAGCTATCCTTCACAGTGCGTTTGCAATAGTAATCTTGAACAGGCTGTAGGTAGATGCACAGCCATTTCGAGATAGAGTATTGAGGGGAGGCGGTCATGGATACTATTGGTCTAACAGGGCATGTAGGTTTATGAATTTTAGGAAGGCCATAGAGTCTAGGACGAAGGGTACCAGTCGGTTTGATGCGATCGAATTCATGTTTTGATATTTGTTCTTCATTCTTTAGCTTCTTAAGGTAAGTTACTAGATCCTTTTCTACTTTTTCAGTTCGATCACAGGTCTTGACCGGACCAAGTGTACGGAACTTTGATGTGTCATTTAGGATAACGGACATCTTCTCGATGTAGTCAGTTTTATTCTTTGTTGCGAGGCTTCGTGATAGTCCGGTCCCTCTCAATGCACACATGTGTTCCTTCGATGTTGTAAGTCTCTTTACGAATGTTCCTATTGATGAGACTGTTGACATCTGTATGGATGTATTGTACCGTAACGATGATGTTGATACTCCATGGGTATCGGAAGCGGCGTTTCGTCATTTGATGCTGTCAGTTACAACTGGTGTCGAATTTTCGTTCAACGATGTGATGTACAAGCAAGTAGATGGTGTGGCGATGGGATCTCCTCTTGGTCCCGTCCTCGCCAATATATTCGTTGGTTATTGTGAGTGCAAGATTGATGAGTCGCTTTGGCCCGCGTTCTACGTGCGTTTTGTTGACGATTCGTTCACGCATTTTGACAGTGTTGAGAGCAGTGAATTGTTTCTCGATGTGCTCAACAGCCTACATCCTTCCCTCCGCTTTACTTGTGAGCACGAGCAGTCTAGTAAGTTGTCATTTCTAGACGTGCTTGTAGAGAAGACTGGCTGTGAAATGTTGACTTCTGTGTATCGTAAGCCTACGTTCACCGGTCAGTACATTGCCTTCGATTCATATTGTTCGTCTCAATACAAGGTCAACTTAGTTCGTAACCTCGTGGACCGTGCGGAACGTATTTGTTCGCCCAGTAAGCTGCAGGCCGAGCTCGATTTCCTTCGATCTGTTTTCTTGAAGAATGGCTATCCGGAATTCTTGTTGCGTAAGTTTCTGTCCATGGAGCAGAAACCGAAATCGGTGCTGATTGGTCCACCTCGCTGTCCCGTCTATCTATGTTTGCCATGGAAGGGGCAGGAATCGATCAAAGTGTGTCACGCAGTCAAGTCTATCGTCCGTCGTACTTATTATGCAGTACATTTTGTGCCAGTCTTCACAACAATGCGTGCGTTCACGGTGCGGAAGGACGTCCTACCAACCCTCCACCTCAGTCATGTTATCTACAACTTCGAATGCCGACATTGTGCTAGTCGGTATGTTGGTAGGACTGTTCAGCACCTGAACGCACGTATCAAACAACACACTCCACTTCACATCCTTCCACCCAGTGCGCAATCTGAGAGGCCCAAACGCGGGAGGCCTAGGAAAAACCCATCACCTAGACGGCAGGATAGTTCCCTGCCGCTGTCTGCCGCTCCCCCTCTGACATCTGTGTTGGACGGGCTGGAGCTTGGCAGCTCTTTGGAGGTGCGTGCGGAACCGCCATTGGTGCAGCCCTCGGGTGTGCCTAAGTCTGTGTCTCTGGGTGCTTTGCATGGGGCTGTGCCTCGAGTGGTGACAGCACCTTTGCCTCCCCCTGACCCTCCTCCTTCGAGGTCTGTGTTGGTGGGGAGCACCCGCGGCGGTCGATTTGTCCCACCGGAACCAGAGCTGGATCCAACAGAAAGACCAACAACCATGGCTGCAACAACAACACCAGCTGCACATCCAACAACAACACCAGGTTCACATCCAACAACAACAACAACTAATCCACAAAACAAAGCAGCAAATGACAGACCACGGAGATCTACAGCAGATTACAACCGGACCTATGAATTCACGGTAAAAATACAAAGGAAACAATCGGAAAGGACGACGACTGACGTGAAGGCAACGGCATTCAGGGTTGGCGTGGGTGGTGAAGGTGAGACGCAGGACGATGCAAGTGAGGAGGAGAGTCAAACCGCGGTGGATGACGGAGCAGGTTCTGATTCGGACAGTGAGGGAGAAGGTGAGCTGAGTGAGGGTGAGAGTGAGTGTGAGGGTGTGCGCGTGAGTCGAGATTGTGTGCGTCCGTCTCGTAATAACAAGTCTTCAGTATACAATCATTTGGTTTCTAGTACTGACTGTTGTCGTACTTATTCTGATTCCTGTTTTTCTGTTTTGTGCCGTGCTCGTCATGGTTATCTTTTGCAGTTACAAGTTTTGGAAGCTGTTTGTCAGCGCATTCATAAGCCGAATTTGTGTGTCCAGAAAGATAGTGTTATTACCTTAAAATTGTTCAAATAATGTTCTGTTGTGTAGTGTGGCAACGTTGTTGCCACTTGTGCCTAAATGTGTTTTGTCACCTTCTTGTTTATTATTGTTATTATTATCATTCGTTCTCACTTTTTTGTTTTTTGTTGCTGATACACACTTGTCACGCTTAGTTCTTACTTGTATACCCTTGTTTTCTGCACACTTTTGTGAGAAATCGCACCTCGATATTCTAGTGCTGTCATTGTATCGTGTCACCCTACCTTGATTGCTATATTATTTCCTTTGTTCTCATTTTGTTCTTTAGTACAACGGTGATTCCTGAAGAGTGTTGTACGAAAACTTGTTCGAATCATCTTTTTTTTTTTCCATTGCCCTTTTTCTTCTTACATGTATTTTTCCTTACCCTTTAGGTTGTTTCTTGCATCGTCTCCATCGCTTACATTGTTAATAAAGTAGTCCACATGTCGCTTCAGCTCGTCCTACTTATTGCCATATTAAAATTATTGTCTCCTCGTCGAATTTTTAAATACTTCAGGTCGAGATATAGCCAGACTCAGATAGATATTCTGAACCATGCGCTGAAGTCACGATTTCATTATCGTAGTGTTGCATTTAACGTAGTGTTCCTTAGACGTTGTCTGGACAATGGTGTTTGTCCAGGTGGTGTAGAGAACCGTGTCCGCAGGACCAAAGCTTACCACACGTTAAACATCGAACGCGTATTCATGAAAGACGAGATTGCCCGGTCCTGCGACACTTTGTCAAAGTCACGTTCGCGGTTTAGGTATTTGTATGATCGTGCACGCTGCTTTCTCTCCTCTCACGACTTCTTGAGATTCTCTATGCTCCTTTCGGAAAATGACCAGAAACAACGTATCCATCTAATCACAAAACATGACAAGACCTACAATTGGCTAAGACAGAAAAGATATGGACATGTCACCATCGATCCTGATACCACCATAATTAACATGACATCACTAGAGTTGACCACTCTTCAGAAAGAGCTCCTCTGTCGTGGAACCGATTTCGGGATTCCACCAAAATCAAACAAGAAGGAAGTAATCATGACCGAGTTTGAGCTCTTTTACCGCAAGTTATTACGCTTCAGACCGGTGTCCGAGTCACAACAGTCCATTTGCGCCGCAAAGATCCGGGCAGAGGCCGAGGAACACGCTGATGCATTACCGGATAGAAGAACGTTTTCATTGAAACGCGAACATCTCAAAGCCCTGCATGAGCTACGCAATAACAAAGACATTATTGTCACGCGCCCTGATAAGGGTCGTGCAACTGTTTTAATGAATAAAACTGACTACATCGAGAAGATGTCCGTTATCCTAAATGACACATCAAAGTTCCGTACACTTGGTCCGGTCAAGACCTGTGATCGAACTGAAAAAGTAGAAAAGGATCTAGTAACTTACCTTAAGAAGCTAAAGAATGAAGAACAAATATCAAAACATGAATTCGATCGCATCAAACCGACTGGTACCCTTCGTCCTAGACTCTATGGCCTTCCTAAAATTCATAAACCTACATGCCCTGTTAGACCAATAGTATCCATGACCGCCTCCCCTCAATACTCTATCTCGAAATGGCTGTGCATCTACCTACAGCCTGTTCAAGATTACTATTGCAAACGCACTGTGAAGGATAGCTTCGACTTTGTTGCGAGGCTTCGTGATAGTCCGGTCCCTCTCAATGCACACATGTGTTCCTTCGATGTTGTAAGTCTCTTTACGAATGTTCCTATTGATGAGACTGTTGACATCTGTATGGATGTATTGTACCGTAACGATGATGTTGATACTCCATGGGTATCGGAAGCGGCGTTTCGTCATTTGATGCTGTCAGTTACAACTGGTGTCGAATTTTCGTTCAACGATGTGATGTACAAGCAAGTAGATGGTGTGGCGATGGGATCTCCTCTTGGTCCCGTCCTCGCCAATATATTCGTTGGTTATTGTGAGTGCAAGATTGATGAGTCGCTTTGGCCCGCGTTCTACGTGCGTTTTGTTGACGATTCGTTCACGCATTTTGACAGTGTTGAGAGCAGTGAATTGTTTCTCGATGTGCTCAACAGCCTACATCCTTCCCTCCGCTTTACTTGTGAGCACGAGCAGTCTAGTAAGTTGTCATTTCTAGACGTGCTTGTAGAGAAGACTGGCTGTGAAATGTTGACTTCTGTGTATCGTAAGCCTACGTTCACCGGTCAGTACATTGCCTTCGATTCATATTGTTCGTCTCAATACAAGGTCAACTTAGTTCGTAACCTCGTGGACCGTGCGGAACGTATTTGTTCGCCCAGTAAGCTGCAGGCCGAGCTCGATTTCCTTCGATCTGTTTTCTTGAAGAATGGCTATCCGGAATTCTTGTTGCGTAAGTTTCTGTCCATGGAGCAGAAACCGAAATCGGTGCTGATTGGTCCACCTCGCTGTCCCGTCTATCTATGTTTGCCATGGAAGGGGCAGGAATCGATCAAAGTGTGTCACGCAGTCAAGTCTATCGTCCGTCGTACTTATTATGCAGTACATTTTGTGCCAGTCTTCACAACAATGCGTGCGTTCACGGTGCGGAAGGACGTCCTACCAACCCTCCACCTCAGTCATGTTATCTACAACTTCGAATGCCGACATTGTGCTAGTCGGTATGTTGGTAGGACTGTTCAGCACCTGAACGCACGTATCAAACAACACACTCCACTTCACATCCTTCCACCCAGTGCGCAATCTGAGAGGCCCAAACGCGGGAGGCCTAGGAAAAACCCATCACCTAGACGGCAGGATAGTTCCCTGCCGCTGTCTGCCGCTCCCCCTCTGACATCTGTGTTGGACGGGCTGGAGCTTGGCAGCTCTTTGGAGGTGCGTGCGGAACCGCCATTGGTGCAGCCCTCGGGTGTGCCTAAGTCTGTGTCTCTGGGTGCTTTGCATGGGGCTGTGCCTCGAGTGGTGACAGCACCTTTGCCTCCCCCTGACCCTCCTCCTTCGAGGTCTGTGTTGGTGGGGAGCACCCGCGGCGGTCGATTTGTCCCACCGGAACCAGAGCTGGATCCAACAGAAAGACCAACAACCATGGCTGCAACAACAACACCAGCTGCACATCCAACAACAACACCAGGTTCACATCCAACAACAACAACAACTAATCCACAAAACAAAGCAGCAAATGACAGACCACGGAGATCTACAGCAGATTACAACCGGACCTATGAATTCACGGTAAAAATACAAAGGAAACAATCGGAAAGGACGACGACTGACGTGAAGGCAACGGCATTCAGGGTTGGCGTGGGTGGTGAAGGTGAGACGCAGGACGATGCAAGTGAGGAGGAGAGTCAAACCGCGGTGGATGACGGAGCAGGTTCTGATTCGGACAGTGAGGGAGAAGGTGAGCTGAGTGAGGGTGAGAGTGAGTGTGAGGGTGTGCGCGTGAGTCGAGATTGTGTGCGTCCGTCTCGTAATAACAAGTCTTCAGTATACAATCATTTGGTTTCTAGTACTGACTGTTGTCGTACTTATTCTGATTCCTGTTTTTCTGTTTTGTGCCGTGCTCGTCATGGTTATCTTTTGCAGTTACAAGTTTTGGAAGCTGTTTGTCAGCGCATTCATAAGCCGAATTTGTGTGTCCAGAAAGATAGTGTTATTACCTTAAAATTGTTCAAATAATGTTCTGTTGTGTAGTGTGGCAACGTTGTTGCCACTTGTGCCTAAATGTGTTTTGTCACCTTCTTGTTTATTATTGTTATTATTATCATTCGTTCTCACTTTTTTGTTTTTTGTTGCTGATACACACTTGTCACGCTTAGTTCTTACTTGTATACCCTTGTTTTCTGCACACTTTTGTGAGAAATCGCACCTCGATATTCTAGTGCTGTCATTGTATCGTGTCACCCTACCTTGATTGCTATATTATTTCCTTTGTTCTCATTTTGTTCTTTAGTACAACGGTGATTCCTGAAGAGTGTTGTACGAAAACTTGTTCGAATCATCTTTTTTTTTTCCATTGCCCTTTTTCTTCTTACATGTATTTTTCCTTACCCTTTAGGTTGTTTCTTGCATCGTCTCCATCGCTTACATTGTTAATAAAGTAGTCCACATGTCGCTTCAGCTCGTCCTACTTATTGCCATATTAAAATTATTATTATTATTATTATTATTATTATTAATTCAACATCTCCTGGCTCGTCAGAAGACTGCCAATATATATGAGAAGTCGGGTGGTAGCCAACCACGGCGAACTGAATAATGAGGAGAGAAACAAAGAGAGTACTGCAAGGGGAGGCATGACGAAAATGGTGAGATTATTTAGGACGAAGAAGCTGAAGCTTGAACTCCTTAATGTCTGTGCATGCTTTAAGGCTAGTTGGCAGGGAAGACCAGAGAGTGTACGCAGAGAAGATAGGAGATTTCAGAAACAGGGAGGTATTGGCACGGGGTAATGAGAAGGAATGACGTGTTGATCTGGTGGACACAAACCAGTTATACTTAGCAAAGTGTTTTGGAGCCAGGTCTAATAAGATCATGTGTACAAGGATGCAAAGATGTTGCTGGTGTCGCTCTAAGAGGGGAGATACTGAAGCTAAACTGTAGAGACGTTGGGAGGAGAATGTTTGATTTTTGCGAAACAGGATTTTTAGAAGCAGACGCTGGTGTATTTCCAGAGTTTGAACAAGGGCCTGAGACAGACCGCACCACGCTGTGTCACAGTAATCAAATATAGGTAGAATATACGACGTAAAGAACAATTTTCGGCAATGGTCATTTAAATGGTGGCAGTGAGGTTGCAACATGCCAAGGGAGGAGCTAGCTCGCTTGCATACTGACTAGACCTGTGGGGACCAGGACATATGGCTGTCGAATATAACACCAAGGTGTTTGTGTTCATGAACAATTTTAACGTTAGCATTGGCTCCTGGAAAGTGCAACGGCTGAGTAGGCGGCGATGGGCTGATGAACATTGCTTCGGTCTTCGCGATGTTGGGCCTCAGCTTCCATCCATGCTATGGTGGAGTTAATGCCGGTCTGCATGGAGGTAACGAGGTTGGACGGCGAGCTGTCAGAGCACAACAGTGCAGTGTCATCAGCAAAAAGGCTGACGTCTGGAACTAGAGAGGGCAGATCGTTCACATAAGTTAGGAAAAGGAGTGGACCCAGTATGGACCCCTGTGGAACACCAGACACTACAGGTAAAGGATCGGACAAGGAAGCAGAGACATGGACAGTTTGATGACGGGACGACAAATATGACGACAGCCACTGCAGAGCTGTACCACGTACTAGAAAAATGTACTCAAGCTTTGCAAGTAGGCCTCGATGCCAGACTGTATCGAACGCTTTTGACAGATCAAAAAAGACAAGACCTACATGCTTCTTCAGGTTACGATGTCCGTAAATATCCTGGATTAAGCGTGTCAATTGCAAAGTAGTTGAGTCGCCACGACAGAAGCCGGATTGTGCAGAGGAGAGGGCAGGGGTGACATGGTGGTAAAGAGATTCATAGAAGATGCGTTCACAGACCTTGGATATAGTTGGTAGGAGGGAGATGGGCCTGTAATTAACAGCTTGGGAGCGTTGTCCTTTCTTAAATATCGGGACTACAATAGCAGATTTCCACGCAGATGGGAAGACTCCTGCACGATATGACAAGTTGAATAGCAAGCACAGGGGATACGACAAGGAAGGCACGAGCAGTTTAAGGACTTTATTTGGAATACCGTCTTTTCCAGGAGACTTGCAGCTCTTAAGACGTGTCAGTTGTTTGCGGACCACACCAGTTGTTGTAAAGACCTCCAGAAGTGGAGCGCGCAGCTCTGGAGCTGGGTGCAGGGGCGGGATAATCCAGTTCGGATCGTCGGGAAGGCCGGGAGAGACAAACTGTTTGTTCAGAGTGTCCGCAATGGACTTTGCCTCAGACTGACTGTTGCCATCAGGATCAATCAAGCACTGGATTGGGGCGCGAGAGACACTGGGACGCTGGGTGCGAATGAACTGATAGAGAGAAGGACGATTGGGTGATGAGATTGTTGCAGAGAGGGAGCTGATGTAAGAGCGGTAGGTTTTACGGGATAGGTATTGGACAAAGTTGCGTTGAACTCGGTAGGCCTCCATATTGACAGGTGTTGGAAATTTTCGGCTGACACTGAAGAGGTCTCGTTTACGTTTCACCGCAGATACGAGGACAGTCGACACCCAGGGTTGATTGGATGTCACAGACGATGTGCGTGTGTTTGACCGACAAGAATGGGTTGAAAAATCAGCGAGGTGGTGCTGGAAGGTTTGTTCCAGGACGATTGAAAATCGATCGACTGCGTCGTGTATTTCATATTGTCGGATCATTGTGTCGTTGTACAAATTGGATCAACGCCCATGATGCGGTACGAATGCAGCTAGACGTACGCATATGCAAGTGCAGTGATGTGATCGGAACTGGTCCATGGTACCAGTTTTGCGCTTTAAGTCGCATTTCGGTGAAAAGAATTGTATCGCTGCCTTAATCTGAGCCCTCCCGGGTGATTCAGCGGCAATTTTGGAGTGTGTGCTTCTGACACATTCAAAATGGATTTTTTTGCCTTTACCCTCCATGTATAATTTGATATCGTACTCCTAATGCAGGGTCAGTGAAACCGTCCAGCCTATTCACGCGGCTGCACATTCGTAGTACAGACTTGTACGGTGTTACTGTCTTATAAAAAATAAATAAATAAATTCGACGGGGTTCGCGTACCGGGCAGGTCAAGAACAAGAAGTCGTACAACTCCCTGGTCAAGAACCACCTTTCATGTCGGCTGAAGAGGTGCTCCAGTCCATCATGGACTCGGACAGTGATGACTGGAGCTGCGATAGTGAAGGCGATGACTCGAATGCAGACGTAGCCGTCCGCGATCGTGACAAATTTCGCAACCAAGTCCGCCGTGGTCAATGTCGTACCTACTGCCGTGGTCGCCTTGGACGGCCCTGAGGATATCGGAGGTGTTGATGTCGAGTTTGAGCAGGGCGCAGCAGCACAAGCTACGCCAGCGCAGGACAACAAGTCGGTTTGAGTTGATACGACAAATTACAAAAAAATGGCCCGGCAAACCGCGTGCATCTGGCCTGGCACTGAAAGGGATTTCAAAGGATCAGACAGGGAAGTGAACTGCCTGAAAGGAGATAAAAATGCCAGACCCACCAGGGCTCAAATCCGGGACATTTTTTTTCATGAGCAAGGCTCACAAAACACTTCCTTTCACCTCTCGTAGTACGTTCCAGAAAACTGACCGTGGTTGGTCCCACGGGAGAGGGAAAAGACCCAAGTGCCATCAGCATGTGTTGCATGTGTTGTGAGCTGCATTTGGAGTGAAACACTTGTCAGCACCTTCTGGGTTCGACCTGGTCCCATAGCTAACATATTAAGAGAATTTTTTTCTCAACACGACTGTTCACACAGCATGGGGCTGTTAAAGAAAATGGACAAAACAAATCGAATACAAACAAGAACACGATAAGCAGCAAACGCACAGGAGGGAAGTGAGAAATGGCAACTAGTTTCAAGAGATGTTGAGCATTGCTCATGACAAGCAAGGTCCCGGGTTTGCGTCCTGATGGGTCTGGCATTTTTTTGGTCGCTGTGTGCAGGTCCTATATGGCATTTGGTACACTATTAGACGGTCGCTAGTCACGCAAGGCAGGTGCAGTTTTCTTGTAGAACTGTCCATGCATGGAAAAATGCTGGTTAAAAGCAGATGGTGGCTAAAAGCAGAGGTCGCTTACACCAGGTTTTACTGTAGAGTGAAATCTGGCCAAGTTCATACGTCCACAGATTTGTAGTACATGTCTAGTATGGTATTACTTATGATTTCCAGAAAAGTCACGTCAACTGAATCAGCCGTGGGCCAAAACCGAGCAGAGTTGCCCATGCACCTTGTCAACATGTCGGAGACTCATAACGTCTCCGATATGTTGATATAGAGCGGCGCAAGGAACAAAATGAGTAGGGCTGAAACGATCGTGATATTTCCTTAGTGGTTCAGCTGATATCATAACGATCGGCTTATCGGCTTAGCGACATATTTCCACGCACGTAGTACATGTAATATTGTAATGGTTACTTGAATTAATTTTTCAAATTCCAATAAGGTAATACTAAGTAATTATGTCATTATACGTGACATGTTGATTGCAACAAGGATATTTTACTATCCTTTCTAATTTGAGCTGCCACAAATAACTTCAAAGTACACAAATCAATACAGGCCGTAACGTTACGCATGCACACACACACAGATACACACACTACAAACACCTTGAAACCTTGAAACTGCCACCTAAAGGTGATGCAGTGCCTCAAAGAGGCAAGGAGGGCAGAGTTACTTCTTGCATTTGTGTTGAGCCAGGTACAGTCCGTATCCCCTATAAGGTTGGCGGCTATAGTAATATACCGGATATAGTGATCAATTTCTCTAATTCATTTTCATTTTCCATAACTAAGTATACACAGTTATCGCGTATAGTAATAATCGTCTATGTATCTATTATTGCACGATTAAAGAGGTCAATATATGAAATATAGAACGAGTAAAAGACCGAGGTCCCCCGAGGTCTTTTACGAGGTCTATATTTCATATATTGACCGATTATTGACCGATTATGAGGGCAATAATAGATTTATCACGACAAAGCATACCTAGAACTGTTTTTGCTTTGCTATAGGAAGAAAGGAATACTATTGTAATAGTATAATAGTATGTATGGAGTGTTAGAGCACGCGGACGGCCAGTGTCATTGTGGAGTCGCGACTTGCAGCTGTTCGGCTTGTTGGTCACCCGGAGCTCCGTCAACGCGGGCATGGAGCTAATGCGAGCGCGTGGCCGAGGTTGCGCTGACTAGTTGGCGGCGGCTAGCCGAGCTCGACGACTTGTATACGGCCTCAGTAACGGAGCTGCCACCCAACACCTGAAACGCAACGGCTGCAGAATCTTGGAATGTTCGAGTCTGCCTTGTTCGTTCTGCCAATGTGTCATGCAAGTAATGTCTTCTCCCTGAATGTTCGGAACGTTTTTGCAAATTGTCTGTACATGTGAAAATGGGTTGGCCATCTTTTGTAGCTTTCCACTACGTGGTTCGCGGCTGTAGTTTTTATGGTGGGAGATCTGCGCCAAGCCAATGCTGGATTGTTCAATAGTAGACGCTCTGCAGAGCCTGGGAGCCATTGCCCATGACAGACCAGCATGGCGAGATCTATGCATGAGGGTCTGTGCATTGTGATATTCCGACAGATCCTGAAACAGTCAAACTCAGGAAATAGCACTATCATTATCACTCAGGCTGCAATATTCATATTATGGACATATTCATAAATGACATATCTTCAATACCCATGAGCTACATTGTATATAATATATATGATATAAGTATCATAATTATTATTATCATCGTTCTAGCTCATTTTTTCCCCTGTCATAGTCCTGTTTATCATGTTCAGCATAAGCGAAGTTGTGGATCATGCTTGCATGGTTGACTCCAACGCGTACATGCAAGTAATAATAATAATAATAATAATAGTATGTACATATGCCGTTTACATTGGATATTACTTCTGTGTAAACCGAAGTTTTCAGTTGTCTCTTTTAGTATGTTCCCCAATTTCTTTGACTGAGAATCTGACAGTTTGGGTTCAAATCCCAGCATTTGGATTCAGATTTTTCTTCTTTCAGTTCTGATTTTTTTCTAAGTTGAGGAAAAAGTTCTAAGTCCTCGGGCTAAGTGGTCAATAATAAGTGGTCAATATAAGCGGTCAATATATGCTGTTATACCCAGCTCATATTAACCCCCACTAATCCCTGTTATCTATAACCGGTGAATATAATGGAAGTTTCCGGAGGAGGAAGGAGGAAACTGTAGTTATCACCAACCCTCACCGCGCCCAGCTCACGCCGCCACGGCGTGCGACCTGAGCTGGACGCCCTGCCCAGTATGGAACTGTCCTCAAGCCAGTCACGTATTTGGCAGCCCAGTGAGCTGTCTACCGGATCGCAGCGTTTAGAAGCGCCAAATGCGGCAGGGCCAGTCTCAGGCTGGTCGCGTAGGCGGCAGGCCGGCGGGCGACCGGCAAGGCTGCATTCGCATTTGGATCACCGAAGTGATACAGGTGCTTCGACGGCACTCTGTGACGCGTCAAGGAGGCATCTGGGGCCCAGGCAGCCCGCCCGTAAGCGCACCACTGTATCAGGTATGCGCAGGTGGAGCAGCAGAGCAAGATGTGTGCCGGACACTCACCATCATCCGGTCGACTGCACGGTTGTGGGACTTTACACAGCCGTCACTCATTACTTGCTATTGCTTGCAGAAGGCCAGAATTTTTTTTGCTCTCGTTTGCTCTAAAGCTAGTTGGTTTACATGGTTTATACCCGTACCTGAGCATGGATCCTACTCAGCAGCGGATCGCTGGTATTCCTCGTTTGAGACCGCGGCGACGGCAGCGTCGGCCCTGACCAACAAGCCTCGGGCGATGAGCATGCCGGCCGAAAATGCAGGCATGGACACTGTCGTGCATGACCAGTTTAGTTGAGTTCCTTGGAGGCGCTATGATGCCGGCCGGCGCATGTGTTGGCGCACGGGAGACGATTAGGACAATTACGGCGTGCGGAATACTTCGAGCTGGCCACAATGCTTCCTTCCTGTCCTGCCCACACGCGTACGCAGCCAGCAGCCAAACGTGTTAAAATCGATCAATCCGATGGCAATCACTGAGTGGAATTGTCATTGGCGGCTCCTATTCTGGCAAGAGAAAAACTGAATCTCGAATCTACTGGGTCGAGACCTGGCAGACTTTCAGAACCATCGCGCCTTGCAACACGGGCTTACGCCCTCTGGGGCCCTAAGTAGTCCGACAAGAAATTCATACTGCACGGCGACAAAAAGGCAGTTGGAGCAGTCTGAAATCCGGGACTTGCCGAAATCCAACCGTGACGGAACTAGCCCACTTCAGCCCCCGCATGGTAGCAGAGCACAAGGCTTTATCTCGCTGACTACCCATATTACGGCCACGGACAACTCCGCTGCGGACGCTCTTTCACGCGGAGTATAAGTCCATTTCCTCTCATTGGCTCCCTACTCCAGCTGCTGGACTCGGCTTAGTCCCGAACTCATGCTATGCGGGAGCAACTAATCATGGCAGCAAACCGGCTGAACTTCTTCTCAACCAATGCGTGCCTCCTTTTTCATTCGCTGTGTAGTCTATCTCTCTCAGCACACGTGGGTAAGCACGCAAGCACACCCACACCCACGCACACGCATACATACATACATACACACATACATACATACCTACATACACACACACACACACACACACACACATACTCTCTCTCTCTCTCTCTCTCTCTCTCTCTCTCTCTCTCTCTTTATCCTCCTCTCCTCCATCCCTCACCCTGCTTCGCCTCTAAGTGCTGTCGCTCCCCTCCCCTTCCTACTCGTACTAGGCGGCATTACACCAAGTCTCAGCATGAGGGGTCTACTTTGTTGTTTTGGGGCTTTGTTTGGACATGGCGAGCTGTTATCTTTTTCCTTGTGGCTGTCGTCGCTGTTGCCATTGTTGTTTAGATACCACGGCGAGCCGGCAGTAAGTGCCGGTGTTGGCGGGCTGGCGACCTTGTCTTATTTCAGTAATTAACACTGTACCCGAGGTGCGACGGATTAATCCGTCACGACCGCGCAGGGCATATTGCAGACACGCGTATGTGCGTTACACACACACACTCACACATTAGGCGCACCCGGCGGGCAGGGCGATTGGCCCATGCTGCTTATTCAGTTGTACTAGCGGAGGCAGGGGCGATTCCCCTTCGTAATCGCCCGTGCGGCGGAATACCCGGCGGCCTGATACGGCGGCGGTGCGAGCAAATGCAGGGGTGGTTCCCTTTTGAGCTCTGTTTGTGGCGGCGGCAGAGGCAGGGGCAGCGCCCCCAGCCCATGCGGCGGTTGACCCGGCGGCCCGACATGGCAGTTGACCCAGCGGTCCGATATGGCAACTGACCCGGCGGTCTGATATGGCGGCTGACCCAGCGGTCTGATATGGCGGCGGCTGACCCAGCGGTCTGATATGGCGGCTGACCCAGCGGTCTGATATGGCGGCTGACCCAGCGGTCTGATATGGCGGCTATGCGAGCAAATGCAGGGGCAGCGCCCCTTTGCGCGTGTTGTTTGCGGCGGCATTGGTCAAGGCAGGGGCAGCGCGCCTCGCCTAGGTGGCGTTATGCCCGGCGCTGCGGCTATGTTTGCAAAACGCAGGGGCCGCTTCCCTTTGAGCTTTGTATGTTCACAGCTTTGTTTGCAATATTCAGGGGCAGCTCCCCTTGGGGCCTGGTACAGTTATGTTTGCAAAAAGCAGGGGCAACTCCCCTCCGAGCCTTGTATGTAATCGTTTACAGCGATGCTTGCAGAAAGCAGGGGCAGCTCCCCTTAGTGCGTGGTATGTTTACAGCTATGTTTGCGAGGAAGAAACAAAAAAAAAGGGCTTGGAGCTGGGTATGTTTACGGCCACGTTTGCAAAATGCAGGGGTAGCTCTCCTTGGACCTTTAGCTAGTTGACAGCTACGCGACAAAATGCAGGGACAGCTCCCCTTGGAGCTTTGGATGTTTACAGCTATGTTTGCAAAATGCAGGGGCAGCTCCCCTTGGAGCTTAAACTAGTTTACAGCTGTGCGGACAAAATGCAGGGGCAGCACTCCTTGAAACTTTGGATGTTTACCACTATGTTGGCTAAATGCAGGGGCAGTTCCCCTTGGGGCTTGGATGTTTACAGCCAGGTTTGCAAAATGCAGGGGTAGCTCCCCTCAGAGCGTTGTAGGTTTACAGCTAGGTTTGCCAAATGCAGGGGCAGCTCCCCTTGGAACTTTGGATGTTTACAGCTATATTTGCAAATACAGGGGCAGCTCCCCTTGGAGCCTTCTACGTTTACAACTATGTTTGCAAAATGCAGGGGCAGCTCCCCTTTGAGCTTCGTAGGTTTACTGCTAGGTTTGCAAAACGCAGGGGTAGCTCCCCTTTGGAGCTTTGGATGTTTACAGCTATGCTTGCAAACTGCAGGGGCAGCTCCCCTGGGAGCTTTTGAAGTTGGATGTTTACACGTGTGGTCGCAAAATGCAGGGGCAGCTCCCCTGGGAGCTTTGGATGTTTACAGCTATGTTTGCAAATGCAGGGTCAGCCCCCCTTGGAGCCTTGGATGCTTACAACTATGTGTGCAAAATGCAGGGACAGCTTCCCTTTGAGCTTTGTTGGTTTACAGCTAGGTTTGCAAAACGCAGGGGTAGCTCCCCTGAGCTTTGGATGTTTATAGCTATGCTTGTAAAATGCAGGGGCAGCTCCCCTTGGAGCCTTGGAAGTTTACAGCTATGTTTGGAAAATGCAGGGGCAGCTCCCCTGGGAGCATTGGATGTGTACAGCTATGTTTGCAAAATGCAGGGGCATTTCCCCTTGGAGCTTGGTATATTTACAGCTAGGCTTGCAAAATGCAGGGGCAGCTCACCCTCGGAGCGTGGTTTGTTTGCAGCTGAGATGGGGAGTGCAACCGAAGATCTCCTTTCGAGCTTGCTTGTTCGCATTTGCTTGTTAGCACCGTAGCTCGGGCACCCAGCAGGTCCTGACTGGCCTCTCGCGCATACTCCCGGCCACATTTATTGCCTGTTGCAGGAAAAGGGGCCTCACCCCATATTTTTTTGGACGATCGGCGGGCGGGAAGCCGTCATCGACGTAAGAGGCAAAATACAAGAATAACTGAGAAACTAATAATTGTATACAACGCGCCAACCCTTTGGCTCTGTTGTCGGCTCTGCGGGGGGCACCCAGGTATCCCCCTCGTGCGAACACCACCCGTGGAAGCGGAAAAGTTGTGACGGCGTATTCAGTAGTGCCCAGCACCAGCAGGACCTACCAATCAGGGGAAAGCCTAGCAGTCCTTCATGGCAATCCCCTTGGTAGACCCCCTCAAGCTGACACAGGATCTGGCCACCAGGAAGGGGCCTGGACGGCAGCTCCAGGTCACCGGAAGGTGGTCAGGGTTGACCCGCAAGAGATGCATGTGCGGTGGAGCCTGTAACTAAACGGCCACCCCTTGGGGCCAGAGAAAGCGGTCTCGAGGGGCAGGTGGTCCTTAGTTGGAGGCTTGCACCGCAAACTATGAATGTGAGACCGTCCGTGCCCGGCGAAGGTGTCCATAGTACAAGGCGGGTAGCTAGTCACACTTGTATCCAACACGACAGCCCTTCGGCTGTTGTCTGCCCGGCTTGGGGCGCCCAGGTACCCCCCCGTGCGAACACTACCCGCGGAAGCTGACAAGTCGTCAGCGTATTCAGTAGTGCCCAGCACCAGCAGGAGCTACCAACCAGGGGAAAGCCTAGCAGTCCTTCATGGCAATGCCCTTGGTAGACGCCCTCAAGCTGACACAGGATCTGGCGGCCAGGAAGGTGCCCGGACGGCAGCTCCAGGCCGCCGGAAGGTGGTCAGGGTTGACCCGCAAGAGATACAGGTGCGGTTGAGCCTGTGGCTAACGACCACCCCTTGGGGCCAGAGAAAGCGGTCCTTAGTGGCAGGTGGTCCTTGGCTGCAGGCTTGCACCGCACAACCAATATGAATGTGAGACCGTCCGTGCCCGGCGAAGTGGTCGGTAGTACCAGACTGGTCGCTGGTCACAGTGGTCTTTAGCTACTGGTTTCACTGTATACCGAATCAGGCATGACATCACAGGTCTACAGCGAACAGCACAGAGATCGACGGGACCAAGAATAGGGGATAGCGTGCGGCGAGGCCACCCCCATTATTTTTGGGAGGCACGGCTTCATGTTAGAGCAGTAAATTGCAGTTAGGGACTCAGCTGAGTCAAGCTGGACTCAGCGTGTCAAGTTTGGCATAATACAATAAGCGCGCTATCCCCAAACAGTTGTGTGGTTATTGTGTGAGTGTATATGCAGGAGCCCGCGGTCACGTGAGGGGGGAGTGATAAATGGAAGTTTCCGGAGGAGGAAGGAGGAAACTGTAGTTATCACCAACCCTCACCGCGCCCAGCTCACGCCGCCACGGCGTGCGACCTGAGCTGGACGCCCTGCCCAGTATGGAACTGTCCTCAAGCCAGTCACGTATTTGGCAGCCCAGTGAGCTGTCTACCGGATCGCAGCGTTTAGAAGCGCCAAATGCGGCAGGGCCAGTCTCAGGCTGGTCGCGTAGGCGGCAGGCCGGCGGGCGACCGGCAAGGCTGCATTCGCATTTGGATCACCGAAGTGATACAGGTGCTTCGACGGCACTCTGTGACGCGTCAAGGAGGCATCTGGGGCCCAGGCAGCCCGCCCGTAAGCGCACCACTGTATCAGGTATGCGCAGGTGGAGCAGCAGAGCAAGATGTGTGCCGGACACTCACCATCATCCGGTCGACTGCACGGTTGTGGGACTTTACACAGCCGTCACTCATTACTTGCTATTGCTTGCAGAAGGCCAGAATTTTTTTTCTTTTTTCGCTCTTTCCCTTCTTCCAGGCACGGCTTCATGTTAGAGCAGTAAATTGCAGTTAGGGACTCAGCTGAGTCAAGCTGGACTCAGCGTGTCAAGTTTGGCATAATACAATAAGCACGCTATCCCCAAACAGTTGTGTGGTTATTGTGTGAGTGTATATGCAGGAGCCCGCGGTCACGTGAGGGGGGAGTGATAATCTCCATATTCACCACTTTAACTTGGGGTGTCCGCATATTTCCCATATAGACCTCGTCTTGGTCAATATCCTATACATATTTGACCGCTTAGAGATCACAAGTTTCTGTGGGGGTCAATAATAAGAGAGTGATAAAGTAATATATCGCCTATAGTGATCAAATTCATATTTCAAAAGATGTTTATTACACTGTTTTTGCATCGGGTATAGTGATTGATGTGAAATCAAGCGATGTCACAGGAGAACAGGGTGTTACTTCTTCGTGAAGAACTTGTCCAGTGAGTGTTGTTTGGTGAGTTTTGCTTGTTCGAGTTGCCCAAATATGCCTCCATCATGAGGAAATCCTGATTTTGTGTGTCAGGAGCTACAGCCAGCTACATGACATTGTACATGTATGTAGTGTGTATGTGCACGGCGCGCTGAGTCGTTTGACACCCCACTCGCATACATTGCATGCAGTATCGGTCATAGTAATAAATCGCTTATAGTGATAAAATGCTCAAAATCAAACACCAACGCTACAGGCGATACTGACTGTACTGGAGACGTGTGAACTTCCGAGAGCAGGTCGGGCATGGGATGGTGCGGCGCTCGGAGCCAGAGCTGCATGTTCTGCGGTTGCAGTTGCAGTTGTGCCGGCGGTGCCCAGCTTTGCTCCGGAAACAGCGGTCACGGGTGTGGCAGTGGTAATGACATTGGCTGCAGTCAGGTGGGCGAGGTGCAACAATCTCTGGAACTGGAGCGTCACCAAGACTGGGAGAGCAGCTGTGCACAGCAAATCCACCTCGGCTAGCAAACCAACGATGGCACGTTTTGCACAACACAGCACCGGCCTGTTCATGGATCGGCTTCAGTCGCTCTTCCCTGCATTTGTGCCGCCGAAGTCCGCTTTCACTGGCGAAGAGTCGCTCACAGATCGCACAACACACTGACTTGGCCGTCGTTTCAAGGCGTAAGCGCCATGCAACAATAGAATCCGAGATGGACTGGATCCACTCACCACGTTCAGCTGCGAGGTCGTACCAACCGGTGTATAGACCGAACGCCTTGAGGTCATCGCGTACCACATCACGCCATTGACGCCTGGGGCCATGAGCAGGGCGTGGAGTATGGAGTCACAAGAACAACACTGCCTTTGGAAGCCGGTGGTCGTCCATCCTGGCAATGTGGCCAAGCCACATACACACACACACACACACACACCTGTGCACACACAAACACACACATGAGCACACTCACACACACACACACACACACACACACACACACACACGCACTTCGAAAACTGCAGTAGTTACACTGATGGCAACGCAGGCTCTGCAGCAAGCTTCTCTGCGGATGCCTCAATCAGGTCAGCAGCGACTTCCTCAGCTGCCGACAGCAAACGTGTGGAGCGGTGCAAGCTGGGGAGAATCACATTCTTCCTCAGAAAGATCGAGGCGTCAACATTCGAAGGGTGGAGGAACCTGTGGGTTTTCGTAACGATGGCACCAGCAGCAGAGAAAACGGATTCGGATGGCACAGACGAGCCAGGAATGGCCAAGAATTTCCTAGCCACGAGTGCCAACAGCGGAAAGCGGTCGCTGTGCACTTTCCACCAGGCAAGTACATCAGTCTCCATGCCTGTTGGCTCCTCGGTAAAGAACACAGCAAGCTGTCGCTCAGCCTCTTCCAGGTTATCAACTGGCTCGTCATGCCCATCGTCGACGTTCGCTGTGGTGCTCATCAGTTGAGCAAGGCTGCTCAAACAGGGCTTCTTCGCAGCTGGCTCAGTAAGGCTAGAAGCCGGGCATGTGGGCAGCTTCTCGCTGGCCAGTTCAGCAAGATCTTTCTGCACTTGGATGCGCTGTTCAACCTCCAAGAAGTTCAGGTTCCGGAACCGAGGATCCAAGGCGCTAGCCAGGACCCCCGGACTCCGGACATCCAAATTGTCGTGGCGGAACTTCACCTTCAGCCGTGAAAGTAGATTCGTCGCGAACGACCGTGCCATGGTGGAGTCTGTTTCGCCAACCAAAATTTGAAGCCGTGTTGCCAGCTTTGTGGTGATGGGGAGCATTATTGAGAGCGTGACGTACGATTACCCGCTGGCAATCTTGGTGGCAAGCTCAAACGGCTTCAGAATTGTGACCAGGTGTTCGGCTGCGGCCCATTGCTGGTCCTTCAGCTGAAGGTCACAGTGTTCCTTCTTTGGAGTGCAGCTGCTGTTCGACAGCACAACCGTCAATGCTGTCCTTAGCTGTAGGGGGCGGCTCAACATGAAGAAGGTGGAATTCCACCTTGTAGGCACGTCCTGGACTATGGTTAGTGGCTGCTTGGCGCTGTCGAGCTGCAACTGCTTGAGCCTGAGGTGCTCAGCCGCCACAGAAGAATGTTTAAAGTGCCCTACCAGTTTGCGACTGCAAGCCAACAACTTGTCCAGGCCCTTCGTTTTGTCGATGGCGTTCCTGATGACGGTCTGCAGCATGTGGGCCATGCAGACCTGGTTGTCGATATCGTCATCACGCAAAATAGCTGCAGTGGCAACCATGTTTCGGGCCTCATCGTGAGTCACACAGCTCACTTGTTGGCGTGGAATGCCGAAAGCATCCACAACGGGTAGCAGATGTGCAGCCAGCTGTACACTGGTATGGCTGCCGTGGAATTGGTTAGTCTGCAGGAAACAGCTCACCAGAGACCAATCTCTGTCAACGAGAGAGCTTGGAAGCTCAGGGCCCTAAGCTATGCTTTTTTGCCTTGATGACCTAGACAAAAAAAAAGCATAGGGATGTTATAAATTCTTTAAAAAAATCCTTTTTTTAAGACATAACCTGGGATTCGAACCCGCACTATCGCGCGCCCTGCATGCATCCCCCGATACGCTTCGCATACATACAAATTCTTCCAAGTTGTTTCACATTGTGATCTTGCATTTGAAAGCCGTATTTGAATATGCATTGTGGCCAGCCGTCTTTGATGGCACGGTACGGTAGGGGATAGGTAGGGGACAGGTACGATCGAGGGTAATACGACACCGTCTCCCGTACCGTACCGTACCATCAAACACAGCTGGCCACATACAGCTGCCCGCAATATTCAAATAGGGCTTTCAAACGCAAGATAATAACGTAAAGCAACTTGGAAGAATGGGTATGAATGCGAAGTGTATGGGGAATGTATGTAGGGCGATAGAGCGGGTTCGAATCCCAGGATATGCCTGAGAAAAAAGGAGAATTAAAAAATTTATAACATTCTATGCTTTTTTGCCGTCAGATACGGATAGCGCCAGGCGTGACACAAACAAACAAACACACAAACACACAAATACCAAATTAAAGCTGCGTGGACCCTGGCTAGCGCCAGACGTTACTGAAGTAACGTCTTCTGCATAGCTACGGGAATAAAATGTGCAGTGTATGTGACATAGCTCTGCGTCGCCATAGAAGTCCATCCATCGGTGGTGAGGGCTATGCCACACACTCCCTCATTCTCCAACAGCTTTTTCAGGTCAGCGATCCCTATTTCATGGCGCTTGCGCAGCAGCGAACTGAAATGAGTTCGCGACGGGAATGGGAAGGCAGGCTCCACAAACTTCATCAGAGCAACAAACCCACGATCGCCAGCGATGGACAGTGGTCTGGTGGAGTCCACGATCCAATCAAGAATCAAGTCGGCGGGCTCCTCGGAGCGACCGGACGAACAGGGACGACTGGTGGAAGTTGCCGAGATCACAACCCAACTAGACAAGCTGCTGCTGCTGCTGCGCTTCTCCGCTGCCACCGATGACGCATTACTAACATCTGACTCAGTAGTCGCACCCGAGGAGTGAACCAATTGGAACTTTGAAGGGTGAGCCGATTTCAGATGAGCGAACAGGTTGCTGGTTCCGCTCTGTCGAGAGTAAGTCTTTTTACAAAGTTTACATGTGTGCCTCTCCACACCGCGATCAAAATGCGTCCACACACCAGACCTTGCTTGCCTGGCAAACGCCATGGCAGTCAGACGATACCTACCTACAATATAACTACGAGTGTCAGAGAGAAGACGAACTACAAGTAAAAGGAAAACTACAAGTGTCAGATAGAAGGTAAGTCCGTCAATCTGCACCTCATCACCTTGTGGAACTAGTATTTCGTCTGTGCTCGTCGTTCCGCAGTGCACCGTAGAATGTCTACAAGTGCAGTTCAGTTCACATGGTTCACGGCCAGTCACACTCACAGTGCAGTAAACACTGACAGTCTGTGAGTGTGACTGGACGTATAGACCCGAGTAGATATTGTAGACCGTGCAAGTAGTTCCGCAGTGCACCGTACCAAGTCAACTAGCATGACTGCACTGACTGACTAGACTGTACATCACTGCAGAAGGGCCCCAAACGCGAGCCGCCGGTGGACGAATAGTAGTAATATTTACACACGTATCATCCAAATATGTACTCATTTAAAGCCGATAAGCCGATAGCGAGCAAAAATACTCGCTCGGTATACTTTCTAACAAGTAAATACCGAGTAAACGGTATAATCGTTTCAGCCCTAAAAATGAGTAACCCAACTTGCAAGCCTTAACTTCTCTGCTTTTGTGCTTTGCTCTCGAAACACGTTTGTGCAACTTTTTGCTTTTCGGTTTCCGGATCAGGCACACGAAGTTCTTGTTTCTACTCTTCCCGAAGTCATTCCAAGTTCTTGTACAGGTAGACTCCCTCAAATTCGTATACGGAATAATTCGAAGATTCCATGTAATTTGAACTTTTACGTCGTACCGATCTTCTGCAAGTCACTTCAAGTTAAATTCGAATGCATAATTCGAAGTACGAAAAGTGCACCCGCTGGATAATTCGAACTCTGTCTTCGTACAGAAAAGCAGTTTACAGTACAGTGACTATGTCCTTCGAGTGCTTATTTCGAAGTGAGATGGAGTTGCTCTACTCGTAATTCGAAGTTCATTTTTTCTCCTTTTCTAATCAAGAGTAACTCAGAAAATGATCCCTGGTCCACTCCAGGATCGACAATAGCGTTGAAGAAACCGACCTTCTCTCGAAATTTGATCCAAGCCTGTGCAAGGCAAAGTGCAAAGATTTGATTGAAGACGACTTCTTCCAGGTGGTTGGCTCTCTTCGCGGATCTCAATGGCTTGTCATGCCGCACCAGCTCATGCGCAAAGAAGTTTAGGACTGAACAACAACTGGAAGTCGTAAACATTGTCTATGCCTATGCTCCACTTCTGTTCTTCAGAACGACGTGCTGTTCTCCGACGGGCTTTCATGACGCAGAGAAGGCAGCGCTCTTCTTTTGCGTTGAAATCGTTTCTGGACAACGGCAGCGATTGAAAACTGCTTCACTAGAACTTCGTAGAAGATGAAAATAATGTCCAATGACTTCATGTCGATCCAGTGTTTTGGTGAAATGACCTGATTTCGTTGTTCATGACCACCTATGTTTCGTTGATGCAAATAAAATGTGCAAAAATAATCAGCACGCAATTTCGAGCATTTTGACATACATATCAGTACATGGGACTGCATTTTGGATAATTAGAAGTTCTGAATAATTCGAATTTAGTGCCTGGCAATTTGAGGTTCGAATTAGAGGGAGTCTACCTGTACTTCGACATACTAGCAGCTAATACGTGTAATGGATGGAACATAATATTGTACCGCCTGCACCTGCTCAGGTGAAAGATTCTGGCGTGATCGCATCTCTCAAGAATATGCCAATCTTGCACATCTAGTACGCAACGGGAGTGAGGCTAATTAAAAAAAAATAGACACAACACCCTTGGGCAAAGATCTGCCCACATTGCAGTGTTGAGGAGGCAGTAGATTGAAAATTGCTCCTTCATGCAAGGATTCCAATTTTGTGAGGGTCTGTGGAACACAGGAGTTGTTTTTTCTCGTTAGTACATTGTAAGCACAGACCATAATCATCATGGTTCATGACACCCTATTATACTGTCCTTGACCGCATTCTTGATGTCACAGTCCGCCCCTGCAGCAAGCAGCGCTGGCACACATCGATTTTTCTTCCCGGCAGCACGGTGCAACGGAGTGTTGCCATGCTGGAAGCAGTTAATTTTATAGTGTAAAGCAGAACAGGATCAGCATGGTTCATGACACTCTAAATCCGGTTCTTTACCGTATTCTTGATGTTACAGTCCGCCCCTCCAGCGAGCAACGCTTGACACACCTCGATTGTACCTCTCATGGCGGCATGGTGCAACGGAGTGCAGCCATCCTGGAAGCACATGCAAGAAAAAACAGTACAGGAAAAAAGTTCTAGAGAAGGCTGAGTGTAGATCATAATCACAATTGTAAATCAAAGCAAAACAATTCAGAGTGGAATTCAACAATTGGTTGATATGGTATTAGTTGTCTGGTACTGCCGTGGACATGGAAATCCTTTGGCACGTCTAGCGGCCCCTGGGCGCTTTCTATGCAGCCTTGATTCGGTATGCGTGGTCTACGGTACACACATGCAGTGCGCTGGTCATATCGGATAAACATGTGCACTGCATGCAACGTTCTGTCCACATTGAGAGCGCCAGTCCCGGTCATTCGACTGGATTTCCATGTCCAAGACAGTATTTTCATTGGGTTTGGTCCTGGTGGGTCTGGCATTTTTTTTGGTCGCTGTGTGCAGGTCCAATATGGCATTTGGTACACTATTAGACGGTCACTGTCACGCAAGGCAGGTGCAGTTACCTTGTAGAACTGTCCATGCATGGAAAAATGCTGGTTAAAAGCAGATGGTGGCTAAAACCAGAGTTCGCTTACACCAGGTTTTACTGTAGAGTGAAAACTGGCCAAGTTCATACGTCCACAGATTTGTAGTACATGTCTAGTATGGTATTACTTATGATTTCCAGAAAAGTCACGTCAACTGAATCAGCCGTGGGCCAAAACCGAGCAGAGTTGCCCATGCACCCTGTCAACATGTCGGATACTCATAACGTCTCTATTATGTTGAAATAGAGCAGCGCAAGGAACAAAATGAGAAAGGCAACTTGCAGAAGTCCTAAGGGGTCGTTCGCAATTATCGAAAGTTTTTTCCAATCCGTAGTAGCTTCAAATTTTTCCTCACCCCCCCCCCCCCCCAGTCCGTAATAAAATATTATTGATGGACACACAACCCAACACATATAGAACAAACTCAATCAGTGCTGGTCCATGCTTCGCTGGTGAAGAAACTGTCCGCGTCGACGCCAATCCCCTCACAAAGGACGAGGGTGGGCTTCGCCGTCGATGCGCCGGGGCCGGTGACGGTCCGCACGCTGAACTACTCGACTCGCCGGGTTCCTTGTGGACGACGAAAGACTCGGAAACTTTCACATCGCCCTCCAATTTCTTCGCCGAATCAAACAATTCTCGCCTGGCTGTCGCATCTTTGGCAAACTTACTCGTCCATTCCTTTTTCGCTTCGGCAAAGAATACATCCTTGTTCGTCGTCTTGGACAACTGCCACAAGCAATTTATTGTTCTGTAATAATCAGAGTCACCAGCGGTTTTGAAAAGGGCTGCTTCTTCACCGCCTTTCAGTGCATGGAAGACGGTACTCTGGACGAAGGAGACAGTGAAACTCAAAAATAGAAAGTGTCGACTCTCCGTCGAATGCGCCGAACTTTATGATCCCCGGGCCAGGAGCAGCCAAGGAAGCGCGCGTGGGGGCGCAGAAACTGCCAGCACTACAAAAATATTTGTAGTAGACAGTTCGCGCGCAGCCGCCCGTGGAAAACAGGAGCTACACGTAGACGTACACGTGGCAAGCGCACGTGTCATTTCGGAAGTTTTTCAATCCACCCACCCACTTTCGAAGCTACTATAGATTGGAAAAAACTTTCGATAATTGCGGACGACCCCTAAGGGAGCATCTCATAAGTTCGCATTTTGTTTCTAAACATAACGCATTTCGAAACGGGGTAGGGGGGTAGCGCCCTTTTCGAATAGAAAAATGACTTTTCGCACATTTTCTGGAACTGTACAATCTACTACCGTGCTAGATCCCTGCAGCAAATAAGTGTGTTTTGGTGGAGATCTACCTGTGTTTGCAGATCAGCTAACCCTTGCACTACATGCATGCAGGCCACTCAGAGGTGTCAAATGTCACACCAGCCTGATCAAACCGTGTACATGTGCCTGGCCAGCGTTTACAGCAGTACAGTTGTTGTGGAGGAACTATGTTTATGTGCGTGTACATGTCATTGATTGTACTTGTACGCAGTAAATGTGGTACTACTGTATGCCATTCACGACCGCTCTAGCAAAACATTCATATCCATGTACATATACATGTACAATCATGTACATAAGCATACCATAGCATGGGGCCGCATGGACGTGTACAGTAGATAAGCACAGAAAATGTGCGATAAGACTTTCGAATAGAGGGAGGAGGTAGGGGGGTAAAGTCTATTCGAAATGCGTTACGTTTGCAAAATAAATGCGAACTTATGAGATGCTCCCTAACTTCCCTGGTTTTTTGCTTTGCTCTCGAAACAAGTTTGTGCAACTTTTTGCTTTTCGGTTTCCAGATCATGCACCCGAAGTTCTCTTTTCTACTCCTCCCGAAGTCATTCCAAGTTCTTGTACAGGTAGACTCCCTCTAATTCGAATACGGTATAATTCTAGCATTCCGTGCAATTTGAAATTTTTCTTCGTACCGATCTTCTGCAAGTGACTTCAAGTTAAATTCGAATGCATATTTCGAAGTACGAAAAGTGCGCCCGCTGGATAATTCGAACTCTGTCTTCGTACAGAAGAGCAGTTTACAGTACAGTGACTATGTCCTTCGAGCGCTTATTTCGAAGTGAGATGGATTTTGCTCTACTCGTAATTCGAAGTTCATTTTTTCTCCTTTTCTAGCCAAGAGTAACTCAGAAATTGATCCCTGGTCCGCTCCAGGATCGACAATAGCGTTGAAGAAACCGACCTTCTCTCGAAATTTGATCAAAGCCAGTGCAAGGCAAAGTGCAAAGATTTGATTGAAGGCGACTTCTTCCAGGTGGTTGGCTCCCTTCGCGGATCTCAATGGCTTGTCATGCCGCGCCAGCTCATGCGCAAAGAAGTTTAGGACTGAAGAACAACTGGAAGTCGTAAAAATTGTCTATGCCTATGCTCCACTTCCGTTCTTCAGAACGACTGTGCTGCTCTCCAACGGGCTTTCATGGCGCAGAGAAGGCAGCACTGTTCTTTTGCGTTGAAATCGTTTCAGGACAACTGCAGCGACTGAAAACAGCTTCACTAGAACTTAATAGAAGATGAAAATAATGTCCAATGACTTCATGTCGATCCAGTGTTTTGGTGAAATGAACTCATTTCGTTGCTCATGACCACCTATGGCACTTGTGCCAGTGGTAGTGAGCCTTTGCACTCACCCCACTGTAAGGCGCTGCATCTGCCGCTAGGGTTTACCGGGTGTTAGCGGCAGTCGTGAGTACCCTTCTGGAATGGACACGATAATTTCCTTTATTTTTTTATTTTTTTATGTTTCGTTGTTGCAAATAAAATATGCAAAAATAATCAGCACGCAATTTCGAGCATTTTGACATACATATCAGTACATGGGACTGCATTTTGGATAATTAGAAGTTCCGGATAATTCGAATATAGTGCCTGGCAATTTGAGGTTCGAATTAGACGGAGTCTACCTGTACTTCGACATACTAGCAGCTAATAAATGTAATTGATGGAACACAAAATTGTACCGCCTGCACCTGCTCAGGTGAAAGATTCTGGCGTGATGGCGTCTCTCAAGAATATGCCAATCTTGCTTATCTTGTACGCAACGGGAGTTAGGCCAATTAAAACAAAATAGACACAACACCCTGGGACAAAGATCTGCCCACACTGCAGTGTTGAGGAGGCAGTAGATTGAAAATTGCTCCTTCATGCAAGGATTCCAATTTGGTGAGGGTCTGTGGAACACATGAGTTGTTTTTTCTCGGTAGTACATTGTAAGCACAGACCATAATCATCATGGTTCATGACATCCTATTATACTGTCCTTGACCGCATTCTTGATGTCACAGTCCGCCACTGCAGCGAGCAGCGCTGGCACACATCGATTTTTTCTGCCCAGGCAGCATGGTGCAAGGGAGTGTTGCCATGCTGGAAGCAGTTAATTTTACAGTGTAATGCAGAACAGGATCAGCATGGTTCATGACACTCTAAATCCGGTTCTTTACCGTATTCTTGATGTTACAGTCCGCCCCTGCAGCGAGCAACGCTTGAAACTCCTCGATTCCACCCCAGACGGCGTTGTGCAACAGAGTGTCGCCATCCTGGAAGCACACACAAGAAACAACAGTACAGGAAAAAGCTCTTGATAAGTCTTATCGTAGATCACAATCACAATTGTAAATCAAAGCAAAACAATGCAGAGTGTATTCAACAGTTTGTTCATATGGTTCTACTTGTCTGGTACTGTCGTGGACAAGGAAATCCGGTCGCACGTCTAGCGGTCCCTGGGCGCTGCCCATGTAGCCTTGATTCGGTACGCGTAGTCTACGGTACACACCTACCAGTTCCTACAATGCCCATTCTGAACTATACATACCCAAGATTATCTTGATCATTATGCTGTTGGTCATAACTGATGCGTTATGCTCTTATAATATAATTATTATTCTGAATTAAGAAAGGGCTTGCTCCCCACACTGGAGCTCATTCTTTTCCATCGCTTTGACTTGACACTGGACCGACTCACGACTGACATCCAGAGCACATGAGAAGTCCATCGAACCTTCCAGCTCTGTGTGAAGGCAATATCACTCCTTCTTCTACCTGATAATCGTTCTCTCAGACTTACTTTTACGTTGTGTTCGAACTGTCTGTGAATCTTTTTTCCTTTATTTTCTTTCTTGCCATGTGCCAGCTGCTGAACTGTGCAGTTGTAGCCGTCCCTTTTTTTGGAGTGTGCAGTAAAGAGGGAACAGTCACTCACCTCGGTGATTTGCTCTGGTGGTAGCCAAGTCTTCCTGGGCATCTTTGCAGGGCTCATCGTTACCTCTTTCTTCTCATGCTGCAGCTGAAATGAACTTTGCATCAGCTCTGTTGTCAGCCTCTCAATCTGTATGAAGCCAATCAATTGATATATGCAACAAAGAGGATTTGCTAGGGTAGAGGATGTCCGAGAAATACATCTTTTATGTTATTATGGATGATCTTTATACACATCCTAGGGGTATTGCCTTGGGCGTTACCAGGCGTACAGATTTTGCAAATCCTTGTTTTCAAGTTGAAAATGAGGAAAATGGTGCTAAGTACTTCTGTTTTCCATTTTGACCTCTACGACCTCTACATAGTCTTAGTGCACCTTTTGTAGTTGGCGTGTTCACCTCTGTGTGCGCCACTGCGCGCAGGTCATGCCACTGACATTTACATGTTGTGCAAACATTCAAATTGTCTTCTTCCTGAACTCTTTTTCTTTGCCATATGATCAAATTTTGCTCTGTGTGTGGCGGTTGGGGAGCGGCAGAAGAGCTCTATCGTTGCGAGCGAATGTGGAATAAAACGCTTGACGACAATTCACCAACTGAGAAAACTCCTTACTGTACTCAGCTGAAACCAACCGGTGTTCTATCGCACAAGCATATGATTTTTTCCAGGCCAGAGTCCGGCCATAGACTTTTGCTTTGTCACACCATTCTGATGATTTCATGATGAAGATTCCATTTTTTCACAACCGGCTGACATGTAAAACCATGCGCAAATGAACTTGACTTATACTGGCTTGCACCCGTTCCATACCTCTTTGGACAAACCCAGGATATGTTTGTAGGAGTGCTCTATTTAACCAGTATCTGCTCAGTAACTAGACACACCACTATTGTTACCAACTTCCGCCTCTTTCCATAAGCTAGTGAGGGACAAGGCCCAGGTGAAAGATAAAGCAAATCTTAACTCACTCGTTCCGGCGATGTCAAGAGCCCATCTTGGAATGCTGCAAGTTCCTTCTCTCGTCTGTGCGTGAGTGCAATCAGATTTTGTGTTTTTGAGCTGGGCATTTCTGATAAAGAAACAAGCAAAGTAAATAATTTAAACTGTTAGGAACATGGATAGAGGGAAGGAGAAAATGACCTGAACATTGCCTGTACACAGGCTACTGTCAACACAGTGGCCCATTGAAAGCCGTCCAAGTGGACTCCCATGTCCAAGACTTATTACCTTCAGATTCTAATTATGTACCAAGTACCCTTGCTGGCCAACAGGACTTTGTGTTTAAAGCTGTACTTAAAACAGCGTTTTATCCATTTCGACAACAATGAGCTGGATATTGAGAGCAGATTCACTATCCTCTTCCTCGTCGCAACCCAACCGAACTCAGGTACCCAATCCCTGATGTGTCTCTTGGTGATGGGAATGATCTTCAATGAAATGTAACACGTAAAGAAGAAGGACCTATAAATTACTACGTCCACTTCACCACCATCACATTTGGGCTCTGCGGCCGACCACGAACATTCCCCACAACAGCAAAAAGAGGTTCGGAGTACTGAAAAATATTTTAATTCCTTCTGACAGCTGTTTCGGCCATCAGAGACCTCATGAGAGAAGGTAGAATGTCGAATGATTCAAAAAAGAAAGAAATCACCTATTTTATACTGACTCTTGAAAGAAGATGGCGCGTCAAGAAGCGCGCGTTTGATACTCAAAGTATGACTCAAATAAGGTTTAAACTCAATGAATAGTTGTTATTGTTTGTAGGCAACCTGCCTACACTCAAGAGAGCACTGCATTTCACACAAATCCATTAGAGGTATCGTTTCAACGTTTCGGTCTTCATGACCATCATCAGGAATGAAGTGGACATGAAAAAAACCCAGCAGTATAAAAGAAGGAAGCAAAGCGCGGAACCCATAGAGACAGCGCGCGTAGAAAAGTGCAAAGCATGTCGTGGCAAGTGCATTGCTACATGAATAGTTGATATTGTTAAAATCAAAGGAACGTCGGGATAGAGGGAATAGATATGCCGGATACTGCAGCGCACCACAGCTAGAGATGTCATGCGAGAGACCCATATGGCATCTACTCCATGCACTCCATCACCATACTGCACCGTCGGCTCACTCATTGCGCATCCCCTTTTCAAGTGCCGTGTGCGGCTGCTTACTGTCTTCTTACGTAATTCAAGTTGTGTGCCGTTCAAGCAGCAGTGGAGTGGAGAGGAGAAGAAGAGTGAAGAAAACAACGTAGTGCAGTGTCATGGAGCCAAGGTCCCATGGACGTCCCGCGTGACAGCTGTGTGCGTGTGTTTTTCAACACAACAGCCAACAATTCTACAATAATGACTGCGTACTAGTAATATGTACGTGAACTCAACTGGACGCGCACGGAGTGAGCCGACGGTGCAGTATGGTGAGGGAGTGAATCGAGTAGATGCCAGATGGGCCACTCGCATGACTACCGTATCTGTGCTGTGCTGCAGTATCCGGCATAACTATCCGCTCTATCCCGACGTTCCTTTGATTTTAACAATAACAACTAGTCCTTGAGTTTTACACCTTATTTTCACACTTTGAGTATCATGCGGCCGTTTATTGACGCGCCATCTTGTTGCAAGAGTCAGTATAAAAATTAATAGGTGATCTATTTCTTTGTCAAGTCATTCAACATTCTACCTTCTCTGATGAGGTCTCTGATGACCGAAACAGCTGTCAGAAGGAATTAAAATGTTTTCAGTACTCCGAACCTCTTGTTGCTGTTGTGGGGAATGTTCGTGGTCGGCCGCAAAGCGCAAACTTTCCGCACCTGAGCCTTCCAAGTTGGAAGGTTGTTGGCTTGCGCTTCGTAGATGTGATGGAGCTAGGTGTCAGGTCGTCAGATGTCTCAATATCCTTGTCATTTTCGTGCCTCGTTGTCGCACTATCTGACTGTATATTATCTCGTTACCCTGGTGAACTGTTAGTCATAACTAGTAACTTATAGGTCCTTTTCTCTTTACATATTACTATTGGCTCAACATCCGAGGTTTAATAAAATGTAAATCAAACCAGAAAGGTCATGTTAGTAAGGTCATTTGTTCAACCACTTTGCAAAGCAGGCATGGCTGCACAGTGTCCTCTTTCATCACCTGTATAAGAGATCTGCGTACATTCAAATATGGTCCCCACTTCTGCGAAACCAGGCTGAGGGTGAAAATCATTTTCTTTAGAAAAATGATGTTTTGTAAAAAGGTTGTGCCGCGTGGGTGCTCGGGTGCAGCGAAGTGGCACCAAAGAGAATCTCGCTTATTAGAAGAAGGAGCAGTCATGGCAGGAAGGTTTTCAGCAGTCACGGTAGTCAAAGGACTTCCAGTAGGATATTCCCTGCTACTCCTCCAGTCACGACGAAGAGTATTTGAGCTGACCGAACCGATTTCATCTCCTACACTCAAGGATGACGAAATTTCTGCGCTAGCTGCTGCTGCAGAAAATGGAAAAGAAATCGTCTCCAGTTAGAGTCGTGATGGTGACAACGAGCAAAGCCTGGACGACATCGATCCAGCCAGTCGAAGTACGGAGGCACTAGCTGTTGCTGGGCCTCACGCAAAGCGAAAACGCGCAGCAGAGCTGATGCGTTTGCAGCAAGTTCACGAGGAAAAAAGTTGCAAGAGCAGTGTGAAAACTGTTTTCAATGGAAGTCCTTGGCGATGAAGTGCTACTGAATGCCAGGCAAATGAGCGAGCAGATTGAGAGGCCCCCACTCGAGACTTTCCTCACTAGCAATCTAGCTGCACCGGTACAGCGTGCCAAGATTTCACTTGCTGGTCAGCACCAAGCAGACACTGCAGCACGCCAGCACACTATGTGCATACTATGAACAGTGGGACAGCTTGAAAGGCCGTATTCTTGCTTGTTTCTGAACAGTTGTACTAGATTCACCCTTCAAAAAGTACCATGATGTCAACTGGAGTCAGGTTTCCTTGTGGTGTGTCGCGTCAGAGCACGCCAGGACATGTATTCAGCCCCAGGATGTGCTGAGTGAGGGGCAAAGTAAATTCATGCCGAACTGTCCATGGCCAATACACCCTGCAGCACCAAGAGGCCACAACAAGCCTGCCCTCACATATCTACCTTGTTTTGTCATGCAAACAAAAATCATCCATGTCTCCTCCTTCAATCTGGTGGACGTGGATCTCTCTTCATTTATTTCCTGTGATAACGATTTATAATAGCTATAAAGAGAACAAATTCTGCTGTCATCGCCACACTACAACAAAGTCATGAAGGTTTACCAAAATCGATTTTCTTGTCACAATCATCAGTGGAAAGCCGTGACTGAAGAATAACCATGCCAAATCAATACTTTATATACATTCAATAATGTGTTACGAGAACAAAACAAAGTGCTAAAAATAGAATGAGGGAAGGTGAGACAATAGAAGTAAAGTGAGAGCTAAGTGCAACAGGGGTGAGGAACTAATTGCAACGCTAGAACTGTGTAGTGAGACAAACAATCATGCTGTGCACCTACGAAAACAATCTTAACGCAACTACATGTTTCTTCTGCTTACAAAGATCAGGCTTATGCAAACGAATACAAACAGCCTCAAGTACTTTCAACTGACTAGCGTACCGTGCACAACAAAGAACAGAAAAACTAAAATCATCATACACATGCAGACACTTAGGGTGAGACAACAGATGAAGAAAAACGGCAGACTTCTTACGATCACAATCACCATCCGATTCCTCGTCTCCACCGCAACCTCGTCCCCCGTCTCATCTTTCAACTCGTCCTCAGTGTCGTCCTCCGTGTCATTCTCCTCATCACCACCGATCGGTCCCAGGCTCGCTTCACGTTGCTGAACCTCTGTTCGTTGACTCCTCCTTTGATCTTGATTGTAATTTGATACCATTGTTGTTGTTGTCATTGTTGTTGTTCCTGTTGTTGCTAAATCTTCTGTTCCCAGTGTCTTCGCCGGTGCTTGACGTCCAGTACTGTAATAATTCATTGAATAATTAGCCGTTGATCGTCTAGGTCTTTGAATGTTGATCGTGTTGTTTTCTCTGTTGAATTCCGTTTCCTTCAGCCTTCTTTCTTCTTGTTCATGTTCAGTGCTTACCTCATCCATATTTGCCCGTGCCAGCGACACCACAGACTCAGCCCCAGCACTGCCGATGGCAGATGCAGGTGGCGGTTCTGGGGGAGGCAACGGCAATGATGGCGATGGGGGCATCACCATGATCACCTCGCCGCAGAGTCCACTTTGGTCTTGAGCTGGATGTTGTTGTGGTGTACTTTCTTGTGTTTTTATGGTGCATTGTGTCCATCAAGATCAAAGGAGGAGTCAACGAACAGAGGTTCAGCAACATGAAGCGAGGCTGGGACCGATCGGTGGTGATGAGGAGAATGACACGGAGGACGACACTGAGGACGAGTTGGAAGATGAGACGGGGGACGAGGTTGCGGTTGGTGGAGACGAGGAATCGGATGGTGATTGTGATCGTAAGAAGTCTGCCGTTTTTCTTCATCTGTTGTCTCACCCTAAGTGTCTGCATGTGTATGATGATTTTAGTTTTTCTGTTCTTTGTCGTGCACGGTACGCTAGTCAGTTGAAAGTACTTGAGGCTGTTTGTATTCGTTTGCATAAGCCTGATCTTTGTAAGCAGAAGAAACATGTAGTTGCGTTAAGATTGTTTTCGTAGGTGCACAGCATGATTGTTTGTCTCACTACACAGTTCTAGCGTTGCCATTAGTTCCTCACCCCTGTTGCACTTAGCTCTCACTTTACTTCTATTGTCTCACCTTCCCTCATTCTATTTTTAGCACTTTGTTTTGTTCTCGTAACACATTATTGAATGTATATAAATTATTGATTTGGCATGGTTATTCTTCAGTCACGGCTTTCCACTGATGATTGTGACAAGAAAATCGATTTTGGTAAACCTTCATGACTTTGGTGTAGTGTGGCGATGACAGCAGAATTTGTTCTCTTTATAGCTATTATAAAATTGTTGTCTCCGCGTCGATTATTTGCAGATAACGATTTAATGTTTTTTTTCGGATTTTGAACACAATACCCTGCTGTGTTTGAGTTATTTTGATATCACTATGATTCCACCCAAACCTGTAACCTGGTTTTCGCAGATTCTGGGCCATGTACAATAAGCATTCTCATATTCAAAATTCTGAAAGACGAGGCGCCTCCCGCAGCTTCTTTATAAATAATTTGTTTGCAGGCAAATTGCCTTCACTGAAATGAGCAGTGCATTATCACAAATACTAGTAATCCAGTAGTAATCCATTCTCATACTAGTCACTTGAATTATGAACTTACTGTTGCCAATGCCAGCGCTAATTGCTCTCATGAAATTCTTGTCTTTCCTGTGTGACCTCATTATGGCTGCCAGCACCGACTGGAAACCGGTACTTCGATTGTTGAGCAGATCATATTCCCGTTGCGAAATATGGTGCTCAGCAATGTCAGCCATGTTGGTGCGCTTCAAAAACTCCAGCTCATTTATCTCGCTCTCATCTTCATCCTCATCATCATCCTCTGACAGATCCTCATTATCATCTGCCAATTCGTCTAAGACCACACTGCCTAAGAGTACAACAGCAGAAAGACATACTTCATATCAAGAACATAGACAGAATTACTTTGAAGTATGCCAAACCTGGTTTGGACCAGTTTTTGACTCAAATACCAAATTCTTGTTTTCCGGGATTAAATTGAGCAGTAGACTACCAGGAGTGCTCAGACAGCATTAGGGCTTAAAAGACCTACGTCACAGCCAGTCCAGTGCCATGACAACTCAGACTTATGGATCAGCTAGGATCCTTTTTGTATGGATTTTACACATTTGGGTGGCTCTCCTACGCAGCACAGTGATACATCTATTCTAAGTGACTGCACTGGGCTCTCCCAGACAGAGCCCCACTCCTGGTATAGAAAATGTCACACCTATTGTCATGATTATGCAGCACGAGGGGTCCACTCATTACATCCTATACTTCGCCATGAGCAGAGTGGATACAAAAGTGGGTAATTTAGGTTAGATTTCGACTTTCGACGACTTCTGAAATCAACGCTTTCAAGCACGATTGAGATTGGCACAAGCACAGAGAGAGGAATGGCAGCTGAAAGCACAGAGAGAGGAATGGCAGCTGAAAGCACAGAGAAAGGAATGGCAGCTGAAAGCACAGAGAGAGGAATGGCAGCTGAAAGCACAGAGAGAGGAATGGCAGCTGAAAGCACAGAGAGAGGAATGGCAGCTGAAAGCACAGAGAGAGGAATGGCAGCTGAAAGCACAGAGAGAGGAATGGCAGCTGAAAGCACAGAGAGAGGAATGGCAGCTGAAAGCACAGAGAGAGGAATGGCAGCTGAAAGCACAGAGAGAGGAATGGCAGCTGAAAGCACAGAGAGAGGAATGGCAGCTGAAAGCACAGAGAGAGGAATGGCAGCTGAAAGCACAGAGAGAGGAATGGCAGCTGAAAGCACAGAGAGAGGAATGGCAGCTGAAAGCACAGTGGAGAGGAATGGCAGCTGAAAGCACAGAGAGAGGAATGGCAGCTGAAAGCACAGAGAGAGGAATGGCAGCTGAAAGCACAGAGAGAGGAATGGCAGCTGAAAGCACAGAGAGAGGAATGGCAGCTGAAAGCACAGACAGAGGAATGGCAGCTGAAAGCACAGGGAGAGGAATGGCAGCTGAAAGCACAGAGAGAGAAATGGCAGCTGAAAGCACAGAGAGAGGAATGGCAGCTGAAAGCACAGGGAGAGGAATGGCAGCTGAAAGCACAGGGAGAGGAATGGCAGCTGAAAGCACAGAGAGAGGAATGGCAGCTGAAAGCACAGAGAGAGGAATGGCAGCTGAAAGCACAGAGAGAGGAATGGCAGCTGAAAGCACAGAGAGAGGAATGGCAGCTGAAAGCACAGAGAGAGGAATGGCAGCTGAAAGCACAGAGAGAGGAATGGCAGCTGAAAACACAGAGAGAGGAATGGCAGCTGAAAGCACAGAGAGAGGAATGGCAGCTGAAAGCACAGAGAGAGGAATGGCAGCTGAAAGAACAGAGAGAGGAATGGCAGCTGAAAGCACAGAGAGAGGAATGGCAGCTGAAAGCACAGAGAGGGGAATGGCAGCTGAAAGCACAGAGAGAGGAATGGCAGCTGAAAGCACAGAGAGAGGAATAGCAGCTGAAAGCACAGAGAGAGGAATGGCAGCTGAAAGCACAGAGAGAGGAATGGCAGCTGAAAGCACAGAGAGAGGAATGGCAGCTGAAAGCACAGAGAGAGGAATGGCAGCTGAAAGAACAGTTTCTTTGACTAGCGCAGGTGTTTTAAAACTCAGGTATACACTAGGACACACACTCACACACACACACATGTACGCAGAGGCAAGCAAGCAAGGACGCATGCACACACACACACACACACACACACACACACACACACACACACACACACGGATGGACACACACACATACACACATGCATGCATACATGCACACACACATACACATGCACCTACACGTGCATACACGTGTGCACAAACACACACACACACACACACACACACACACACACACACACACACACACACATACACACACACAACCTCAGACACAGAAAAACACACAACACATAGTAGCAAAATACCTGTTATCTCTCGAAAGTCAATTATGGTCAATGAGGAGATGTCAATGATTTGAAGTATATCCAGGCCTCGCAGCAGTCCAGGATAGTGTACTGCAAGGTAGAGTAGATGACCCAGTGTCCTCATTGGTAGCAGCAGTACCACCTGGATGGAATCCCAGGCGCCTGTGTAGATGACCTGAATTTTATCCTTGGAGAAGGTAAGGTCCTCCAGGTCCTCAATCACTTCCCTTCGGATCCTATGTTTAGTGTAGTCGTCAGGTTGTCCGTTGATGATGATTTTGACCAATGTCCTAATATCTCCTCCTGCAGGACACATGTAGATTCACGTACATGACCGCACACACACACACAGACACATGCTCACACACACACACACACACACACACACACACACACACACACACACACACACACACACACACACACACACACGGACACAAACATACACACACAAACAGACACATGCTCACATACACACATGCACACACACACAAACAGACACATGCTCACATACACACATCACACCCATATAAACATGTATTGTGAGTAATGTAGGTCTGCACACGCACATGCCCGCCCAGACACCTAAGCCAGCAGCAATTCTGGTTGGCACATGGGTGGCGCTGACCTCATCGTGAAGATGGCTACATTTATGTGGTCTGCACCCCTCTTAGTAACTTCTGAGTCTGGGTACTGATTGCATGGATACAACAACTGCTTACAATGCTTGAATTTGTGTTTTCCCGTCGACTGCACTTGATGTACATAGTGATTTCAAAGCGCCATCATGCAGTTTTCTCTCTCTCTCTGCAGATGCCTGGCTGATGTGCAAGATGATTATGTATATCTACTATCACCAGCCATGCATCGATGAGTGCACATGCAGTAGCCATACTTAAACATCAGGTACAGATGTACATGGTTGGTTTGAAATCATCCTGGAGCAGACACTAGTATTGGTCTACCAGCCTGTGGCTGAGTACAGTAGTAGAATTTGTCCAAACTTAGCTGTACACATTCAAATGTACATGAAAACGGTAGAGAACAGGATATTACAAACCTTTTCCTTCAACACTTGTGAGCGCAGGATCACTTCTTCTGCTCGTCGATTTGATTCTGATATTGGTCTCATTGAAGTGCTGCTTAGATAAACTGTCCAAGATAATTCCATCACAGTCAGCAGATGTCCTGAGTTTGCTGTCCACAAAAACCGTGACTCTAGCATTGCGCAGATCATCTTCTGTCCATCCTGGTCATACACATTGTTGAGGAATTGATACGGAAGAAAGCACAACAACATACATTCGCTGTTAATTTATTGCAAACCTGAGTAGCCAATGCACAATATTGGGAATCAAAATATTCCTGATCCAAGAATTTAGCATCAAGGTGTATTCTGGGTCACACAAGGCGAATCTGAGCCGTGATATACCAGCATATGATTATGTCCTGGTCAGCCTTAGTTCCAGCCAGAAATCACCTGGTTTTAATGTGCCACTTCCGTTGGTACTCAGTTTATTCAAACAGCAGTATTGTATAAACACATTCTAGTCAAAGAAGGCTGATATCGTAGAATGGCTAATTGATATCAATATTCACCTGGTGCAAGTTTGGGTTCAGAGCAAGAATGGATCCGTTGACTCTGTCCAATCCTTCTTTGGGGGGTGGGTTGACCAGATCCGAATCTATGCCACCTGGATCCTGATTCTAACCGTCAAACACGTCCAAAGATTGCGAATCTGGATCCCAGGCCCACAGATTTGCACAATCCAACATGTCCTAAATGCCCATATAAGGCATGCCCTACATACCTTACCTTCGGTGTCTGAGCTAGCAGCAGAGCCGGAAAACCGTGAGTCACTTTCAGACATTTCGGGGCTGTCCAGGAGGAACTGAGACTTCTGCAGCAGAGAGGCCTGAGAATCTGGAACACACAGAAGGGCAAATTGGAACAGTCACATTGGAGCAGTCACTTGTGCAAAAAGTTTGAAATCTTCTCTACTGATGTTCTGTGAATTCAGGTCACCAGTTATGGCAACTAAAGTTAGAGAGAATGTGTATGAGTAAAGTCACACACAAGAATTACTTCCTCTGTGCAGAGAGTGCTCGATACCCTCATATCTCTTTCTCCCTCTCCCTCTCCCTCTCCCTCTCCATCCCCCTCCCCTCCCCCTCCCCTCCCCCTCCCCTCCTCTCCCCTCCCCTCCCCCCCCCCTACCACATGCACATTGTAGATAACAGGCACACACGCCTCCAAGGACATAGACATAGTGCTTACCTGGGCTGGTATGAGCCATACTTGGAGCTGACACATAGTCAATATGCCTGGACATTTCCTCCGTGAATGCTCTGCCAACATTGCTTAGTAGTGCCCTCTTGGCTTGCGGCTCCAGAGGCAGTGAAGAAAAAACTACAGCAGCTGCTGCCAGCTGTGCCGTGTTTTCAAGGTGGACTGACGCTGGTTGCTGTGTACTCTGCTGCATTGCAGTTCCTCTCCTAGCAGCATTACCATCAGCTGTAAAGCTGCCAGTGCTAGTGTTAGCTGAGCTGGCAATGGGATGTGTTGGAGTGGCTTGGGTGGGTGCACTCATACAGGTCTGGCTAAGACCAAATGTAGTCTCTGCCGTAGTAGAAGGACCTGACATTGATGATGGTGATCTACCAGTGGAGGAGCAAGCTAAGGCTGCACCGGGCTGCCGAGCAATAGGAGGTTGTGCACCTGCCATGGTACACAAACACACAGACATGTCCGCATCCACAAACGGATTATATGATTTCAGGCTGCATACATTATATGAGCATAAAAACACTCAAACATCAAATTCCATTGATTAAGAATGCTTCCATGGTGATTGGCTGGTGCCAGGACACCTCAGTTCATGCCATTCTGCGAAATCGTTCAGGGCTATTTCTCATTCACCGTAAAGCTGATGAAACAGGATGTAGAAACTGTATGGATGGCTGGGGGGACCTGTACACGGTCTGACTATCCGTACAGTATGACATGCAGCAGCTATTACAATAGCCAGCATAACGCTAGCATTCGTGATGTCTCCTCCCGACCTGCTTTCAAACAAGAAATCTGCTCACTGCTGATTAACTCAATCTGCTCCTGCAGCGCTCACCCTCTCCCATACTTGTAAAGTTCAAAGTGATGTAAATCACTTTCCAACTGTTTAACCCACAATCTCACCTTCTCATAAATTTATCTCTTATTGGCGATGGTGTCATCGTGAGAATAAAGAATTCAAAAACTCATCGTGAATGATAAAGCTATGGGCCGTGATCAGTTTACTCAAGGCCTTAATTCTTGTTTTTCATTGCCAGTGCTGCCAACCTTCCGTATTTTTATGTATGGGTATGGAAAATCACTCCTTCGTCCGCAGTACGGAATTTGAGCAAAATGGTACTGAAATTTGAAGAGTATCGACCAGCTACAGATATGTATGTAGATGCATGGTGAGTGCAAGCTGAGCGATGCACATCCATATGCCATAGCAAGTGCATACCATGCTTCGACTACATGTAGCACAAAATATTATGTCGTGGTACAGTCGCACGTGCTTTGCTAGCAAATTCAGTCACCGACATGCATGTGGGTGTAAAAAAAGCACAATACAAGCAATGCACATGGTAGTACATCGGTAGCACGGACAAGCACTGAAAAACACGGAAAATCAGAAGTCGAAGTACGCAAAACAGACCGATTTCGTTCGCAGCACTGCATTACCATAGGAATTGATTTATCAGGTTCGTCTGACACACTCCTGGACTATCCCGAATTACACATAAATAATATAAAGTACACGGTAATACGGTTGTACTCCTGTTTCTGGCGTTCATTGTCGATGTAGTCCTTTGCGACCATGACCATCACTGCAACTTCCCGTAACTTCTTACGTTGCTTCCTGTCTCGTCCCCTTAGAATGTCAGCTAGGCAAAACTCACCTGAATAATGGCAATGATGAAGTGCTGGTACAGCTGATACTGTGGCTGTTGCTCCTAGTTCTGACTCTGCTGTTGCTCCATGCGCACGTTCTGGCATTGCCGTTCCAATTGGAAGCCTTGCCTGGAGTGATGCTTGAGGGGTTAATACAGTTGCTGATGAAGCTACTGCTAATGCTCCTTCCATTGCCACTGCTGCTGTTGCTGCTGCTCCTGCCATTGCCCCTGCTGCTGCTGCGGCTGCTGCTGTTGTTGTTGCTGCTGTTGCTCCAGCTGCTTCTCCTCCCTCTGCTCCTCGTCTTGCTGCTGCAGTTCTGCTTTTCATCGGTGGACACAGTGGTGCTACTTGCTGTCCAAGTGGCGATGTACTCGTTGTCCCTGGAGTGGATTGATACGCTGCATATCCTGATGAGGGAGCCGCTGCTGTGGGGTGGTCTTCAGTTGGCATGATTGCAGTTGGGTCTGCACTGGTTGCTATGGTGTTGGCTGACTCTGGTTGCCCAACACTGGATAGCAATTCTGGTCACGGGACAAAATGAATACAAAGAAGGAAAATAGAAAACCCCACAGTCATGACATCATAATAATTATTCCCAAGCTTCAGAGAGTTGACTGCCACCGCCACGACTCACCGATACCAATGTCTAATCCGATACCAATGTCTAATCCGATACCACAGGACTGGCAGAAGCAGTTTCTTGATTGGTCTGGCCATACCCTAGCCTTTTTATACTTTGTGAATGATCTGCTGGCCACCCATTACCTAACCAGAACGGAATTACACTACAAGGCTAAAGAGACCAGCACATGGCCAGCAATCGAGGACATCTGAGAGTTGTAATTTTTGTACTCCTCCGAGGTGTGATTTTTGGCGTGCTGGGCCAAGCACAAGGAAGTCATCTGCAAAAAAACGGCAGAAAATGGTTGTTGTTTGATCCTTTGGTGTAATCTTTGTTTCTAGTCGAAGCCAGTTGCTGTTTGGAGCAGAAACGCTGAAATTGACTATTTTCTGCATGTACTCATACATGTACTCATGTACTCAGGCATGCAGTCTCACTCGTATTTTAGCTCTTTTTCTGGAATGGATGCTGCTCTGCGCCCCTTGGTGAACATCTCCTGCGCTCGTGGAGCAGCTGAAAAGGACCACTGGTATGTCTAGTTCCTGGTTTGAAAGTGGAGAGTCGACTTTTGTGCCTTGAAAAAGGAGTAGAGAGCGATAAAGGTACGTCTGTGGCGTATTTTTGAGTGCTCCTCGTACATTTTTGATCGTGATAGAAATTCTCAGACCAAAGTCAGACCAAAGTCAGCGCGATGATGGCCGTACAGTTTTCTTGTGGATTTTTTAGTTCTTTCATCTCGTATCTATGTCAGTATCGTGATGGTGAAGTGGAGAGGATGATTTTCTTCCTCTAGGCTTCGTTCGGCCGACTTTACTTCGTCCTCGTTGAAAAATGATCCTGAAAAAAAGGTCGATTCGCAAAATTATGTTGATTTTGAATGTACGTGATGACATGCGATTGCTGGCTATGATGGAAATCTTCTTCTGTGCTGTTAGTTGATAGAGCTTGCATTGCGTGCAGAACACAGTTATAAGGCATACACAGGGTAACATGCACAGACTGCTGATAATTTACAGAACGTTCATTACACTAATCAAAACAGCATCAAGTATCACCTTGCTCTGGGTTAGCTACAATACGAAGCATCTCCAAGTGTTGGTCAAAGTAGCCCATTTGGTGGATCACTGAACATAAGACCTGATAGGATTTTGTCTCTCCAGGACAAAGTATTGAAATCAATTGTGCATTGTGTTCAGCCGTTCCCTTTTGGTCTTGTATCTTCCTCAAACGTTCCAGTTGGTCAAAGCTGATTAGTCCTTCTTTCTGAACTAGACGACGAAGCCGATCAGGGTCAACATCTTGTAACCACACGTGAATTTTGGAGACAAACTCCGTTGTTTTGTACGGGTTGCCTACAGAGAACAAGACCAAAAATCAAAGAGAAATGTGTCAGCTTCACAAGCACAAAAATCACCATAAGTGTATTTGCAATGGGAACTTGAAGAGCTGGACAACCCGCTACATCTATTTCATCACTTTTTGAATAGTGGCCAAAAAAGAATTCATTTTATGTGCGGTTTGTATGTAACATGTGTGCTTTGGGCAGCAAGGTATATTTAGCCCTGGCACACGCTCAATATTGACATAGTGCTGTGAGTGGTGCGTGCGCATGGGTACGGCGTTGAAAGCACAACCAGGTGCGTGGGAGTGTCTGCATTTTTGTTTGTGCACATGAATGTGTGTGTCTGCGCCCAAGCGCCTGCGAGTGTGCGTAGGCGGAGGTGTGCCCGCAGGCCTGGGTGTGTACCCGTGGGCCTGGGCTAAGCCATACTTGGGCTCCTATTTTGAAATGGTTCTAGTAAGTATTAGAGTGTGACATTTTTCCTCGTGCTGCCCTGAGACCTATTAATGACACTAAGCTGAACATATGATTTTCACAAGATTTGCCCGTATCAGGTTCTGCATCTCAGCTCTTCACTTGCAACCTAATGTCGTGACTAGCGACCAGCCTGGTACTACAGACCACTTTGCCAGGCACGGACGGACTCACATTCATATTAATTATGGTTGTGCGGTGCAAACCTCTAACTGAGGACCACCTGCCACTAAAGACCGCTATCTCTGGCACCAAGGTGTGGTCGTTAGTCACAGGTTTTACAGTAAATGTATTGGCAGACTGACAGGCTTGCCGACAGGTAGTGGATGTATTTACGGACAAGCGAGGGGGTGGAAAGTCTGACTGACAGATGACTGGATGGTTGGAGGGCTGGGTCTCTGGCTTCAGGGCTGGCTAGGTTACTGGCTGGATGAATAGATAGCTGGCTATCGCGACGCATAGATAGAGGGATATAATGTACCTCGATGGATGAATGCATGGATGTATGAAGGGATGGAGGGATGGATGGATAGATGGGCGGACTAGTGGATGGAGGGATGGATGGAGGGATGGATGGATAGATGGGCGGACTAGTGGATGGAGGGATGGGTACTTGGAGGGATGTGTGGATGGATAGATGGGCGGACTAGTCGATGGAGGGATGGATGGAGGGATGGATGGGTGGATGGATAGATGGATTGAAGGGTGGATGAATAGATGAATGGATTGATGGATGGATGGATGGATGGATGGATGGATGGATGGTCGGATGGGCGGATGGGTAGACAGATGGGTGGGTGGATAGATAGATGGATTGATGGGTGGATGGACGGATGGATGGATGGGAGGGTGGTTTGTTAGATTAGTAGGTGGATGGATGGGTTTATGGCTGGATGATCGGAGAGATAGATGGAGGGAGTGAGTGAGGACATAATAGTATGAGATGGAGGGATGATGGCATGAAGGGCTGGAGCGTTGGAGGGATGATTAAACAGGCGGCCGGAAGGACAGATGAGTAAACCGATGGGAACGATGATGGAATGCCTGGATGTGGGGAGGCAGATTGATTTTACATTCTCCCAACTTGAACTTTACTTACCTGCCATCTGGAAACCTTGCTTGGTGTTACATTCAATAAGCAGTCAATAGAACTGTAGAAAGATAGGGAAAGAATGCAAACAAAGACACAGTTAAGTGTTTTCTATGTCAATGCAGTGCTGACAGCAACAATGGGTATAAATTCTTTACCAAGAAGGTGGAACGGTGTTTGGCTTGCAGCGTGACCTTCACGCTAAACTATCATAAGGCGAAACAATTCGTGTTTGACGTTAACATTATTCTGCCTGAGCAGTGAGAGAGGAGGAGGAGGGGGGGGGGGGGGGGGGGGGGGGGGGGGGGGGGGGGGGCACCTAGGTAGCACTGGGCCGCTGGCTCTTCAGGCATATATAGGACATGTACAGTGCATGAAAAGGAGTCTGTAAAAAC